>NC_059174.1:7505116-7825134 GCF_019923935.1 Bubalus bubalis | reverse complement strand
CGCTGCTGCGGTTACCAGCTTCATTGCCTGGGACACACAGCCTGCCTGGCCGGCGCGCCTCCACCGCCACCGCCTCCCTCGTCCTGAGTCTGTGTCTCTGTTCCCCTCGCTCACTCCAACCCAGGGTTTCTCCATCTGGAGACATCTCGGGCCAGATCGCCCTTTGCGGTGGGGGCCTGTCCCAAGCGTGGTCTGGTGCTAAGCAGTCGCCCCGGCCCCTGCCCACTGTGGGTGGGAAGTGGAGATGCAGGCTCCTCAGAAAAGGAGAAATAGATTTTCAGAAGCTCCAGCTATTCCTCTTCTGGGCACACGCCCCTGAGAAGTGAAGGCGGGATCCCTAAGAGACGTGTACACATGTGCTCACGACAGCACTGCTCACAGTAACCAGAAGGCAGAGGCTGCCCAAGTATCCACTGGAGGACGAACGGGTAAAGGAAATGCAGTCTCTGCTCACGGCGGAACGGCTCAGCCTTGAAGAGGAAGGTGATTCAGACGCGTGATGAACCCCAAGGACGTCAGGTGCGGTATGCCAGCCATGAAAATACAGATGTCGCATTCCACCTGGATGAGCCACCTAATGGAGTCACAGTCAGAGAGACAGGGTGTGGATCAGGGCCACTGGACCGCATCCCTCACCAGCCCAGGCTGCCTGCTCATCCACGCTCCCCCATCCCCCACGCTCCCCCACGAGGGTGGGTCACCCTCACCCCATCACCAGCTCCCGGGTCAGAGGTAACTTCCAGCTGGTGGGTAGTGCTGCTTGTCCCAGCCTGCAGAGCTGAGCCCACACGGCCCAGAGCCCCTGCAAGTTCCCTGGGTGTTTAGCATAACAAGGATTATTCAGAAAGAGAACTGGGATCTCCCAGGGATCCAAGGAAAGGTTAAAGATGAAAAAAAAAAGCCTGGAAGAATATGCCCCCAAATATTAACCGTGCTATCTCTGGGTTGTGGGAGTCCGAGTAATTTCTATTTACTTTGTTCTGCTTTATCTCCTATAAGCAAGTGTTTTGTTTGCCTTATTGTGTGTGTGTTGCTGGAAAAGTTGATTTAAAAAAGAAATAAATAAAGGCATTTCACTCAAACAAAAAAGCTAATACTCAAGGTATTACAATTAACACATTATTGACCGGGGGGTTTTGCAGAAACACTTAAGGCCTGAGATTTGTTATGGAAGTGAGTAATGTTTGGGTAACAAAAGATACATTAATACGTCTCTCATCAACAAGTTGTTAAGAACCCACTGAAATAAGAACAGGGTTTTGGCACTTGCAGGGGAAAAAAAACAAGCTCCAGAGACCGAGAATACTCTCTTGGGTGGAGAAGCAGTCAAGGCTGCGGAATTCAGCTCTCTGGGGATTCTAACTGTGGGGCTGCACTCTGAGCCCCCCATGATTGCTGCTCCTTCTGCCCCCGCACTCGTCCCTCTATACTCGCCCCAAAAGGCAATGCAGCACGTTAACCGTCTCTCCTCCTGGAAGCCAGACCCACCCAGAACAGACACCTCCCCACTTCTAACAACTTTTAAAAATTTTAAAACCATTTTAGTTAGATGTTAACACCATGGAACATTCATCACAACCAAGAAGCCAGCACTGGGATGACTACCAGCTAACTCGACCTTTCACCTGAACTTGGCTGCCCGCCCCCACCCTGCCCCAAGGTCCCTTTCCTGCCCCGGGACCCCGGCCAGGACCCCGGCCAGGACCCCGGATTACACGCGTCCTTTCACCCTAGCCGCCTCAGGTCTGGACGTGTGGCACACGCCTAAGTCTCTGAGGTCTCGACAGGCTTAAGGAGCACTGCTCAGGGGTTTTACAGAACGTCCTCGAATTTGGGTTTCTCCCTTGGGGCATCCCATTTTTCTTTATTGAGGTGAAATATATATAACTAACATTTATAATCTTAACCATTTTTAAGTAGCATTAACTATAGGCACACTGTTGCACAACCACCACCATCCACCCGTCTCCAGAACCTTCTAGAATTTTCTCAGTCTTCCTAGCTGGAACTCTGCCCCCAAGCCACGGTCACTCCTCATTCAGCGCCAGGCACCCCCCTTGCCCCACCCCCCTGCCCCCATCCTCATGCCTCGGGGTGCCCATGATTCCACCCTGTCTCTGAATGCAAACCAGAACCACCACCAAGACGCCACTTCACACCCATTAGGATGGCCATTATCAAAACAAGAGAAAGTAGCAAGTGCTGGGAAGACAGAGGGTTGTGTTACAAAACACAGCTGGGGAGGTGGGAGACAGATCAGTGGTTCCTCCAAAACTTAAACATGGAATCACCACACAACCCAGCAATTCCACTGGGATATGCTCTCAAAAATCCTCAGAAGGGACTTGCATGGGTATTTGGACGTCTGTGTTCATAGCAGCATTATTCATAATACCCAGAAAGCGGACGCACCCTGCACTGACTTCCTTTTACAGCGGGCCTCCCCCTGGAATAGCACCCCAGGGCATCCCCGCCCCAGCGACGTGGGCGCAGGGCACGGGCTCCCTGAGGGCGCGCTGGGGCCGCCTGCGGCCAGGTGAGCCGGCCCGGCCACGGACCTCCCGGCCGAGGCCGCATCCCAGGGCAGGGCTGAGGCGCCAGAGCGGACACCCAGGGCCCCAGGCAGCGGCCGGCCCCCTGGAGGAGACGGACCGGGGCCGGCGGCCCTGCTGACACTGCCAGCCAGGGGCTCTTGACAGTGGGAGAGAGGCTCCCCCGCCCCGTCCCCAGCACACCCACCCCTGGGGAGTCACAGAGCTGCACCCACGGAGAGAACAACTGCCTGCTGAGAGTCACCCTCACGGGGCTGAACAAGCACTGAACAGCACAACCAGCCCCGCTCCAACCCCCGTTTCACTGCAGGGAAACTGATCCAACTCACCCGAGGTCACACAGGTGCCGGCCTGGTCTGTGTGACTCCAGAACCCAAGTTCTGATGCCAAGGGGACGTTCTCAGCCCACCCCACCCCCGCCCCCAGCTGGAGGATCAGGACCCATCACCACCCATCTCCAGGTCTGCGGTTTTTAGGGAGAAACAGAGGCTAATGCGAGAGAAGGTGGTGATTCTATTGGGTGGGACCATACTCAAGTTGTGAGGAAAGCGAATGGCAGCCACAGTGGAGTTCCTGCCTATTCAGCACCTACTGTCTGCTAAGATTTAACCTCCCGGCCACCCTCTCTGTGGCCCCCACTGGCAGCACTATAACTGACCCACTCTAGAGACAAGGAAACTGAGGCTCAGTGGGAAGAACCACTTGGCAGCAATCCGGCGCCTCAATCAGGGCAGAGGGTAACCAGCTCCACTCCGCACGGAGGAACTGGCCCTGGGGAGTGTCCTTGACTCTTCAGTGTGAGGCTGGACGCATTAAGGCAGGAAGGGGCCTCAGAGCCCCTGAGGACAGAAGCCAAGGGTCTGCGCGTGGGGACAACTTTCCTGAGGCCATGCCTGGAGCTGGAGAAGAGGGCCAAGAACACAGCCCTTCTGTCAACACTAACCCACATCAAAACTACCTCCTGGAGCTCACATTTTTGGCCTCTTGTTAATCTTCGAGATTCTTCTCTGGCACCCGCTTTGTTCCTCAAACTTGGGAAGTTCCAGCCATGGTCCAGGATGTGTTCCAAGGAGGCATCCCAGCCCCCCGCACCTGCACTAGCGCCCCGGGAGCTGTGTGGCCTTGGGCAAGTGGCTTCACGTCTCTGAGCTCAGTCTCAGCCACGTGGGGCAAGCAGGGGACTCGTGTGTAGCACGCAGACTGGAGGCTGTGGGAGCACCTGGACAGTCGGGCACGCGCGGCTCCGCAGCAGGCCGGGCAGAATCGGAATGGGAGGGGGACACACGGCAAAGGCTGCGTGCTCCCGGACGGGGCGAGGAAGACGAAACAGGCCTGCCCAGGCGACACACCTGCCGCTGCACGGCAACAGCCGCGTAGGCCACAGAGGGGCCCCAGCCCTGGCTGGCCGCCTGGGGCCCCCTCCACCCCCGTGCAGGGCAGCAGGCCCGTCTGTTCCGGCAACCTGACCTGAGGCCTGCTGGTTCTGCTCCCATCTGCCTGGGGCCGCCTCTCTGGGAGGCCTGGCAGTGGTGTTGGCAAGTCTTTGGGGGGTCCCCATCTCCCTATGTCCCCTGCCAGGGTGTAGAGGTCTGTCAGGTAAGTTAGGAAGGTAAGTCAGGAAGGAGAAAATGTCCCCATCTCAGCCCAGGGCACCTTGATCTCCCCAGAGGCACGAGACCACTTTGGAGAAAAGGTCAAGAGGGATGTTTTTCTGAGCTGCTCCGTCGTGTTCCCGTCCCTCAGTGATGCCTGCTGCTTATTATACCTATGACAACATCAGAAATGTTTCTTGTGGATTTCCGCAAGGGGTTGGGGGGAGGGGGTACGTCTCTGGCTTTCTTTTCCCCCTGGCTTTGCATTGGGTGCGGCAGACCAGAAATGAGATCTTGAGGGGCGCGGTGGTTCCCTGGGCCAGGAGGTGTGAAGGCAGGGGTGTGGCATCCAGGTGAGAGGGTGCCCCCACCCGCCGCAGGGGTGTGAGGAGCGGGGCTAGCCAGAGATCCGGGATGGGCGGGCCTCCCCGGGCGTGTCAGCCCAGGGCCACCTGCTGCCAGGGCTTCAATCTGCTGAGGATTTAGGTAGGGAGACAAATGTCTTTTAAAATTGCTCTCATTTCCTGAGTGCCCGTTAGATGCTGGCAAGTAAGTACTGTGCCAAGTGCACTAAGCTTTGTTTGGATCTCAGGGAGGCTTGCCAGACGCTATAATTATTTCCATTCTACAAACAAGGAACTGTGGTCCACGAGAAGGCTAAAGCGACCTGGGCCAGGGTCACATGGTCAGTGAAGTGGCCCCAGGAAGAAAGACACCTACTGAAGTCGATGATTAAAGAAAACAAGAAAGTGCATTCATTGGCCATCCTGAGTCAGGAAGTAGAAATTTGGAGGTAGGGCACAGATGAATTAGATTACATGGAGATGTTTGTCCGTTTGGGATTTTGCAAACATCTGATGCGCCTGGTGGTGACTGCCTGGAGTGTGTTGTGAAGGATCCTGCAGCGGGCATCTGGGCTCGACAGGAGAGCAGTGATTGATTATTGATGTCTGCTCTGGACACGGCTGTGGGATGCTGTACAAGAGATGCCACATTTCTCATCACGAGTCAACAACACATCCTCTCCTGATGCTGGAGAAGGACTTCCTGCTCCTTCGTGTCCTCTTCCATTTGGTGAGCTCAGTACAGAATAACAGGCAGAAATGCTTTTAGAGAGGGAGGTATTTTCTCTGGACATTAAAAGGCACACTTGGCATTTCAAAGGTAAGATTCAGTTCTTACAGGAAACGTAGGCTCCACACAGTGCACACTTAGTAGGCACCCACTGTGTTCCAGGGTGTCTGCCCTTACTACGTTTAAGCAAGGAAGACAAACCATCAACTTAATTAAATGCAGTTGGTCTAAATGCCTCCAGTGGAAAAGTGCAGGGGGCCACATCACGCCTGCCAGTCCTTGCCTCCCTGGCAGGGATTTGATCCTGATGTGGAAAATTACTTTTCTGTCCACAGCCCACTGGGAACACTTGCACGTTGGCTCTGGTGCCTGGGAGAGTGTTGAAGGCTGAGGAGTGTGGGCACCAGACAGAAAGACCACTGGACGCTGCAGCACACGAAGCCCAGGGTGGTCCCTCCACCGGCCACGGGTCCATCTCTGCTAATCAGAAGCTCATGTCTCCTCCTTTGATTTTTCCACCCCAGAGAGGAATCTCCGCCACACCGCTAGAGCTTTTGGCAGGGGGCGAGGGCACAGGAGAGTGGGGAAGGCCAAGGGCATGGCGCAGGGCTGAGAGAGAAGGTGTGTGTGAGGCGGTGGAGCGTGTCCAGCTTCTATCTCTAGGCTGTACTTAGAGGTCGCGCTCTCCCCTCAGCCTGAACAGCCTCACCCGCCGTCGTGGGGGTAGCCGCCACACGGCACAGTCGCCCCTGTCTGAGGCTGGCACCGGGACCAGCAGCGGGGTTTGTTTGGAGTATCTGTTCTTCATCAGAGGAGTGGCAGACAATCCCCCTTTCTGGTCTGGCGGGGGAGGAGGAGGAAGGCATCCGAGGGACGGGCGCTTCCCCAGCACAAACAGTGAGCCCAGCCTGTCCGCCCAGCTTCCCACCGGGGCTTCCGCCAACAGGTCCCAGGTCCTAATTCCCACATTCCTGCAGCCAAGTCTGGTGGCTGCTCCAGGGCCCTGGACCAGCATGAGGGGAAGGCAGTCCGCCCCCTGCCACCTCCCAGAAGAGTGGTGGGCGGAGCGGTGGGTGGTCCCCGAACGGGGCAGGCGCAGGGATCAGGGCAGACTATGGCGAGGAGCCACCTCCAGAAGCCAAGCGGCCAAGGAAGCGCTCTGCATAACGTGCTTCCCAGCTCACTGCCTGGAGCCCTGCTTACTGCTCACATCGCAGCTGCCCAGGCACTGCCTGCCCCCACCCCAGCCCCAGAAGGTGCCCACCGGAATGCCTGTTCACACCAGATGCCCCTCTGGGAGGTGCTGCTGGCTCCAGGAAGAAAAGGACCTGGTGGTCCCCAGCTCCCAGCACGGTGGCTGGAGGGAAGCCAAGAGCGAGGGAAGAACAAAGGTGGGAGGGGGTGGGGTGGGGGTGGGGACACCTGGTTTCTCCTCCCAGGGCTGGCCCTTTGTGGTCAGCAGAGTAATGGTCCCCCAAAGACTCCCACACCCCAACCCCCAGAACCTGTGAGTGTATGCTGTGACGTGGCACACGGGTCCCTGCAGGCGGGGTCATGACCCCCAAGCTGGAGAGATGACACCGGATCATTCAGGCGGCCACACGTCACCGTGTGCTCCTTATAAGACGGAGGCAGGGGGACCAGAGGCAGGGGTCAGGGTGATGCCACCGCGAGCCAAGGGAGTGCGGGCAGGCCGTAGAGAAGGGAGGAGGGAGGGACCGGATTCTCCCCTGGAACACCCTGCTGACACCTTGACTTTAGCCTGGGGCACCCATGTTGGACTCCTGACCTTCTGAACTACAAGACAATAGATGTAAGTGGGTTTAAGCCCCGAAGTTTACGGGAATTTTGTCACAGCGGCCAAAGGAAACCAGAACAGCAAAGGAGGGCGCTCTTGGGCCCCTGGCCAGCGATAATCCGTGGCAGGCAGACGGCACTAACGTCCCCAGAGTCCTGGTCTCCCCCTCCTCCGCCGGGCACCCGAAAAGGGAAGATTCCTGACCCCTTGAAGCCAAGCCGTGGCTGAGTGACAGAGTCCAGCGGAACGCATGGAGTGAAGCGACGTGAGTCACTTCCGGGGCCAAAGAACAGTGCGGAGGGCCCTCCCCACCCCAGAAGCCTGGCCCAGCGCGGACACGTCGCTGGGTGGGGGAAGCCCTGCGCTGCCCGCGTGGGGGAGGGTCCTCCTGCCGGACTGGGCAGGCCCTGGGGTCGGAGACTCTTCATTACGACGCACGACCTCCCCCGTCCAACAGGCACCTCGGGACACCCCCACGTAGCAGCAGCTGGGCTCCTCTCCTGCATCGGTGCAGCTGTCTGCTCAAGGGCTCCCGGCCACCTCGGGAAGCTTTGCCACCGGCCCTTACAACGTCCCCAGGGTCCCCTCAACAACTTCCTGCGGGGATGGGGGAAATCCACCTTAGTCATCAAATGACCACGATGAGAAATCACTCCTTCCAGACGGCGTGGAGGTAAACGGCAAGCCGGAGCCTCCAGAGCCTGCCACGCGTGTCCTGTGTGTCTCTGGGGCGCGTGCCCGCCTGTCTCTGGGGTGTGCCCAGACGCCTGGCGCAACGTGGCCCTGGGCAAGTGCCTTCCCGTCTCCCTGCTTCTCCTCCAGGCCCTCGCCATGCCTGTGGCTGGGACTCCAGGCAGGCAGTGGATGTTTTCCCAGCTTTATTGTCCCGTCTATCACGTGCTAATCAGCCAGGAGTGACTAATCAGAAAACAGAGAGGCAGAGAAAATGCTCCCATTTCCTTGCCTCTGGGTTGCCCGTGGTTACTGAGAACCCTCTGGGTTTATCTGATGGAGCTGGGGCCGGGGGGTGTGCAAAATGGGAGTGGGATGTCCTTTGTCCGGGTCTGGGCCAATGTGGAGAACCCTGGAGGCTGTCGCCAGGGGACAGGTGGCAGCTTCACATCGCAGTGACAGTGTCGTGGTCACCTGTGGGCGCAGTCAGGGTCTCCGGAGCCCCGGACCTAAGACCTGTAGTAACTTCTCGCCCTGAGCAGGAGAGCTGCGGGAGCACAAACAGCCCCGCTGAGCTCTGGCCTCTCCGGGCACTGGAGGCCACGTGACTGGGCCACACCACGTACACGCAGCCCGGCCCGCGCAGCTGGGGTTCCAGAGCTTCGGGCTGGGGTGTCCGGTGGCGAAGAGAACTGGAGTCCCTGCCTCCCCACAGCTGGGGGCACAAGCTCTACCGGCTGCTCCCAGCCAGGCTCCCAGCCACGGAAACGCCCGTCACCCGTGGTTTTCCTCATGTTGCTGGCTTTTATTCTCCCACTTCACAGACTGGAATGCCGGGCCCAGAAAGCATGCAAGGCAGGCGTCAGGGATAAGCAACTGGCATAGCCGGCTGTCATCCAGGTCTTTCTGAGTCCACACGTGGTGACGAGGGTAGAAGGTGTCATGTCACACTCAAGTGTGCGATACTCACGCACACACACTGACACACATGCACGCACAGATTTAAACACACACAGGCACACAGATGCGTGTACATGCATGCAAGTGCACACAAACGCACACACACAGAAAGGCACATACCGCGGTCCCCCAGACACAGGCTAGCGGGCACAGGCACGCCCAAGCACTTGTGTGCGTACACACGCGGCTCAACACACCGGAAGGAGGACACGTGGTCCCCTGTGCCCTGCTGGTCTGGGCGCCGGGTTTACCAAATGCCAGGCCTTGCCACCTGTGGCCCTCAGGCATTTCATCACTGACGGTGATTTTCAAAGACAGTAAATGAACAAGGAGGCCTCAGGCCTAGGTCTCAGGGCCATTTCCTCAACATGTCCCGGAAACACACACACACACACACACACACCATACATTACACACACACACACACACACACACTCATACTTCATAAAACCCAGCCCTTAGAGACCCCCACGTGGACAGCTTCTGGGGGCCAAGCGACAGACCCGAGCTGGCAAGGAAGGAGGGAGGGATCCACCTGAGACGCCCAGCGGCCCTCCACCCTGCCTGCGGCCTCGTAACAAGTCGATTAAAAAAGAGCATCTGAAACGACGGCCCCATGTCTGCAAGGTTGGCACTTTCCAGGGTCAAGTTCTGACTCTTGAATGAGAGACCAGTCCCGCCTAAGAACTTAACCCCTTAAGAATTAACCTCCTGGTTAATCTCTGCCTAAGAACAGGTGGCTCCCTCATCCCTCAAGCTGGTCCCTGGGTGCGACTGCAAGTCTGGGGGTCAGGGACCAGCCGGGGATCCGAGCCTGCCCTTCCACCCTGTGTCTCCAGGTCTGAGGGCCTGCTTTACCGACTGAGCAAGCAAGCGCTCGCCCATCCAAAGTGCCCTTTCACCCACAGCCTACGACATGCCTGGCCTTGGCTGTACCCGTGCCATCCCCATGAGCCGTAACACAGCATGAACAGCCAATTAACCCAGGCCTGAGCGGACGGACAACCTGGGTTCAAACCCCAGCATGGACACTTGAGCTCTGATGCCAGCCAGTCCCTCGTCTGTCAAACAGGCCGTTGTGAGAATACGCGGGACAAGAAGCCCCCAGTAAATGTCGCTTGATCGTCTCAAACTGGTCCCCAGCAGCCCTGCAGCCTGACCCCACTGTCGCCAGGCTGCAGAGAGGGGAGCTGGGCTCCAAGGGGCTGAGACTCGCTCTGGCGACAGCAGGAGCAGAGTCGCCCGGGCCGCCCGGCTCCACCCGCGTCCCTGCCCCACGGCGTCCGGGGCTGGGCACAGCCCGTCAGTCCACCCTCCTGCCCAGCGTCACGGGCCAGGCCCTCCGCCACTCCGTCCTCCAGCAGCTGCACAAGGTAGAGGTGGCCCATTTCTGCAGCTACGTCCTCAGGGGCGGGACAGGTGGGCTCCGGACCCTGACCCGGCAGGGGGCCCAGAGCAGACTCCTCCTTGCCTGCCTCCTCCCTCTCCCGGCCTCTCAGCGGCCGCTCCAGCTTTTTGCCAAGAGTGCTCCTCTGAGCAAGGTGCCCAGGCGTGCAAACCCAACCGTCCTCTCACCGCCCCCCACCCCGCCGAGGGGTCTCTCTCCAGAGGTGACCGAGGGTCCCACGACACAGCCAGCTCGGCCTGGGGTCGGCCTACTTCCCCGCCCGCCCGTCCGCACACCCGCCCCCCCATCCCCAACAGCCACAAGAACACACGGGGCCATGACCGGCTGCACGGAACAAGCCCAGGCCGTGACGCCTGTCCCTCCCTCGTCCTGGCACACGGTTCCTCACACCCTCTCCACAGGAGAGGGTTCACTGCAACAGCCCCAGCCTCCAGGGACCAGGCTGGGCTGGGCTGCCCCGCTCCGGTGCACCCACCTCTCAGTGCCCACTTCCCTGCATCGTAACAGAAAGCCTGCTCGTCTCCATCCAACACCACACGACCGGCCCACCAACTCCAAGGGCAGAGCCTTCCCGAGCGCCCCCCTTTCACAGCCCGGCGTCTGCATTCCCGACAGAACGTCCCACAGTGATGGAGACCGTCCGCATGTGCCCCAACCAATACAGGAGACGGTGCCCACACACGGCTAAGGAGCGTGAGAAACGCGGCCTGGCTACCTAAAGGACTGAATTTTCAGTTTTGTTTAATTTTAATTAAATGTGAACAGCCACACGTGGCTCGCTGGCTACCACAGAGGAGGTGCGGGCCCAGAACAATGCCTGGGCCGTGGTGAGGGCTCGGTACCTGCTCGTTCAATGAATGAATGAATGGCATTTACTATCCTACTGCACCAACCTGCATCGTAACGGCCCCACGGCAGTCTTCTCCTGCCGAGGGCATCCTGAGTGCAGGACAAACTTCTTGCTCAGCACTGCATCCCCAGTGTCTTATCAACACGTGCTTCCTGTGACCTCAGTAAGTATCCACGGGAGGAATGGACCGTAGCTCAGTCCCTCTCCCCCTTCCCCGTGACACTGAGGGAAAACCGTCCCACTGGGCTGGTTTCTGAATGTGTCTCCAGCCCGGTTCCTCCTGCCCGCTGCTGTGCCCGTCTCTGCCTCACCCTGGTGGCACCTGCGAGCCTTGGCTGCTGGTGGCAGCCTCCTTCCTCTGTGCCCCGCCCTCCCTACCGACTCCAGGGAAAGCGGAGGGTAGGCCTGGTGCCCCAGACTCAGAGGAAAGGGCCTGGGACCCCTCCCCTCCCTGGGGCTGTGGGTCCCCGCTCAGGCGGCACAGGCCCCCCAGGAACTTTCAGGGGAAAAGCCCAACTCTGGAGAGTGAGGGTGAACGTTTGCGTCTGTGCGACAACAGATGCTTTATCTCTGAATGTCGGCCATGAGCACTCCGACACCACTGCGCTCCCCCAGCTCCGCTGACCCACTTCCCTCCAGCGTAGGTCAGAGGACGCTCCCTGCCTTCACTAGGTGTGCTGGGGGGAGGGGTGGGGAGAGGTGCTTGAAGCAAGTTCACGAAGTCTCTTAAGGGCACGTAGGAACGTGGGCTCCCTTGTTCCGCTGACACCCAGACTTCAACCACAGGGGGAAATCCTGTGCAAGGGTCCTAGGGCACATGGGAAGGTGGTGCCCGTAGCCAAGGAAGTTGAATGGGTGGACCTCAAAAACCATCGTCACAAGAAAACTGATCCCAAGGAAGGTTTCATGTCCAGAATAAAAGCAGATCGGCTGAGTGGGGACTGGCCCCACTTCATGGTGACCTGGAGCAAGTCACTTCTCTCCGCTTGGCCGTATGTTCCTATCTGTAAATAGGGGCGGTCACAGCAGAACCCACCCTCAGAGTGGTATGGGCTAAATAGATCACAGAGGTCCAGGGCTTAGAGGGGGGCCCAGAACAGAAGCAGCCCTCAATACACTATATTACTAGCGACACTGATGAGTCCACCAGCCTCTTTCAGCCACAGGACATGAGTGTCTCATGACAGATCCTGGGCTGCCGTTCCCCAGTTCTGACCAGCACTGAACAGGAACCACTGCTGGGCACCCCACTAGGTGCCGGGGACACGAGATGGGTCAGACTCCGGTCTGCCAGTTCTCAGGCAGCCGGACGCTTCCTGGGGTGACAGATGCAACGAATCAAGCAGAGCGGTGCATGTGACGAGCGGGTCTTTTGAGGATAAGAGAAGCTGAGGAGTCCCACGGAGGAAGGACTCGATCTGGGCAGGCCTGGGAGGTTTCACACCCATGTGAGCTGGCCCCGGAAAGAGGAAAGAAAGGGGATCTCTGGCCGTGGGCCTGCCATCCTCAAAGGTCTTGGAGTGCACAAGATCATGGGCTCTTTGGGCAACAGCAAAAGGTTGCTTGTGACTAGAGCAGAGGGTGCCTGGTAAGGAACTGGCAGGGGATGAAAATGAAAAGATTGAATTTGGGCCAAATTTGGTCTCCTCTGCCAGGAAAAAAACGAACTGAACTTTGTCCTGTGAATGATAGAAGGGTTTTAAGCACCACTCATAAAGTTACTCAACCCTGGAGACTGGGAGCGTGCACACACACACACACACACACACACCCCCCACACACACACACACACACACACACACACACACACACACAGAGTCCTGGCCCCGTGCACACACACACCCTACATACACACACACACACACACTCCTGGCCCCGTGTGTACACACACACACCCTACACACACATGCGCGCGCACACGCACACACACACTTCTGGCCCCGTGCGCGCGCATGTGCGCGCGCACACACACTCTCTCCCTCCTGGCCCCGTGCGCACACACACACCCTACACACACTCCACACACACACACACACTCCTGGCCCCATGCACACACACACACACACACAGTCCTGGCCCCATGCACACAGTCCTGGCCCTGTGCACACACACACCTACACACATGCACACACACTCCTGGTCTTGTGCACGCATGCACACGCACGCACACACACACACACACACTCTCTCCTGGGCCCGTGCACACACACACACCCTACACACACGCACACACTCCTGGCCCCGTGCACACACACACAGTCCTGGCCACGTGCACTGGACCCAGAGCAGAAACAGGAGCTCCCAAGCACCAAGAGCTTTCCTGGTGGCTCAGATGGTAAAGAAACCGCCTGCAATGTGGGAGACTAGCATTCGATCCCTGGGTCAGGAAGATCCCCTGGAGAAGGAAATGGCAACCCACTCCAGGACTCTTGCCTGGAGGACCCCATGGATAGAGGAGCCTGGTGGGCTACAGTCCACAGGGTCACAGAGAGCCCGACGTGACTGAGCGACTAAAACTTTCACTTTCACTTCAGGCACCAAGATACAGCCAAGAGGACACGGCTGTGAGAACCACATAGAGAACTGGGAGGCCAGCTTCAAGCTGTTCGGAGGAGGAAATATCCGTAAGCAAGAGTTTCCTGCATGCGCGCACGCGCGCACGTGCACCTTCTGAAGACGCGGGTAAATCCGGCGCGATGCCTTTGCCAGGGCGACCACATGCAGCACCAGAGACTTCACAATAAAAAGGTTTTCCCTTGCACAACTTTCCAGCCTCATCCTCATTAAAAAACAAAAACCAAAGCTTCCTCCCTTCTCCATCACCCACGTTTAAAAGGAGAGCGTGAATGTGTCTGCAGGAACTCAGAGCTGGGGTACAGGACTGGAGTGGTGGGGGGGCCAGGACAGATGGAATGATGTGGCGGGGGGGGGGCTTTACCACATGGACCCCACACTTGGTCTCTCCTTTCCTCCCACTCCTGAGCTGATGGGATGCTTTCTGCGGAGAATGGCTACCCCGAGGAGGCTCAATCACAAGGAAGATTCCTTGCGGCAGGCTGGTGCAATGAAGACATGCTCATGCTGCTTAAAACAGCGGCACTGTCCTCGGAGGACAGACCTTTGCCCTGCAAGACGGTCCCTACCAGCAACGAGCTCAGTAAACCCTCTTCTTCAGAGAGAAAGTAGCAGTTGAAATGGAAGGGACCTCACAGGGTAGACTGGAGGGAGTCAATTTTTAAAAAATGAATTCAAACTCAATTATTTCCTCGGAAGGAGAGACTGCCTGTGCCAAATAAAGATTTACATTTGCCTCAGAGAATTAAACCATCTCCGCTAGGCTCGACACAGGAGCCGGGTGCTGTTCTAAGATATGTGTGTGTGTGAGTGTGTGCTCGCTCACTCAGTTGTGTCCAGCTCTGTGCAACCCCATGGACTCTAGACCACCAGGCTCCTCTGCCTAAGGGATTTCCAGGCAAGGGTACTGGAGGGGGCTGTCACTTCCTCCTCCAGGGGATCTTCGTGACGCAGGGATGGAACCGGAGTCTCCTGAGTCTCCTGCCCTGTCAGGTGGGTTCTTCATCTCTGTGCCACCTGGGAAGCCCACGTTCTGAGATGGCAGCTGGTTGCATCCTCGCCATGGCCCTCAGCGAGGAAGTTGAGCAGGGAAGTGACGTGCCCAAGGCCACTGAGCTGAAGCCAGCGTATGCACCCAGGCCACCAGGCTCTGGGGTCAGGCTCTCACCCTACAGCCCAGCCCTCCTGTCCCATCACCCTGGGCCCTCTCGCTCCACTGGGACGAGGCCGGGCCACACGCACACCTTGCGGGGCCTACGAAGACGCAGCAGCGTCCCGAGCGACGCTGAGCTGTGACGTGGGGCTGGCCGGCCAATGCAGGCTTAGCAACAGGCAGCGATCTACAGGGGCAGACGTGATTGTTTCCAAATGTTCTCCTGGGGCCAGTGGAAAGGACTCTCTGGCTGTCATGTGGCCTTGGCTGTGACTGGGGGTGGCGGGGGGTCATCAAGCTCAGGGCAACGACGGCCACAAAGCCTGTCGCCAGGTGCCACTCTGCATCTTCTCAGAACTGGACGGCTTACAGACTCCCCGAACCCAGCCCAGCCCACCTGTCAGATAGGTACACTGAGGCCCAGAGAAGAGAAGCGACTTCTTCAAAGCCACACAGCAAGTGCAAGGCAGGACCAGGAGAGACCCAGGGGTCCCGCGACACTTCTGCCCGCCCCACCTCACAGATTCCCAGTCATGGCGGGGGGAGGCGGTCAGATGAATGCTCCCTGGAAGGCACTTTAAATGTACCTTTCACTAGGCCTTGGTCTGAAAATCCGCAGCCCCTGCAAAGAGGCAAGACACAAGTGAACTTATATATTTTCTGCTCTTTGTAGTACAACGTTCCTCCTCTGTTCTTCCATGCTGGGGATGGTGTTATGGACTTAATGTGTTTGTCCCCAGAACCCCTCCACGGAAGCCCTAACCCCCCATGTGCTGGTGTTGAGGAGGAGGACCTTCAGCAGGCCATCAGGTGTAGACGAGTCACGAGGGTGGCCCCACACGATGGGATTAGCATCCTCACACGATGAGAAAGAGACCAGAGCGCCCTCGCTCAGCCGCGTGAGGACTGGGCAGAAGGGCATGGGGCTGGCGGAAAGGTCGCTTAAGGAATTGGACAGCACAAAGGAGCAGCATGAGGTAGGGCTACAGCCAGCAGAGCCAGCCGTCAGGTGACGGACCCAAAACAATTGAAGGAGAGAATCCCTTTGGGTTGGCTAAAAAGCTTGTTTGGGAGTTTTCCCAGAACGTCTTTTGGGGAAAATCTGAACAAACTTTTTGCCAACACAATAAAATGAAACAGACATTTTATTTCTACTGAAAATACATGAAACAGGTATTTGTTCTCCGTCTTTTGCGGCGGCGGCAGAGTCTTGCCCCTGAAGATGGCCCCCACTCCTAAAGCGCCCCCAGTTTTTTTTGTTTTTTTTTTTCAGATAAACCCCAAACAATTGGCAATTTGCAGTTCCTGTTTCTTTAAAGACCTCCACAAGGCCATCTGGTTATTATGGCTTTTTCTCACTCTTTGATGGCCATCACAATAGCTATTGTTTCACCAAGACTTTCTTAGGCATTCCCATTTGGCTTTCATAAAAACAACCACTCTCTTTTCACACTCGTATGGAGTGAATTGTGTAATTATGGTAACACCTATAGCCAGCATAATCAGGCCTGAGAGCAAACACACCAGCTCCTGGAAACACACAACGTGATTCGCCAGGAGAAGCTCAGGGGCTTCCCGGTGCGCTGGCCACAGAGGAGGGGTCGTCACCCCTGCCAACCTGCCAAGCAAGGCTTCTGACATTTACACTCAGGAGTCCAGTTAGCACAGTTCACGCGGCTCTACTGAACGAACACGGACACGTGCCCACAGTCTCAGGAGCGGGGAGGCAAACTGAAGAGGCACGCATCCGATCGGACGCCTGAGGTTTATACACTTCCCACAGAACTGCCTGTTTAGGTGTAAACCTACAGAAAAAACACCGGAGGGATGGGGTGTGGGAACGGGGCTGCTGGCAGAGGAAGAGGAACATTACTCTTTTCTGTAAGGTGCTGTTTCTCAAAAGGATTTATGTCTAAAAGACATGATTGGATTTTTTTTTAATCAACAAGATTTAACAGAAGACTACAGCGCATTAGACAAATAAGCCCAGAGCCTGATATGAATGCAGGTTAGGAAAAGAATTAAAATAATGCTCAAAATAAGAAACATTCAACTGGCTTCAAAGAAACAGCTGTCTGCCTCTCAGTCGGGGTGAGAAAGTGAATGGCGTGGCCAGCGGCATTCCCGGGCCAGAGCTCCTCAATGGGCAGGGCTAGTAACAGTCGGCGGATTCATCAAACCAGAGGGTTCGGACCAGACACAAGGTCGCTGGTGGCGTTCAGCTGCCGCAGGGACCAGCGTGACCCTTGATTTGTTCCTGTTTAGCTGGATATGCTGTACATCTGACAAGTCCACCAAGAAGCAGTGCTCAAAGGGAGCTTTCAAGGTGGCAGAGATTATTCTGTGAGTTGGACAACCACTTTCAGCCTCCATCACTGCAAATGTGTTTCCATCCTTCACCCCCAGTGATCTGCGTGGGCCCCTCGTTTACGTGAGGCACCGCATTCGGAGCTGTGGGCCGGCCATGAACCTGGAGCTTGTGTCTCGGCACACACGGACCCAAAACCACCAAAAGACAAACTATTCCACCAAAATGGTGATCGCGGCATAGAGCCCATGAGGATAACAGCCTGGCTGATCCCGGGGGTTGGGGAGGGGCCCCTGAAGCTGAGAACTGGGGGGAACCATGGTGGGAACATTCAACTGGCTTCAGAGGAGGAGCTGTCCACCTTTCAGCGGGGGTGAGACGGTGAATGGCGTGGTGAGCGGTATTCCCGGGCCAGGGACCCAGTGAGAACTGGGGGGTGTGGGGGACTGAAGGTGAAGGAGAGACTCAGTTTTTGCAGAGCAGTCAGAGTGCACCAGGCGGTCAGCAGGCTGGCCTGGCTGAGCAGAGGACCCCTCAGCTGGGGCAGGGAAGTGAACTCCATGGCCTGTGAGCAGCGGGGAGAGACGGGTCTGGATGGCAGCATGCGGAGCTGTGAGGCTCAGGTCAGGAACTATGCAGGCTTTCCCAAAACGCACTGGGGCACCCTGAGCAGGGTTCCTGAGTGGGAGGGTGGCATTTCGCCACGCACGTGCTGTCCATGCCCAGCCAAGCACCAATTTTGCAGCCTATGCTGCCAGCACCGCCCTCATTTTCTTCCATCACCGTGGGCCTTGCCATGGTGCACGTCGGGCCTCCAAGGACAGCAGGACCCTTTGCAGCTGCCCCTGCCCATCGTGGCCAAGGACGCCTGGTTAAAGCCCGCTCACGGGGCTGCAGAAACCCTCAGACCACCAGGCTGATGGAAACATTCCCACAGTTTTTCTCTGTGCAACGGAGACGCCTGCTCAGAAGGTCCCTGCTGCAAAGCAAGGGTTTCTTCCTCGCAGGCGGCTACACCCAACTGTTCTGCTGCAGGGCTTCTGCGTCACGACGGGGATCTCCCCAGCTAATAGGATGTTCGAGTGAACCGGAGAAATCTGGGCCGCCTGAATTCAGGGCAATCGCGTCCCATCTGTGTGTGCTCTTCCTCTGCTCTATCTAATCAGATTTCCTGTGTGCATGAATATAAATACTGTTGTTCTGACCCGTGACGATCTGGTAAACAGACTGATTATATCAACTTTGATAGATTAAGGTTTCCAAAAACAGAGGGACGCCGTTACTTTTATTTTAATTGAAAATGGACGCAATTTCCAGTGGATATGGATAAAACTAATGATCTCAGAAGGAATCAACTTGCTGTGGGGGCGAAAAAAAAAATCAGACGACTTGTATCATCATCCGAGATCATGACAGTCTTAGTTGGAAATGTTGCACGCTGTTTTGCCTTTTCTCTGTTTTCTCGGAACGAGGCTAGCCCAGCACATTCTTCTGGGTACACTGAGCTTCAGCGGGACTTGGCTCAAATTGGCAGGGGATAGGTCACCACCCCAAAATTACCGAAACCGAAAGAAATCCACAGGATCAAGACCAGACCAAGAAAATCTTATAAAACGGTAATCAAATCAACTTCCTTCCAAAACCAGGCTCTTCTTAAATTGCAGTTATCAACTTACTCCATTTATGAAGTAAAAATATGGAGACACATGCCAGCCTCAAGCAAATCCTCTGAAAGAAACTCCAGCCAACCCACTGCACAATTGCTAATGATGATAAAACTGGTTTTGACCGTTTCCACTTGGTCCCGACAACCCCTCGTAGGCAGACAGAATATTCTCTCAGTGTTTACGGCGCTCGGGTTCCTGGAAGCAGGAAAGCCCATCGCTGACTCCCTGCGTGTCTTCACTGCATGAGTTCCGTGGGCAGGTCACAGAGCGTGGGGTCAGGGAGGACATTCTGAGAACCAGACCGCCCAATCCCACGCCTGCTCCTTGCAGACACTTGACCTAGGGAGTCACCTCACCCACCGAGCCTCAGTTTCCTCGTCTGAAAATGGGCACAGTGACAGTTCCCGCCTCCTCGGGAGGATACAGGGAGGCAGGAAAGCGCGTCACCTGCTTATTCCATGCTGGGTCCGGCACAGGGCAGCCCCTGACAAAGGCCAAGTATTACCGTTCCTCACGTTCTAACGCTTACTTCCTAACTCACTAAAACAGTTTGTGGTACTGTGTTTATTAAACCAGATCACAGCTGTAACACTGGTAGTGTCTAGGCTGAAGTAACTTCAGTCAAATAGCAGTAACAACTTTAAGAATGCTGTTTGTTGATCAGTCACTAAGTTGCATCTGACGCTTTGTGAAACCGTGGATGGCAGCCCGCCAGGCTCCTCTGTCCATAGGATTTCTCAGGCAAGAATGCTGAAATACTTAATTTAAGAATACTTTCAAATTAAGTGAATAAGATAAATACTAATGTTGCATGATTATAGATGAAGCAAGTTCAACAGGAAATTAAGACAGTATCGTTACAAAGCAACCACTCTGAATAAATTAACCATCTTTAAAAAGTTATTACGGTTCGATCTAGAACACCTGGTCTCTTGCCCGTGACGCACGTAACTCCCACACCCATCCCACGCTCCTCTGGGAATCCTTGCTCCCTCTTCTCGTGGACCGTTGCCCAGTGCTCCCTCCGGATAGCTCTTACCACCCCGAGGTCTCGCTGTCACCGAGAACACAGGTTGCTTCCTAATCGGCAGGAGCTGTTTCTGGAACACCTGTGTCCGAAGCCGCTGAACATTCACGGAACTCCTGATCTGCCTGTATCTAGCCAACTTTATTTCTCGGGGTCCCCCCACACCCTAGGCCAACTGGCATTCCCGCGTGCCCCCTGAAAGGCAGGCCAGTGGAGCAGCCTGAGTCTGCAGCCCAGCTCTGTCCCCGAGGGCTCCAGTAAGCTGCTTGCATAAATCACACAAACATCACGTATGCGAAAGTCGCCAGAAGAGAGGGTACGTGCTGGATGCGCCAGGGTGAAGCTCCGGGACAGGCAAGACTAGTGAATGCTAATGAAGGTCAGGAGAGCAGTTACCTTGGGGTTGAGGCCACGAGGACGGCTAGCCTGTTTCTTGATTTGAGTGCTGGTTACAGAGCCGTTTAGTTGGCAAAAATTCACTGAACTGTACAATATGTGTGCACATTTCTGGATGTATATTTCAATAATGTTTGCCCCCAAAAAAGAAAAGCAATGAATGACAATCTGTGCCTCAGTTTCACCATCTGTAAAACGTGCGGTACTAGGGAGGTACCCAGACCTACTGGACAGGCCTCTGCCGGTGCAACTCCTCCTTCGCCTTCCTGTCCTAAATTCTCCCCACCTCACCTGGAGGTCGTGAACTAGCTGCCCATCCTGAGGTCAGCTTTAGGGCTTTATTTAAGATGAAGGATTAAGTTTTGGAGACTGGCTACAGAGCAATGTAAACATACTTAGCACCGTGAAACTACACACTTTAGGACAGTTAAGATTTGTAAGACAAATCTTACGCTGCATTTTGCCACAATCAGGGAGGGGCTAGGATGAACTATAAGGAAATACTCTAATTCTGAAGATCCATTCTTAATGCCCCAGAGGTAAAGACTGGAGGGGAAGGTACCAGGCTGTACCCCGGGGCTTCTATGTTTCAAAACTCTTGCCTTAAGACATGGGAAAATGAATTAACAGCCATAGCTGTTAAAAGAAAAAAGAGGGTACACATTTTTATGTCTCTGGAAAAGTACGTTGAAATAGGCAGGGATTTAGACAGACAGCAGGAAATAGAGTCACAGACAAACAGCATTTACTGTTCTGGGGAGCAGAAATCCTGATGATTTTCTATTTTTCGACACTTTGAATATTTTACGCTCATATTTCTTGATTATAAAACTATGTGTAAATAACCAGCCCTCTGTGCTTCAGGGTCTAGCTCCTCCCCTTTTTGGTCCAGTTTTGCTTTTGTTTTCACTCTGTGGGCTCCTGCGTCCCTAAGAGGCACCACTGCCGCTCTCCTCCACGTGGAAGCAGCTTCCGCCCTTTTTCTGCTGAGCTGAACGCCAGGCCGGGATCCTTCCCAACACAGTGTCCAGGGCAGGGCCACCCAAGCACACAGCCCGACACCGCTGGTTACACTCGCCCTCGCTGAGGCTGCCCTCGGCCCTGGCGTGAGTGCAGGATGGGGCGCTGACGCGTGCCCACGTTCCCACGTCTCACTTCTCAGCAGAGGTGACGGGAGACTCCACAGCCACACCTGTGTGGACCACCTCTCCAGTGACACCACCGCTCTCACTCTCGACTCTGTTCCAAATCCAGACCAGGTACCTCTTTTCAAGCCAAGAAACTGCCAAGCACAGGTTCCTCCAGAGCCTGACGCAAGGGCCTTCCACCGATGGTTAAAACTGACATCAGCCCCCATTCCAGAATCAAGGCACTCCAAGGGGATGCACCTCTGCCCACGTGCAAGACGGCGACTTCGGCAATAAGGATGGGGAGTGCTTCCAAGTGCCTTTGGTTGTCACCCTGCAAAGGGGCTCCAGGAACCAGCCATTTCACAGGACGGGGACTCTCCTGGGTGCAGTGTGAAAGGAACTAACATTTTACCTGAGTGCAAACATTCGACACTGCCCTGCAGACCCTGGGGTTGGGTGTGGGTGCTCTAAGTCCCGGCCCACAAGCTTGTCCTGCACAGGGACCCTGTGGGCCCAGAAGGGCCCGGGACGCTGCAGACACGCGGCCCCTCGTCACTGAGGCTCTCTGCGCCCTCGGATGGCACGACTCTGGGGGAGAGCTGGATGGACCTGGAGTGCCCGCAGCTCACAGGAACGTTCGAGAGCGTGACTTCTTATCACTGTAACAGCCCGTCAGCCCCTTTAGAATGTGGGGCCGCCTCAATAACGTACTGGCTCGAGGAGGGGCAGGTGGACGTTGGGGTCAAACACTGGCCACTGGGAGTATCCTTTACCATCAAGGACACGCATTTACTGCGAATTCTGCCCAGAGGTGGAAGGTCTGAGAAGTACCTTACTTCTTAAAGAAGTAAGAGTGTACATTACAGAAAGTCAGTTACACTGATGGGAATAAAAATAACTGTACTATTATGAATAGATTAAGGGCTTTTGTGTGCCAGGCATGGTGCTATGAAATTCACATCTGCTCTCATTCTTGTTAGTAACTTTACGTGGCAGATACTTATGGCTAGTTCCACTTAGGGGAGACATAACTTACTAAGGCTGCAGGGGAAAAAAACAACACCTCAGTGATATACTGTGAGGAACAGTGACGATGATTTAAG
The DNA here is from genome assembly GCF_019923935.1 of Bubalus bubalis. Classification (NCBI taxonomy): domain Eukaryota; kingdom Metazoa; phylum Chordata; class Mammalia; order Artiodactyla; family Bovidae; genus Bubalus; species Bubalus bubalis. Next base: position 7,802,870 of record NC_059174.1, on the reverse strand, counting down.
AAGCACAAGAAAGCATCATGAGACAAGGCCAGCGAGGAGGTTAAACACGCTGGAAATAATACACACGTGACATTCGGAGCTTCCGATTAGCTGGGAGATTTTGGGGAAGTTACTTGACCTCTCCACGCCTTAGTTCCTTCATCTTTAAAAAACGAAGGTGTTTAATTTCACAACACTATGAACCTACAATTAACAAAACAGCACAGCGCTGGAGCGAGGACAGTAGGTCAGCAGGAACTAACAGAAGGCTGAAAAGAGACTCGAGCACATACGTGAAATTGTCAGTATACGGTATGTTTTACAGCAGTGGATAAGGGAACATTATTCAGCAAATAATACTAGACAGTCGGTGAACCATCTGGAACAGCGCTATGCCCTGCCTCACACCAAGTTAATTCTAGATCAATTTTACAGTTATATGTTAGGGAAAAAAAATGGGGAATGTCTGCTCAATCTTGAAATCCAGAAGAACTTTGATAAACCACTAAGACAAGTCATTAACAAGCCATGAATACAGGCTCTGAGATCCAACCACCAAAAAATGTGAAGCGTCTATATATCAATAAATACCTCATATGAAATTAAGAAGCCGGAGGACACATAGAAAAAGCTAACAACTGTTATGTATTTGATTTGAAAAAAATTAGTGATTCTTCTATATTAAAAATGAAAACCCTTATAAACAGCTTTTCTTATTTAAAAAAAGGCATATTCTCCAATTACAAATAAAATATATAAGAATCTAAACTGCGCAAAAGAAATGCAGATAGCTGATGAACTCACGGAGTGAGGGGAGAGAATGAGGTTCAAGGTGGCCAATCTCCACGGAAGGCGCCGTGTGAGGTTCACGCTCCTTCAAAGAGTTCAGAGTTCACTATAATCAGGCATGTGTGGCCTGGCCTGTGTGGTCAAAAGGGTGCATTCCTGAAAGTCCTGGCCACGAGACACAGCTGACCGCAGGCTGCCCGGGACGTGCCCAGGTGCAGGAACCCTGACAGAGACAGGAGCCCCAGCCCCAGCCTGGAGCGGACATGCAGGCCCACGAAACGGGGGCGTTGGAGTTGTGAAAAGAGCTTCCACGGGGCCCCTCTTCTGCTCTGCCTGGAATCAGACAGGGGGGCAGGGGGAGAGGAAAATGCTAGTCTCCAGAGGGGGACCCCTCCCTCTGGCTGCCAGAGGACGCCCGAGATGCTCACAGTCGATGGGCAGGGGCAGAACGAAGGGGGTCTCCTTGCCTTCAGACTAGTGCTCCTCTGCTGTCCTGCACACACGCAGCCCCTGCTCAGCCTCTGCAGAGACTTCAGCTGCAGCCCCTCGATTTTAAAGGTAAAGCACAGAATGATAACATAAATACTGTCACTCAGCGAGTGTCTATAGTTTCAGAACTCCCACCACATACTAAGTAGGCTGACTTCATCCAATGAGTAAAGTGAGGCTCTGCGAAGTCAAATTGCTTCATTCATTCATTCACTTAAAAGGTATTTATCCAGCATCGACAGGCACAGAGCCCTGTTCTAAATGCTGGGAATACAGCAGTTGGGAGGGAGGGAAAGGAGAGGAGATAAAATTCTTGCCTTTCTAGCAGGAGGAGAAAATAAACAAAATAACAAACGCATAGTCTGTTAGATTATGGTAGGTGCTAAGGAGAAAGAGTAAGGTGGAGAACGAGAAATAAAATAAAACATTGCGGTGGTGGGGTGGGGTGTCAACATTTCAGATGGGTAGCCAAGGAAACTTGACTAGGCGACTTCCGAGTAAAGATCAAAAGGAAGTGAGGCCGTGGGCGGTGTGGCTACTTAGGCAAAGATGCAGGCTGAAGGCCTAGCCGGGGCAGAGGCCTCCAGGGGCACTGCGGGCATGTCCCAGGAGGCAGCCCAGGTCGGTCCCAGGGTGAGCGACGAGGTGAGCTCGCAGGCCACGCTGCCTCTGCTGGCTGTCCAGGAGGTCGTGTGGCGTGCCCAAGGTTGCACGGCTAATCATTGAGAGACCAAACAGACGCTGATGGCGCTCTGAGAAGGGGGCTCGGAGCCCCGTGTGGGTCACCCTGCCTCCACCCTCCTTCAGGGGCTGGTGGCCAGAAGCCCAGGGCTCTGTCGATGTCCCCCAACCCACCTCGTGGCACGGGGTCCCAGAGCATCGCCTCATGCTCGCCCCGGCCCCGGGGACACTTCTCCCAACAAGACAAGGACAAGCCACTGGACAAGCCAAGAGTCCTCCGTGCACCTGCAGGGCTGAGCAGGACAGACAGCCCCGGTCCCTGGGGAAGCGCAGGGCTACTTGTGGGATTTTTTTCCAAACAAGTTGACGGTCAACGTTCTTGAAGACCGTCATGTGTCTGCAGTGGCCTCCTGTGGGAGCAGGCACATGCATGCGATCTCAACACTCTTCTCCCAAGCATAGATCTCAGCGTGAACACCCTGTGTTTGTCTTCTCTGCCATCTAATTATGAAGTTGTCTGCAGTTAACAGGAAGACAGGTGGGGCAGGGCAGACTCTTGAGTCTGGAGACTGCAGTTTAGCAGCCAGCTCGCACATGTGTGAGGTGCATGACCTCGGATCCTAACTTCCTTAGCTGTCCTGGCTTCAGTCTCATCTGTGAAGTGGACCTCACCAGGTTACTCTGAAAACCACAGACACGGTAAGGAAAGCACCCACCGCTGTGCCTGACAGCGTCGGAGAGCCAGGAAATGGAAGCTATCAAATCACAGTATGGTTCTGGAACTACTTTGCAGTACAACCGTTTCCTTGTAGAGGACAAACCAGACCCACGTAAGCAAATTTATGAGCCATTTCTAAATACGAATGGCAACAGAGGTGAGATAATCAACAACTAGCCCCAACCAGTAATTTTCTACAGAAATGAATGTTTCTTCGTCAATAATCTGTTGGCTTTTTTTTTCTTTCCTGGCTGTGGCACGGTTTGAATCAGCTGGTTTGGGAAAAGCCACAGCGTGGTTTGACCTCTTGAAATCAGCTAGTCTGTAAGGAGAGGGAGCAGTTCTTGAACCCAGTGAACTCAGTTCTCCAAGCAAAGGTCGGACAGCGAACCCGAGCCTGACTGGATCTGCAAAGGCCCTGCCTCCAAATAAGGTCACGCTCCCAGGTACCGGAGGCAAGGACTTGAACAGACCTGCTTCGGGGACACAGTTCAATCCACAGCGGTGACGACGGTATTGGCATAAGCTGACCTCAGCCAGCGGTGAACATCCCAAGTTCAGCAGTGGAAGGGGTGCGAGCTGTCGGCGGGTAAAGGTGCTGGGTGTCAGGTTCGGCTTTCCCCGTTATTAACTCTGAGATGCCAGGATAACACCTTTACTGCAGGGGGTGCACTGCTAAACAAGCTGACAGATGGAAGGGCGGGCCGGCGCACGGTCCCACCTAGAACTGCCGCCCTCGGTGGTGACGGGAGGAGGCTCCCGGCTCCATCGCGGTGACGCTGACATCCCGCTGGGGACACAGGCGTCTAGGGGGTAGCAGCCACACAGGCCCGGCTCTCCCCGAGCCGTGGGAGGGGGGCGGGGCGGGAGAGGCTCTGCTCTGCTTCCCGGGGAGGGAGGCTTTTGTGAGCGGGAGACGCATGAGGACGGATTGTCAGGGTGTCAGCGGTAGAGGGTGCGGCTGGGGGAGTTGCTGAGTCAGACGGGCTGCACCCGTCCCACAAGAGAGGAGTACTCCCACCCAGAGAGATCTGTTTGACTTCAGAAAAGTACAGGTTACAGTGATACTCACTAAACACCCCATCGCCCGCTCAGCAGACGGGAGGATGGGTAACAGGACACCCGGCAAGGCCCCCGGGGGGTTGCCCCTGTCGCTGCAATGTTCCCCCCAGAGCAGGGCCATGCTCACCTCGTATTTGCCTGGGATGAGGTGTTATCAGAATCCCCCTAGAAAGAGGCTCGAAAGGCAGAACACGCAGGTCCTGGGCAAGAATGTATCAGGAGCAGCGAGGCTCCTTGATCCTAAAGGAGACGAACTACCCCCTGGACTTGAGTGGAACCACAATCGACCTACCAAGAACACAGGATGGAAGAGGGACTCTCTAAGAACGTTTCCAGGTAATGGTGATGAGCTCACCATCCATTAAGTCTAGGCCAAAAAGTCCTGCCCAGCCCCCCTTCACCCAGGCCCTTGTACAAAGGCTTTCAGGTGAGTCCACACTTTACCAGCGTATCAGGTTCCTGAGGATGCTGCAATGCATGAGTATACCTCCATGCGTTCAAACAACACAAACGTGTCCTCTGACAGGTCTGGAGGTCAGAAGTCCCAAACAGGTCTCACGGGGCCAAAAACCACGGTGTTGGCAGGGCTGCGGTCCTTCCAGAGGCCCGAGTGGAGAGACTGCTTCCTGGCCTTCCCAGCCTCTCGAGGTGCCCAGTCCCCAGTCTTGGGGCCCCTCTGACCATCGTCAAAGCTGGCAGCAGCACCCCCTCACCTGTGCTCTGTCCCCACAGTCTCCTCCTCTGACCTGTCTCTCCTGCTTCCCCTTCTCCTAAGGGACCCCTGTGGCTGCAGGGAGCCCATCTGGGTAACCCAGGACAATTTCCCATCGCAAGATCCTTGACTTGATCACATCTCAGCAGCCCTCGTGCTGTGGCAGATCACACAGTCACAGTTCTGGGGGTTAGGATACAGACATCCTTGGGGGAGAGGGCACTGGTCTGTCCTACCACCCCATGGGAAAGCTGCCCCAGCACCCCTGGGGACCATCAGGTCCCAGCTAATCTGCCTGCGACCCTGTCAGAGCTCTGTCTCCCACCTGACCTCAAAAGGGGTGACCCGAGGTCCACTCCGGGCCCCAGGCTCTGTCCCTCCACCAGGGAAGCCAGATGCCCTCTCTCTCCATCACCCTGCCTCCCTGGGCCCATCCCAAGACACTGTGAAGACGAAGCTTCAACCCTGTGACCTCCAGAGAGCTCTTCCTGGGGCCGCTTACCTGGCCGCCACACCCTGTTTCTTCCCACTTCCTGACCCACCATGCACGTCACACTCTTCCAAAAGGAGTGTACCCCTCGTGGTACCGGGGGGGGCCACGGTCCATTCATCTGGGTTGGGCCTGAGGCCTGTCTTGCAAAGGATATCCAGTCAGTGCTGGGTGGCGGCATGGATGGGCAGATGGGATGGATGGACAGGCAGACAGATGCAAGGATGGAGGGAGGGAGACTGTGGCCACGCCTGACACAAAAGTACACACTCAATAAACACTTGTTGAGAGAAAGCCAAGAGGCAGGGAGAAAGAGAGGAAAAGGACATGAAGTGGGGGCACCATCCATGTTGGGAGAATGCAGCTACGCAGCAGCCAACGTGAGGAAGAAACTCAAGACAGAGGCATCTCTGGTGCCGAGTCCAAGAGCTCCCTAGTGAGCGGACGGCACTGACACGGTCAGCTAGAACCTGCAAAAGGTCCACCAACTAGTCTAAACTCCGTGCTGACTCATAAGCACACCTCTCTGGGAACCAGCGTGAGGTGTCCGGACCTCCTCTGGGCCAGAAACCAGCTCGGGGTCCACCCCCACCGCCTCGTGCCACCGCAACTCGATGCACAGGCACGGTTCTAAGGTGCCCTCGCCTCACTCGGGCCCCACCCGTCTACATCCAGCTGTATTAAATGCTACCCAGGACCTGCCAGTGTCTTGTGGGGGTGGGGATGGGGGGTGAAGGGGTGGATCACAGGACTAGGGCAGCCTGGGCCCTGTCCACTCAGAATGAAGAACTGCATCTTCACTTCAAAGCCAGGCATGCACCAGTTTCAACCACTTGCCTTAAAAAGACCATTTTTCCGTGAAGTTGCTGCATGAGTATGAATGGTGTTTTTCCGGGATTTTACTATGAAAAATTTCAAACATAAAGAAAAGCTGCATACTGCTCTACACCCGTGAGAATGGCGAGAATTTTGAAGACTCACTGCAATAAACATGGGCATGGAGGTGAAGCAACTGGAAACTTCATACACTGCTCCTGGGAGGGTAAGCTGGTACAACCACTGTGGAAAACAGCTTGGCATCACCTACAAAGGCTGACTCTATGCATACCCTGTATGCTCATTCCCAACTCTAAGCCAACAGAACGTCACGCACAAATCCCCAGGCGGCATGTGCAAGCGTTCCTGAGGATGGACACAACCCGAATGCCCCCTCTAGTAGAATGGTACAGTCGTAAGCTGAAACACAATCTGGCAACAAACACGAACATCTCACAAGGGAACCCGATCGCACTGAAATATGGTTGTCAAGATACTCCTTACAACCTGTGGTAGAGCAACAGGAAAAGACAACGTCTTTACTGCATCACATAACAAGCTCTAGCCAAGGGTCTGATAACCACCGTGACTCTGGAGTAGCGACAAAGGTAACAATATTCCAAGATGGTCTATAAGGCCGGGAACGGGCCTGGAAAGCCTTCGGGCTGTCCGCTAGGGGCCGGTCCCGGTCACGGCTCACAGCACCGCCAGCGGGCATCCTGGACGGAAACGCTGTGTGTCGGTTACCGGCCAGTGACAGCAAAGCTGCCGTTGTTTTTTCACATCCAGGGTCACAGATACCCTGAATTCTATCCACGGGCCTGAGGATGAGCACCGGAAACTGGGGCTTTTCTTTCTGTCCCCTTTACTCTATTCCTGGTGATAAAATGCTCCCTGAACCTACGTGTATACACAAACAAAGTGACAGCTGAAAGGAGGGTCTCAGATACCTGCACGTGAGCACGCACAGCGGAGCTGCTTCCATCAGCAGAAAGGTGCAAACAACTCACAAGTCCACAGATGGATGAATGGATGAACACACTGTGGTGTGCACACACACACAAATATTATTCAGCCTTAGAAAGGATATTCTGACGTGTTACAACATGGGTGAAGCTTGAGAATATTATGCTAAGTGACGTAAGACAGACACAAAAATACAAATACTGTTTGATTCCACTCACGGGAGGGGCCTAGGCTACACAGATTCATAGAGACGGAGAGGAAAACGCGGTCACAGGGACTTGAGGCAGGGAGCACGTGAAGTCAGGGTATACTGGAGACAGAGCTTCTGTACCAGAAGATGCAAGTCAGGCTCTGGAGACGGATGGCAGCAACGGTTACACAACAAGGGGAAGGTACTTAACACCACTGAACTGCATGCTTACAAACGGCTAAGATGGTAAGCTTTGTGCCATGTATATTTGACCACGATCATTTGTGGTTCAGCTGGTAAAGAATCCACCTGCAATGCAGAAGACCTGGGTTCGATCCCTGGGTTCGATCCCTGGGTTGGAAAGATCCCCTGGAGAAGGGAACGGCTACACACTCCAGTATTCTGACCTGGAGAATCCCATGGACTGTATAGTCCGTGGGGTCGCAAAGAGTTGGGCACGACTAAGCGACTTTCACTTTCATAAATAAGTAAGTAAACTCCCTGCAGAACACGGAAGGCACTGGCTTTCTGAGGACAGGAGCTGCCTCCCCGTGGCTGGGGGCCGGCTGCCACACACACCTGGGCTTGCGAGCTGCTGGGCCACTGTGGGCAGGCTGCTTCACCTCTCCGGTCTCGGGTTCCTCCTCCGCAGGAGGGCTGCGGCACAAGGGCAGCTGTGGCGTGTCAGGCATGGGTGCCATGCCAGCAGGCCGGCGGGCCCGCCGTCGTGCGGAGACTTCCGTGACCCCGCGGGGTTATGAGCACCGCGCCTACCCCAACAGGGGACTTAGCTGACTTGCCCAAGGTTGCTGGCAAAGCCGGACTGACAGAGGAGCCCAGGTCCGGCCTGTGGTTATCTGCCTGCTGCTTGTTTATCGTCTCTCCCACTGGGCAACAGGCTCCAGCGCGACAGACCCTGAGTCTGTTCCGTTGGCCACATGGTCCCCAGGGCCGCACACAGGAGGCTCAGTAAATACCTGCCCGGCGACGGGAAGAATCCAGTTCTGTCTGGCCCCAAAACTGGCTTCCCTATGAAGAGCGGGATGGTGGTGGCCACAGGGCCGGGGCGCTCCGGTCTCTGTGCGGAGCTGCGAGTGCTGCCATTACTGCTCAGTTGCCCAGTCGTGTCTGATTCTTTGCGACCCCCTGGACTGCAACACGCCCTTCACTACCCTCCTGGAGTTTGCTCAAACTCATGTCCATTGAGTTGGTGATGCCATCCAATCATCTTATCCTCTGTCGTCCCCTTCTCCTCCCACCTTCAATCTTTCCCAGCATCAAGGTCTTTTCCAATGAGTCAACTCTTCGCATGAGGTGGCCAAAGTATTGGAGTTTCAGCATTGGAGTTTCAGTTTCCAATGAACACCCAGGACTGATCTCCTTTAGGATGGACTGGTTTGATCTCCTTGTAGTCCAAGGGACTCTCAAGAGTGTTCTCCAACACCACAGTTCAAAGGCATCAATTCTTCGGTGCTCAGCTTTCTTCACAGTCCAACTCTCACATCCATACATGACCACAGGAAAAACCATAGCCTTGACTAGATGGACCTTTGTTGGCAAAGTGATGTCTCTGCTTTTTAATATGCTATGATACCCTCCAGCAGAGGTGGGGCCGGAGGCAGCCGCAGTGAGAGGGACAGAAAAGAAAAAAAATACACCTGTGTGCCTTCTGGGGGCCACGCCCGGCCACACACTGTGGCACAGCCCAGGCGCAGCTGGCAAGGACACCGGTGACCCAGGCCGCGGCCCGCACGCTGCTGCCAGCTCATGTGGGGGACGCTGACAGTTCAAGGGGTCCTCGCGCTACGGGGCAGGAGCTCAGCCCTACGGCCATGCTCCCTGGATGAGGAGGCTGCGCCTGAGCAAGAAGGTCAGGGTTCCCCAACAGTGACTCAGCACAAGAGGCAGCTCAGGGCGCCCAGCGGCCCTGGGACCCCAGGCTGCCTCGGCCACCCCAATGCCGAGGGCACCCGACTGGGGACGAGGGTGGTCGGGGAGGCGGGCACTGGGCCCCCACCACCAAGAGCACGTCAGCGGGTTTCCTGTGCAGACGGCGTTCTGGGCCACAGGGCTCTGTGGGGGAGTGGAGTGCGTGGCAGTGACCTAAATCAGGCCAGGGCAGCTGGGCTGGGTGACTCAGGGACCTGAGTTCCTCGCCGCTGGGCCAGGCACCAGGCAGGCGTGAGGTGTGAGAGGGACGCCCTGCCTTTGGAGTCCCACCAAGATGGGCGCTATTCAAGGGGGTTATGCAGCCTACTTTGTAGCCAGGTGACCGTGGGCGAAAACAGTAAGATGGGGTGAATCTGCACAAGAGGGCAAGCGCAAGGCCCCTGCACAGCAGGGAAAATGAAGAACTAAACAGGAACCAACAGCTGCAGACCCCAAGCCCAGGAGCAGATGGTGCAGAGGGGAAAAGGCAAGCTGTAGGCACATTTTAAGAGAACACATGAAGCAACGCTACACATCGTTTACTGTTCCTTACGGCGACATAAGTGTATGAAAGTGCTTAAAATCTTACGGAAAGATCTACACCAGACTTATAATAAAGGGTACCTGGAGGTGGGTGCTGAGCCAGAGGTCAAGGTAATTAATTACCACTTTTCCAGGGATGCTTTATTCCTTTTACTTATATCAAAGAGGATATAGAATATAAACAGGGGTCAGCCTGGGTGATAGAAATGTGGTTTTTACTATTAGTCCTTGACGCTCTTTGTTTGATTACTGGCTAATCTGAAAGTCATCCGGGTATCAGTATATGGTCAAGTAATCAATCTTCTTGATTGCATGTGTCCTAAATTGTATTTTTCTTTTTAATTCTCAAAATTCAAAAAGAAAAGGTCTCCCAGAGCACAGAGTGCTCCTTAAAAGTGCTCACTAGACTGCAGTCCTCCCAATAAGAACCCAGAGCTGAGGCGGATGGCACGCCTCTGACCTCTGGAAGAGCTCAGGGTGTCCAGCGGCGGAGGCAGCCTTGCCGAGCCCCCCAGCCCTCTGCCTGTGGTCCAGGGGTGCCCACCCAGATGGCACCTCTGCTAGCAGGGTGCCCTCTGCCAATCACGCTCCAGCAGACCCAGTGACGGCACCGGCCACCAATCGGAGTGCTGGCCGGCGTGAGCAAAGCGTGTGCCACGCCGGGCTGACAGGCTGTCAGCTGGAGGCAGACGCTTGCTTCCTCTCGGGGAGCCTTCATCAAGGTGCCTGTGCAATTTATGGACGCACTGCCCAGCGCCGAGACCGGCGGCCCCCATGCCTGCCCACGCTGAGCTCCCAAATTTCAGATTTCCTCTTGTATCGTAACAATGCCCCTTGAATCCTGCTTACTCACTCTGCCTCCCTCATCTCCAGATAAAAAAGAGGTGACACTCCGCGAGCTATGTCTGTGTCATCCGTTCGCCCTTCTATGGAGAAATCCTAGCTGCAAGATTCAGATGCCAGAGGGGGAGAGAAATACTCAGGATACTGTCTTCCTTTCCCTGGGCTCAACAACCCAAGTGACCCCCACAATGTGGCCGTGCCGAAACCTGAATGCAAGGTGCCGAGTCAGTTTTCCAAACCGTCTAGTTTCTCCTGAAAACCAAGGCAAACTCGGATGGGAAATAATTCACTGCAGGGAGCCACCAGGAGGGGCTTATGAGCTCCCCCACAGGCCCCACCTGCTACGCTCCAGGTGAGCATAAAGCCCCCTCCCCAGCGGAAGGGCCCCAGACACTCAGCACCCTCCCTTTCTGGAAGCAGAAACACCCCAGCACGACCCTGTCTTTCCAAGAAGCAGCAGTGGCATTTCGGGGAGGCAGTGACCTCAACAGCAACCATTCTGCAGAGCAGAGCGGCAGTAGGGGCAATTCGTGCTGTGCTGCTCAGGGGGGCGGCGAACACGGAGCCACCGGATAACTAAAACCTCTGCTGTCTTCCTGCCACTGCCGACCATCACCATAGGAACCACATCCTGCTGCTACCATGGCAACCGCACAGTACCATCCACTCAGCAAGCAATGATGCAGAGGCCACTCAGGAAGGCTTGCTTGCAAAAGGCCTTGGGGCTGACAGGGTCCTGCGGTCCACAGTCACGGGGACCGGGAAGCGGCAGAAGCCTTCTGAAATGACTAGCTTGGGAGTTAAAAGCCCTCCTCCTGCTCCTCAGGAACTAATGTACCCCCCAAATTAAATCCTTTCTGAAGTACCTTCCTGTCCCTGAGCTGCAGAAATTTCCAGAGCAAAACACCCAAGGTAGGAACTTTACAGGTGCCTCTCTCCACATCTGGCCATGGCTCAAATGGAGACAACAGCAAGCCGTGACACCACGGGGCTTCCACAGTAAGACCATAAGCTCCCTGTGGCAGCCTCTACAGCAGACCAGGCGCGGGCAGAGGCCCTTTCAAAAGCAGCATCTGATTTCCTCCTCACAACCCTCCTCATCAACTGAATGTCCCATTTCCTACCCACATTTTACAGAGGAACGAGGCTCAGAAAGGTTCAGGGACCTGCATATGGTCACACAGCACACTGGGCAGGGCTGTCTGGATCTGACTCTCCGGCCCTGAGACAGTCTGCTCACCTTTATCATCTCCAATGCTGTGCGCAATGAATCGGGCCCTACTTAAGAACAGCAGCTAGTGGATGCATTTTAGTGTGATCTTCAGTAAGCATTCACACAGCGACTGCTTACTTTGTGTGAGGCCTTGTGCGAGGTACTTTGCATGGGGCAGCATATGAGTCCATGAGGCATAAGCCACCGCAGAAGAGGAATGTGAGGCGCAGAGAGGTGGGGGAGCATCTGAGGGCCGCAGACAGCAAGCAAGAGGGAGGCCTGGGGTTCAAACTCGGCTGGCTCGACTCCAGAGCCTGGGCCCTCAGCCAGCCGCTTCCCAACTATGCCAGCAGGTGAAACGGCAAGCACGGATCCAGCCACCCAGCCACCCTCCCAAGGTCCCCACACTCCGGCCTGCACCTGTCACCCCACGGCACGGGTGAGAAGGCCCTGCCTGGCCTCACAGGAGCATGTGGGTCACAGCCCACGGCTGGGTGCCCAGCGCCCCTCCACGCATCCTAATGACGGCCCACTCCAGGGAGTCACGGCTTCAACGCTTCCTCTTCATCCCGAGGCAACAATTTCAGAAGCCACCTCCCGTTCACTGCAGTCCAGGGAGACAGAGCCCCCAAGGCCAAGGGCATGAGGGGAGGAAATGAGAGTCTAGTTGGTCCCTGCAGCTCACAAAGGTTATTTCCACGCTGCATAGATTCGGTACAGCTGTATGAAACTGCCTTATGATAAGGTAAAAGTGGCTGAATGCTGGCAATTACATAAGGTTTGTCTCAGTACCTGAGCCTCCCCACACACCCACTTCACAGATGAGGAAACAGAGGCTCTGTGAGGTTACTTGACCTGTCTTAAGAAGTCACTGAGACGGTAAGCAGGGGCTCCAGAACTGGAGCCAGGTCTGTCTGGTCTCAAAGTCCTTTCCCTCCACCAAGCCCTGCTGTGTCCCCCAAGGGCCCCAGGGGCTGGGAAGCCAGGCGAGGGTGAGGCTGAGTGGGGAAACAGGCCAGAGGAACTGCCTGCTGCGCTGCGTGAGATCTGACGCGGGGGCCAGGGACGAGGACCTTCTCCAGGGACCTGGACCTTCTCCAGGGACCCAGCTCGCTCTCAAATGGACGCAGCTGAGACCAGCAATTATAGGGATTTCATCTCACTTTTTAAATCAGTACCAACAGACACAGAACACAAGAAAAGACCCTGATGCTGGGAAAGAGTGAAGGCAGGAGGAGAAGGGGGCAACAAAGGACGAGATGGTTGGATGGCATCACCGGCTCAATGCACACGAGTTTGAGCAAGCTCCAGGAGATGGTAAAGGACAAGGAAGCCTGGCATGCTGCAGTCCGTGGGGTCACAGAGTCGCACACAACTGAGCAACCGAACCACAACACAGGAAGCAGGCAGTTACTTAGTCGCTAAGAGCCCAGCTGGCCAGTGAGTAAGGGAGGGTGCTAACGCCCACTGCACACACTGGCTGAGAACTAAACGTCATGCTGGGAGCCGCGAGCCCAGCACCGCGCCTGGGACGCGGGCGGGGCTCCAAACCCGTACTTCTGCTATGCACGGCTGGCCTCTGGACCGCTTGCCAAGCTGGACGGGTGCGGCCCAGCCTGCTCCCTTGGGGGACTTCGGGAGAAAGCCTTTCCCAAGCCTGCGCCCTCCTCTTTCCCTGAAAGGCCCAGACATTCCCTGTATTCCACCCACCACGAAAAAGCCCCGTTTTCATTCACGACCCTGACACCGCTCTCTGCTTCCCCAAGTCCATGGCGTCAAAGGTCCAGAGGGCACACAGTGGCCAGAGCCACAGAGTCCTTCGCAGATGGACGGCCACGCTTTCAAAACTGACCCCAGATTTCTCTGTGCTTAGCGACCTTCTGACCAGAGAGAGAGCCAGACAGGAAATGGAGGGGAGAAGATCCACTGGCTTTAGCCACGGGAGTTTCCAAGGTGACTCAGGAGACAGCATCCCGTCCACTGCAGCCTTCCAGAGCGTGGCACGTCCTCCGAGAGCGGCATCACCCGTTCCACCTCCAGTGCCACAGCGTGCGATTGTGTGCACACGTGTGTGCACACACACACACGCACACAGAGACACACACACACACGCACACAGACACACAAACACACACACACAGACACACAACACACACGCGCGCATGCACTCAGAGCTAACCGCGGTGCAGTGAGGGGAGGGGACATTCGAAGCCAATGCTTTTCATTTACTTTGCCGGCAAAGAAATTCCACAGACCCACTGGCACCCATTTTCCCAGAAAATCCAACAATTACAAGAGGTTCCCATTGTTGTGGTGGGAGGTCAAGGTTGAACACGTATGTTTTAAGCCAACTTTGTACCATGGCTGCACATTCCAAGTCTCCAGGGAAGGTCTAACTAACTCCAAAATGGCATTCCCATAGGATAGGACTGTTTCCGACATATTCACAACAGAATCAAGGCTGTTCCATGCTTCTTCTGGAGAAAATGTGCCCAGGCTCCCTCCATTGTTTGTGGGGATACTCCAAGGATAAGATACACTAGCTTAAACGTGAGGCTGTCTTTTCCTTGACAGACCATTACTTATTTTACAGTTACGCAGCTGACAAGTGAATATGATGTCGTCATAAAAACTCAAACAACCCAGAAATATGAAAAGCGAAAAACAACAAAGACAACTTTACCTGGATTCATTCCCACTGGCTTCCCCAGAGATAATCCCCTTGGTCAGTTTGAGGTGCTTCCTTGGGAGTCTTTTTCTAGGCATTTATGTACATGTAAGAAAAAAAATCTTTTGTCTTATGCTTTGGTATGACGACGGGTCTCACACAACGGCACGTGTTGGGCATCCTTCCACGGCCAGGCATTTTAGACGGTCCTCACTGCTCTTCACCATGCATCGCACGCCGCAGAACCAGCGGGCTGGCGGCTACTGAGTCCTGCGCGCGGCCTCTAGCTTTCACTCTGCTCCCTCACGCGTCCCCAGGCGTGTCTCTAGGCGCGTGAGGGAGCACTTCTTTGGAACAGACACCCAGATGGTCCGGTACCTGTCGCGGGCCCCTGGACTCAGCAGGGCACAGCCAGATCCGGGCCCAGCATGAGCGCGGGGTGCCCGCCATCCCCGGGACACCCAGCCTGGGGAGGCAGGGCCGGCTTGCTCTAGGGAGGACTAGCGCGGGGTCCTGGTGAAGCTTGCTGAGACAGAGGGGCAGAGGCCTGAGGGCTCTGCCAGGGACCAACTGGGTGGCCGTGGGTCACTCCGGGCCTCGCGCTGCAGCTCTAGGAAACAGGAAGGGCAGGATCTCCCTCCAGGGATGTTGGGAAATTCACTGAGATGGTCCCTCGTTCTCAGTGACCCTTGGGTGACCCATCCGCTGCACTTCCTGTTACTGAAGCAAAGGGCCCCGTTGTGGGACCACAGAAGCCACCTTGGACAGAAGGACAGGAGATATTTAAATGATTGAATGCCTTTGGGTAGAAGTTGTTATTAGAAAGAGATGGTGGGGGAGACGTATTTTTATCGAGTTAGAGTAGAAATGTAAACTTCTGATGAGAAAAATTCAGTTCTTTATTAGCCAGCACTGGTCTGGCACAGACACGGGCCAGGCGTTACCCTAGGACTCTGCATCTATTGAGGCACTCAACCTTCACAGGCCTGAGACAGGAAACATAATCATGCTCGTTTTACAGATGAGAAGACTAAGGCATTGTTGGAAACGTGCCAAACAAATTTTCCAAGAGACATTTGGAAATGAACCCATGAGCTCACCATTTGTAAGAGGAGGTGCCAGAACTTGTTTGTGGGCACCCCAGAGCCCCTATGAATAAGCACCATGCTGACACTGACCATTACGGGGGCCCGCAATGTGCCAAGAACAACCAGAAGGGCTCCCCACTTTGTGGATGAAGAAGCGGAGGCTCGGGGAGGTGAAGCCACTGTCCGGGGTTACAGGCTCACAAGTGGCCATGCAGCTTGGGGCCCACGCGGTCTCATTCCAGAGCTACTCCCTGGGCCTGAGGGCTCAGCCTTGCTGCCAAGTTCGGGCTGGGCTGCCCCTTCCGCTCTCCGCACACCATTTCCGGAGACTTCTCTCAGCCTAATCCGCTGGGGGTGGTCACACGCGCCCCCTCCCCAGAGGGGAAGCTCTGTTGGTCCTCCTCACTGCACGCCCTCCCTGGATTTAGCTGCATGGGCTGGAACACCTGCCCTCCAACACAAATCCACCCTCAAATAGACCAGGAGTGTCACCGGATTCTAGCCTCTTGTCTAGTAAATACATGAAGTCATTCTCCATAAACAAACATTATTTCGGTATCTCTGGACATCAACAAAGCTGGCAGCAGCATTTTCCCTTTTTTGTTTTCTTTTGTTTTTTAAACGAGCAGCAGCAACCAGGGCAGAAGCCCAGAGGTCCACTAGGGGCTCCGGTCACAGGGCTTTCCTGGTGCTCAGGACGGCGCTGGGCACTGGGGGCAAGCCCGGCCAGGGCAGGGGGAAGAGAGCAGACACTGACAGTGCTGCCCGAGTGCCTGAGGCTGCAGGCGGGGCGGCGAGGCCAAACCCGGAGGCTCCCTGGAGGTGGGGCGGCAGAAACCCACCCAGGAAGGAGCCCTGCTGCGGGGCACGGACCGGCTCCAGCTCAGCCTGCCCCCGGAAGGCCGGGTCTCAGAAGCATCCAGGGCCGGCCCTCACCTCCTCTTGGGACCGCAGGGCAGGTGGCTCCCACGCCAGCAGCCTCAGTGTGACCCTGGAAGTTTCGCCCCTGCTTCCCGCGCGCCTGGCTCTGAGGTGTCCTGAGGCCGTGGGGAAGCGGGGGCCAGCTCTATTTTCGCGCTGGCCTCCCGGGAGGATCCCTGGGTGGAGAGGAGCCCAGCCCAGCCGGGTGGCGTGACGGATCAGCTTTCGGGCCCTTCATCCACCCGACAGCCGCTTCCGGAACACCTACTACGCGTGGGGCCCGAGCCAGCGGGGCTGGCCTGGCTCGGCCACTCTGCCACCTGCCGTGGCCTTGGCAGCAGGAACAGCAGGAAGGTGGCACCTCTGAATAGCCCGCTGGCAGGGAGCCCCCACCTCCAGGCCTGGGGCACAGCGGAGAACGCGGGCGGGCCCCGCTCCACAGAAGACTCCTTCTGGAAGCAAGGAACTCTCTGTCCCGATGAAGAGGACAGAACTTAAGAGATTTGTTCACAAAAGGTCTAACTGAGGAACTCACCGGCCACAAAAGGTCTAACTGAGGAACTCACTGGCCACAGGTGGGGGACGATCTGGGCATCAGAAAGAAGAGTAAACGACTACCCTGGATTCAAACACACCAAGTAAACATTTAGATCCCTGAATTCATATTGACAGTAAAAAAAATTATTTTTTAAATAAGCCTTGAGAAAAGTGCTACAAGATCAGCTCATTGCTCTAAAACTTAGCAATAAAGGGGAAGGAAGACTAAAGCTTTTTTCCCTGCCTCCCCTTTGTAAACTGAACTTCGGTGCAAACAAGCAGTTGATGAAGTCCCTTCAGAATAATTCCATCTAATAATCGAAGAAGGAAAGGTAGACTTCAGATAGCTTCGCTTTGCAACCCTGATTTAATACTGGACCCAGGCGTGGTCACTGATGACATCTAAACACTTAGCAGGGCGGCGCTGGCTGCTGCATTAGAAGCGCGGGCGCAGGATGGACCAGAAAGTCGTGGGGTGAGCGTGGGACTTTCAGGGACTACAGGGCACTGAGGAACGGGTTCCCTGACACCACAAGGAGGCAGTCAGCAAGGCTGGGAATACGGAAAATTCCACAAGCCACATGCCCTGATTCCAAAACAGGTTTTAAAAACCCTTAAGAGACATACCAAGCAAACATGATGTACTAACCCATGTTTGGAGTCTTACTGAACAAATCATGACCAAAATCATTTATGAGACAATTGGGGAAATGTGACTGAGCATTTGATATCAAGGAATTATTGTCAGTTTCTTAGGCATGAGAATGGTTTTACATTTATACGTATCTTTTTTAAGATACCTTGTTTTTTTAGAGATACCTGTTTCGGTAAGATAAGATGGGGATTGCTTCCAGATAATTTCACGGTTGGAGAGGAGGGAAGTGGCGGTGGGGAGGGGTCACTGGACAAGACCGGCTCAGGGTTGATGAAGCCAGTGATGGGCACACAGGGGGTCACTGTACTCTTCTCTGTTGTCAGTGTATGTTTTTAAGTTTCCCCCAAATATTGGTTTTCTTCTATTTCTTTTTTAATTAGGGGAAGAAAAAAAAAAAGATCCACGCATGTCAGGCTGATCTGGGGTAGGAGCAGAGAAGGGTGGCATTGGCGTGCCGAGAGCCAGCCCGGGAATCACGTCTCCAGGACCGAGAGCCTGGCCCTGGCGCGGGCTGGTCACGGGACGGCACATGTCCCTTCAGCCAAGCCTCAGTTGATGCCCCTGTTAAGTGGGGCTGATCACCACAGTGCTTCCTCGGGAGCCTGCCATGAGGACTGAACACAACAGCCCAAACGAAGGGCTTTCTGAGGCCCACAGCAACGTGAAGCAGCCACGCCCCCAGCTTTCCCTGTGTCGTCAGCACCCAGACGAGGTGGCTACGTGAGTACACTCCCACCCTGAGCTCTCAGGGCCTCGCCCTGGGAGACAGAGCCCCAGACACGTGGTCTCTGCAGCTCCGGGCGGCCATGAGGAGCAAGCGTCTGCTGGTCCCTGGACGGCCCGAGAACCAGGAAGGCGGCAGGACACTGGCAGCATCACCCAAGACCCACCGGGGGGCTCCTGCCGAAGGGCCCATCAGAGAAGCAGGAGCATCCTCCCTGAGTGTGATGCCGACTGATCAGAGCACACTGCGTGTGCCCGCCAGATCCGGCTGAGAAGACGTTCCTCCGGGGCAAGACATCCAGGT
Source organism: Bubalus bubalis (assembly GCF_019923935.1). Classification (NCBI taxonomy): domain Eukaryota; kingdom Metazoa; phylum Chordata; class Mammalia; order Artiodactyla; family Bovidae; genus Bubalus; species Bubalus bubalis. The sequence goes on along the minus strand of NC_059174.1, from coordinate 7,784,554 downwards.
GGAGCCCCAGGCAGACAGCCTCGCTGTTGAGAGGCGGGGAGGCCCTGCACCCTGTGCTCCCAACACACTTGTGCGCTGCAGCCTGTCTGGTCAGGGGAGACTGGGGACCGCGAAAGACCTGGCCACAGAGACAGGAGCACCCCAAGAGCAGGCTGGTCAGGCCGTGCCCCTGGGGGGCCCAGGCAAGGTTTGGGAGCTACCCCGAAACGTGTCTCTGTTCCACTCACGGGACAAGCTCTGTGTTGGGGCCACACTGGCCCAACCTACTCAGGATGACCGGAGGAAGATGCACAAATGGAAAGGCGGGAAAGACAGCCAGTCCACGACTCCCTGGGTGCCCCTATCGTGACGGCCATTCCCGTTGAGTGCTGATGAGGCTCAAGTTCAGAGAAGCCGGATGTGACGCAGGCAGGAAGCAGGGGAGCCTCTACTTCAAACCCAGTGACTATCTCCAAAGCCACGCTCCATCTGCTGCAGGCTGCCGGACCCGGGGGGTGGGCAGGGATGGAACCCGAAGAGCACGCGTGACCCTCACAGACTTGCAGAGCCCGCTCTTCACTGGGGCCCGGGGACTCTTCTCCCTGAAGGTGATCTTTCTTTGAAAAACAATAAGTCAATGATTTCCTTTCTCATCATGAAAGCTGCCACTCTCTGGATGAAGTGAAAAGAACCCCGGTTTGATGGAAAAGCTCACTGAGGGTGTGAGGGGGGGGCTTCGCTCCCAAAAAGAAAAGGGCTGTACCTCCCAAATATCCAAATTCCACTTCTTTGGAATGCACGTATCATGCGCTCAATTTTGCAAGCCACTGGCTGCAGGACCAGGGAGGCTGGCTCTGGACCGGGGCACGTGTTCTCCTAAGCATTTCCCGGCCCATGTGGCAGGGCTGACGGAGCACATGTCAGGCCCTGGCGCACGGGGCCCGGCCCACCCATCCCAGCACCTGCCTCTTCCACGGGCCGCCCCAGGCCTCCACCGCGGTCCTGAGACCTTCCTCAGGGGCACCCTCTCCCGGCAGCAGCAATTTAGAAATTTGTATCAATATTCCAAAGGCACACAATCTTTGACCCAGCGACTCCACCTCTAGGAACTGATCCCAGAGATGAGCTTGAGTGTCTCAAACATGTGTGTACGTGGCTGATCACCACAGCAGCACGTGAAAGAGCAAGAGGCTGGAAACAAACCCATCGTGAGGGAAGGGTTCCACGAACCTGAATGGGAATCCTCTGCAACAGCACAGGGAGAACGAGAAAGCCATACTGATTGGGAGCAATCCCTTGAGACTGCTCAGTGGAGGGGGGGTGGGGGCGGACAACACAGGAACCGGAGTGTGGGATTCCATCATCTGCTTAACAAAAAAGAAATTAAAAATACGCATTCGTTTGCTTATGTGTACCTAGGCCACCTCTGGAGAAAGGATCGCTCTGTCCTTCAGAGACCCTCAAGGCTGGCCTGGTGTCCTGGGCAGCAAGGGGACCCCCAGGCGCGCTCCCAGCACTGCTGGCTGTGTGGCTAGAGACGCTCCCTAGAACCTAGGCCTCCTGATTCCCCAAGAACCCCACAGACAATGGGCAAACACTCATAACCCACATCCATTCTGCCCGGAAATCTCACTCGAGCCCTCGCTTCTAAGAAGACTTGTGAATTTTGCATTGCACCCCACATCTGTCACTTCCTAGGTGACTCAGTGGTAAAGAATCCACCCGCCAAGGCAGGAGGATCCCCTGGAGGAGGGCATGGCAACCCACTGCAGAATTCTTGCCTGGAGAATCCCCATGGACAGAGGAGCCTGGCGGGCTACAGTCCCTGGGTCACAGAGTCGGACACGACTGAGCGCACACACGATGCCCGCACCTGCTCTAACAGTGCAGTGATATTTTAAATGACTCCCTGGTTAAACTTCTCCCCTGCCCTTTAGTCTGCTACTAAAATGGGTGCTTCCACAAAGAGGCGCCATGTTAGAAACTACACACCGGTGAAATCATGTAACCTTTCCCCCTTCAAGTAAAATGCTTATTCCAAGAGGATTGGTCACGTTTTCAATTACAGATCAGCTAAGAGACTTAAGCTCTTCCCTCTGAATTGAGAAGTCAAGCAGGTGTGTGGGAAAGACCCACCAAGTTAGCCTATGGATTCTGGAACTCCTGATTCCTGGTGGGCTACACGTGTGCTGTGTGCTGTGTGAGAGGCATAGCTGGGAGCCCATCTTTAAAATCTGCAGAGCGCAGGCACCTGAGAACCCGAGCCAGGCCACGGGGCTGAGCCTCAGGGCACACTTAGAGACAAGCGTAAGCCACTGCAACTCCAAAGACCTACTTTATTCTCCACTTGCTTAATAATCTTCACATTTGGAAAACCTCCCCTGCCCCCAACTAGTGTTCTTATGCCATTACTAACTTTTATTTTCCTTTCATTTCCAATTTTCTAATGTTAGTTCCATTACACAAAGACAGTTAAAAAAAAAAAAATTGTAGATGTCAATAAAAGGATCAGGATTCTCTGTGTAGAAAAAGTGGCTAAACTGAACCTAGGATCCAGGTCTCAAGAATAAATGTCAAGACTGCACTAGGCTTTCTCCCCGAAGGGCTGAAGAGTTCTCTGTGGAGCCTGTCTGTTTACTATCTTCTGAGACCCCCGCTCAGTCACTGGGACACCACTGAAACACTCAGAGTGCAAGATCATCACAGCGGCCGGGATCCAACCCCAGTGCAGCCAGCCGTGAGACCCGGAGGACGTGCCTTAACCTCTCCTAGCCTCGATCACCTCATCCACAAAATGAGGCGTCCAGGTCCCCTCTGTTACAGGTCGCCAGAGGATGAACTGAGACAATGTGTACAAACTGCTCAGCCTGCTGACTGGCACAGAGGAAGCCCCAACAAAGGGTAGTTCGTACTATACCCGATCCACACCGCCTGCATCTCAGCAAGGACAGCCCCGAGGTCTGGGGAGGGAAATTATCTCGGCCAGCATGTCAGAGCAGCTTCCTGACGCCGCTCACCACCTCTTCCCTCGCACGGGGTTGACGGAAATAGACAAGACTTTCAGTTCCCAAACCAAGAAAGCACTAAAGCTCCCCTGCAACACGCCCAGAACCCAAGAGGGCCCCGCGGATGCCCTGAGCTCACGAACCCCGCTGACTGAGGACCAGAGGGAGCACAGTCCGTGGGGCAGAACCCGCAGCCCTGAGGCTGTGTGAGCCTGGCCGGCCCAGAGGACTGGGCACCCCACACGGGAGTGGGAAGCAGGGTGGTCCCCAGACACGCAGGGCCCTTCCCTCACCTGGGCACAGAGTAGGACTCCACCCCCCCACCCCTCCTGAAACTGTATGTGTGGCTGTGTGACTTGCTCCAGCCAGTGCAACGGGAACAGGGGTGTGCGTCATTTCACACCCGTGTGCAAGTTGCCACATCTCTTACCCTGCCTCTCCTGATGGTGGAGACGCATTTAGATGGGGCGTCCGCCAGCCTGGAGCCCCGAGTATTCTAGAGGCACCTGCTGAGGTGCCCTGATGTTCAGCACAAAGGAGAAATAAACTTCAGTTGCGTAAAGCTACCGGCGGGTGGGGCTGTTTGTTACTGGGGCATTACCTAGCCTAACTGGCTGATACAAGGAGTCAAAGAAGACATTCTACAGCAGCACTTCTCAACATACCTGGGACGAGAGACCAGTTTTCAGCTTTAATTTAAAATCTGCTGCAGACCGACACTTTTGGAAACACAACAAAAACATCATTCCAATGTTTAGTTAGAAAAGTGTCTGTGCTCTTACTCTCTGTACTCGCCTCCTCCTCGCAGAGCAGCACAGATCCTGGGCCACCCTGCCTGTGGATCAAAAGGAAATCGGGCTCAAGCCCCGGCTCCCCCTTTTTCTGATGATGGGGATACAATTTAACCTTTCCAAGTCTCAGGTCTCCCTTTGCAAGGTAAGAATTTTCATGTGAGGACTTAAGGATGAAGCACGCAGACCACAATACCAGGTGTGAAGAAGGGCTCAGTATGCGTCACCTCCTCACGCACATCCGGCCCCGTCCCTAGGTGACACTCCCGTCACACGCAGGCCCAGGGACAGACTCAGGGGCTTAGGCGGGGCCACAGGCTGCAAGCAGCCTCCCAGGACCAGGCAGTGGGCTGGGATGCAGAATTCACTTGCAGACGCCCTCCCTGAGATAAGGTGGTGAGACTGGCATCTAAGGGGGACTGGGCAGGCCTTCTGGGGGGTCCGCTAAGACCAGAGGATAAAAACTGCCGCCTCAGTGGGGCTGCCCTGGTGGTTCAGTGGTAAAGAATCCACCTGCCAATGCAGGAGACACGGGTCCCATCCCTGATCCGGGAAGATCCCACCTGCCATGGAGCAACTAAGCCTGTGCACCCCCACTATTGAGTCTGTGCTCTAGAGCCCGGGGGCCACAACGACTGAAGCCCACTTGCCCAGAGTCCATGCTTTGCAACGAGAAGCCACCGCAATGAGAAGCCTGCGCATCGAAGTTAAGAGTAGCCCCAGCTCCCTGCAACTAGAGAAAAACCCACCCAACAATGAAGACTCAGTACGCCCAAAAATAAACAAATAAAGAAATACAAAACGACTGCCTCAGCACCATTAGGATAACCAGTACCGAGCCAGACGTCACTTTGACACCTCGCAGTGACCCCATGAGACAGGCACCGATAAGCCTCTCTTGCAGGAGAGGAAACTGAGGCTAGTGTGGCTGAGCCACGCACCTGCCCACACACAGCAGAGCCAGGCGTGGGTGCTCACGGCTGGCTTCACTCCAGAGGAGGGGGACCAACTGCTGGCTGTTCCTGGGACTTTTTAAAACTTTTAAAAAGGGGCTAGTTGCGGGCAAACATGTGTGAGCTGGTCACCGGGCCCCAGAGCCTGTGTTCTTGAGCTTCCATATTTAGCACGTGCGGCACGTCTTTAATAAAATACCTACCGGGAAAGTCACATCCCACGACATCCCGCCAACACTTCTGAGAACAGGGAGACGGGGTGCGGTGGGTACACACTGAGGATAAACCAATTACCAGGCATCTCAGGCCAGGATGACTCCACACGGCCTGGGGACCAGCCCTGCCTTGAGGCCTGCTCAGGAATGGAAACTTCTAAATACTGATCACACAACCAGAAGCAATTCTGGCCAGCTTCTTCTTTAAAAAAAAAAAAAAAAATTCAAACAATAGGCAATCAGAATGTGCTGGGTCAGTGACATGTTGTCACAATTTGCCAAACAAAGCAAGGGGAGTACGATCCCAACGGTAATGCTTTGCATTTCTTACAAGGGCGAGTCCTGGGTGTGACTTCTTTTTCCAGAGCTGCTGGCTGTGTCCTCTGTCTGCCTCCAGCCTCATCACCCCCTCCCCAGCAGGACACCCGAGTGCCTGGCGTGTGACAGATTCCCGGCACGGTCACTGGATGAGCCAACAGGGGACGACATCCCTGTTCTGCGCTGACTCAGCCACGGCCCCAGGCGCCCCCAGCGGGGGTGGTGGCTGGGTCACCTTCCCGCCGCCTTCCGGACTATCCTGAGTGCTCCACGCATAAGCCGACCACATCGTCCCTCCTCCAAACGGGACACTCTGCAGAATGACGTGAAATGAGGCACAGCTCAGTTCAGTTCAGTCACTCAGTTGTGTCTTGACACTTAGCGACACCATGGACTGCAGCACGCCAGGCTTCCCTGTCCATCACCAACCCCCGGAATTTACTCAAACTCATGCCCACCGAGTCAGGGATGCCATGAGGCACAGGTGGTAGTTATACCCAGACTGCAAGTGCAACCCTGGGATTGTCCCAAGCGAAACAGGGCAGGGGTCACCCTGCTGAAGGACAGCACCTCACCTGAGCCTGACCCTGGAGCCAGCCCCTCGGCCTCAGGCCCAGCCCTGCCACCTACAGCTGCGTGGCTTCCTTAACCTCTCATCTGCACAAAGGAGCTGGGTACCAGCAGCCGCCCAGGGGCCACCGTCAACACCGGCGAGACCTTGATGCAGAACCCAGCACAGCAGGTACGTTATCTGTTTGCTGAATCAGAGTCCTACCACCCCCAGGAGACGTACTCGAATCATCGCTGACAAACAAGAAGATGGCTAAGGCACAGAGCGGTTATGCCGCCTGCTAGCTCGTGTCAGTCTTAGGAGTCGAACCTAAGACTCAGGTCATGTCTTAACCACCTGCAGTCCTACCCTTCTCCGCCACTGGGGAGCACAGCACTTCCTCTCCCGGTTTGGGAATTCAGGACACAGATCAAGCAAGACATGCAGGGAGGCCTGAATCCACACATGGCACGTGGTGCTGCCGGAGCTCACCCGGGCCTGGTGGCTGACTCGGAGGAGGGGGCCTGGGTCTCCCAAGGCCGGGTGGCCAATTGCAAAGCCGGGCGGCCTTCGTCCTGTAGAACGTTTCGGTAGAAGGGCACTGTGCCTCAGTCACAAGCCAGAGTTCCCCTTTCCTCTCCACTAGCCAAATTACTCGAGTTCAGAAATTCCTTTGCAAGACAAGACTGAAATGCAATCTCCAACCCCATCAGGCCCAGTGGAATTTCACCAACACAAATCGCCGAGTTCTCCAGGAAAACGCAGGAAGCTTGCCTGAAGTTTCAGATTCTTGGTAGGTCTTCGAAAGCTCAGGCGCTCGGGCTCCTGGAAGCGGCAGGAAGTGGTTTGCCTTTGCTTATTTTCCAAAGGATAACCACCAGATTTGCTCATAAAAACTTTTTAACCAATTGGCAAAGGGCACCTGCACAATTGAGTGATTTCCCAGCTCCTTGGGGCTTTCTCTTTGTTGTTCAACTTGTGGGGCTTCAGGGAGGCAATGCCAGGGGCTGGACACAGCACCGGGCACGTGCAAAGAGAGGAAGGGGCGGGCGAGGGAGAGGGGGAGGATGGGCATCTGGACGAAAAATTAAAATCCACCAAGAGGACAGTCGCAAGCTCAGTGAGAGCCCTCGGCCCCAGGCCCAGCAGCGCCCAGCACTGACCACCAACCCTGACAGGCAGGGGCTGAGGATGGCTGAGCGCAGGAGGGCACATGGCCCCTCCTCCTAGGCTGGGGGTGTTGTGCGGCAGCAAACAGACGTGCCATGGGGGTGGGGGTGGGAGGGGCGGGATAGCCAAGCCAGGTGCAGAGACAGGTGACCATGCCGGGGAGCCCAGCGGCTCAGGGCCCAGAAGTCTGGATGCTTCTGATGAGGACAAAACAGGAGAGACCCGCCTTGGCCAACAAGCCCAGACTTGAATCTGAGAACAACGGGCAACAATGGCAGGCCCTGGGCAGGGCCAGGAGCCACAGCGGTCAGATCAGATTGGAAGGCCCTGCGGGGTGGTGGTGGTGATGAGTGGGGGCGGGGTGGGGGAACTGCAGGAAGTGAAGGCCTGGAAGCTGGAGACCTGAGCTTCCTCTGGACCCGTCACTCCTGCTCCGAGATGTGGTCCCATCCACCACCCAGTGCAGTGTGGACGTTCCCAGATTCCTGTGTCAGCCGAGAGAATGGATGCGCGGGGGGCCACGGGGGGGTCCTGGCAGAGGGAAGGGCCGCGGGGTGCTCGGGGAGCTGCCAGGACAGGGTTACCTCCCGTACAGAGGCCACAGGCCCGGGAGGTGGGGAGCTCGGGTGGACTGTGCTGGGCTAGTCAAGACCTGCAAGATCACTCCCCTCTCCAGCAGGGCACGTGGGAGGAGCAGAGAACAATCCAGAAGGTGGGAAAGGGAGCTGGAGACGGGGGCAAGGCTTAGGACCCGGGCGCAGGATACGTGTGTGAGAGAGAGTGAGTGAGTGGTGTGTGTGCGGACACAAGTGTGTTCTCCAGCACGAGTCCTTCCATGCGTGCGGGAGGTGTGTGCACCCGTGACCTTGAGAAAGTGGGACCAGCACCGTGAGGGTGCACGTCGCGCCTGCACACATCCACGCGGGGAGGCAGCGCAGGCCGCGCACCTCCAGAGAACAGCGTCCTCGCGGGTTCGGAGCCCTGGGCGGAGCCAGGCGGCCACCGCGTCTTGAACTGCCGTGGCCCAGCGCGTGACCCGACTTCCCAACCTCCCAGGCCTGCTTCCTCATCTAGGGACGGGGCTCCTGGCGGTCCCCAGCTCAGAGCGCCGGAAGCTGGGCTGAGTGAACTCCCAGTTGGAAAGCGCTGAGACAGGGCCTGAATAAAGGCGACCTATGTGGGAGTTAAAAAAACAAACACAGGCCGGCAAGCGGGTGCCGGCACAGCTGGGCATGGACACCTGTGCACACGGAGAGGGGCGCTGAGTGCAGAATCGACTGGGGCGCGTGCGCACCGGGGCAGGGACACACGGGCTGGGGGTGCCCGGGGGTGCAGTGGTGGAGTGTGTGCAACGCACGTGTGTCCCGCGTCCCCACGGTGCCTGAGGAAGTGCGTGTGACTGCCCAAGATGCGCTGCTCCTGGGCCCGTGCACGTGGGGCATGCAGGCAGGCGTGCTTGGGGAGCGCGCATGTGCGCGAGGTGGACTGCAGGCGTGCTTGGGGAGCGCGCATGTGCGCGAGGTGGACGTGCTCGGCGGGAATGGCGGTGGGCGAAGGCCTGATGATACCAGTGAGGATGGCAGCTCTGGGCGGCCTGGGCCAGGAGCGGCCAGAGGCACCCATCGGCCAACTGTAAGCGGGAAAAGGCGGGACCCACTCCAGTAAGGCTGACGGGGCCCTGCGCCTCACATGAGCAGGGGAAGGACGGACACGCACGACGGGCACGGACCGGCCGCTTCACGCGCTCTCACCAGACCCCCACCCTCCGGACAGCCCCAGGAGGAGCACCACGCCCGCCGGATTGAGCGGTTTGCCCCCAGACACCCAGCGCAGAGCAGGGGCGCTGAGCCAGCTCTGTGACTCTGGGCCTGCCCTCTCAGCCCCTGCGCTGCTCTGAGCAGAGAATGAATGAGTGAACGTGCATGGGCAGGAGTGAGTGAACAGACAAAAGACAACGGGGAGGAAACCGAAACCAAGCCCAGGGGACTGGCACAAGGGAAGGGCTGGCACCGCCGGCATGCCACAGTCGAGGAGCCGCGAGGCCACAGGGCCGCTCTCGGCAGTGGTTCTGACGGCGGCCCAGGGCCCACGGGGCAGAGGAGGCAGCCTGTGCCAGGTGGAGGCTCCCGGGCCGACCTCTACCAGCCCAGAGCCCATGCGGGCCTGGCAACTGCACGCCGCAAACTGGCATCCCGTTCACCAGGGCTCCCATGGGATTTCAGATTAGCCAGGTTCCAGCTGCCAAGGCCTGGCCGCCCTGCCGGGGCTGGGACATCATGGGCCGGACGAGTGAGCACCATGACCTCTCCACGCTGGCTAGGTCACAAGGCCCCGAAGGGCTCGAACCCACAGCGGTGACTCACAGTGTCTCCAAGGCCCCCGCCTTCCGTCGCTGGCTCTCTTGCCCGGCCCCCACCCATGCTTGGAACAGGACCCTGCTTCCCGCGACCCTCCCCTTCCCACCACCGTCCCCGGGCCTGTAAGTCTCAGCACAGGAGGGACAGGGTGAGTGCGGGCAACAATCCCACAAACGTGCACAGTCCCGAGGGGAGGAGACGTGCGACTGGGAGCATCCTCTCTAGGTGGGGAACGAAGTGGAAAGGAAGTTGCTGAGAGGGGCTAACCCCACTCTAAGAAGAATGAGTGCCCGCCACGGAGCATCAGAGAGGGCTTCCAGGAGGCGATGGACCTCGAGATGGGCAGGCTAGAGCGGAGTGTCCTCCAGCTGCGAGGGCTGCATGCCATGGCCTGAGAACAGCAGAGGCCAACAGCTCTGGGGTCTCGGCCACTCCTCCCACACACACAGAAGGAAGGGAACTGAACTGGACTGAAAGTTGCTGCTCAGCCGTGTCTGACTCTTTGCGACCCCATGGACTATAGCCCTCCAGACTCCTCTGTCCATGAGGTTCTCCAGGCAAGAATACTGGAGTGGGTTGTCATGCCCTCCTCCAGGGCATCTTCCCAAACCAGGGATCGAACCCGGGTCTCCCGCACTGCAGGCAGATTCTTTACTGTCTGAGACACCAGGAGGAAAGCCCCCCAAAAGGAAGGGGGTCCAGGCTATGTGAGAGTAGGGGCGAAGCCGACCCACCCTCCGGAAGCAGGTCTGTGACTCCCACTGGCCTGTGGGCAGTGGCGTGGGGACAGGCCCTGACTCAGCCCGCGGGTGGGGCAGAGCTCGGCCGGCTTCCCCCATCCTCCCCGTGCACACCGCGCCCCCGCAGCGGGTCCCATCCTTCCCTGAACGCAAGGGCGGAAACCCGTAACTTCCCTCCTTGCGGGAAACGGAGCAGCGACCGGGCTGGGCCGGTCTGCTGCTCTCCCGGAGGCCCCTCCGCCACCCGCCCGCACCCAGGCCCCTCAGGAGCCTCGCTCCCTTGCGTCTGCCTGGTTCCCACCACCACTGCGCCCAGCCTGCCCAGGAACACCCCTGGGGGCTCCTCCGCTCCCCGTCCAGGCCAGGGAGATCCACTCTGACCATCAGCGTGGATTCCTCAGGAGACCCTGTGTGATGGAACAGTGACGATGACGACAGGGATGTCAGCTGACACCATGCAAAGCGCTGCTCACATATTAGTTCAGAGAATCCAGAACTGTGCCACAGGGGGCAGGGTTAGGTCCATGTATAGAGGAGGAAACAGAGGTTCAGAGAGGTCACCTGACTTGCCCAGAGCCTTGGAGTGCCCAGGGATAGGACTTTAGTCATCAGAGAAGGGGGTGGTCCCGTCCCTCCATCTCCACACCAGCTTGGTGATGGATGACTAGTGACGCGATCCAGGCATCATGGTGGATAAAGGGGCCCGTGTCAGGGCCAGCTTTGGCGGATAAGTGAGAGACTGCAGAAAAGCGCCTGTGTCTACAGGCTCTGGATAAGCGGCTGCTGCTGCTAAGTCACTTCAGTCGTGGCCGACTCTGTGCGACCCCATAGACAGCAACCCACCAGGCTCCTGTCCCTGGGATTCTCCAGGCAAGAACAGTGGAGTGGGTTGCCATTTCCTTCTCCAGTGCATGAAAGTGAAATTGAAGTCGCTCAGTTGTGTCCGACTCTTAGCAACCCCATGGACTGCAGCCCGCTAGGCTCCTCCGTCCGTGGGATTTTCCAGGCAAGAGTACTGGAGTGGGGTGCCATTGCCTTCTCCTGGATAAGCGGCAGCTGCCATTATTAATAAGACCGTTCAAGACAGAAGTCAATTCTGTGTTGTTTGGGGACAAGAGGACCCAGTACCGAGAGGCACCTGGGCAGCAACAGGGAGTCAGAGCAGCCCAAGATGACGAGCTGGAATCCAGCCTCAGCATTCCTCACCATGGGGTCCTGGGCACCGTGAGCAAGGTGAGGGGGCTGCTCGGGTCACACTGCAGCCCCGGGAACCCTGCAGAGAAACACCGAGAGGGCTCGGCACCAGGGGCTGCCCTGAACTCTTGGCCTGGGAGGACACCAGCCAGCGCCCCTCTCTAACCCACTCTTTTGACGCTGGCTTCCTGCAGGAAGTGCGTCCTGCTTGTTTCTTCCCTGGGGTGAAAAGAGGGCCATTCGGCCTTCCCCTGGAAAGCTCCCGAGGGGGCCAGCCCTGCCTGCAGCCCCACTCCTCTCCTGCCCTCTGCATGCACGGGGCTCGGCCCCGGCCCTGCCCCGCACCTGCCCTGTTCTCAGCACGTGGCGGCAAACACCCCCGGACAACCGGACCCACTGCGGGTGCCCCGTGCAGGACCGGGGACGAGGAAGAGGGGGGCCACAGTTTGAGGGGGGCCAGGCCAAGGTCGGGGCCAGAGACGGGCTGGAGACGCAGGAAGAGGCGGCCCCAACAGCCTGGTGCCAACCCAACCCAACCCTGCTTCCCCAGGCGAATGAGGACAGCGCCTAGACACAAGCTTCTGGAACCTCCTCACCCAGGCGGCACGGCTGCAGCCTTTGGGTCGGGAACCCTGGCTTCCACCCTCAGGTCCCACGTGGGATCACGGCTCCACAGACTCACAGACCTTTTTTTTAAATTAAGAGATGAAACATGGCTAGTAAGGAAGCCAGCTCTCCTAAGCCTTCCTGAAAAGCTCCAGCTCACCGGCTCTGGGCCTGGAGATGAAACCAGCGCCCGGAAGGCTGGGTGCACCCTGCCCAGGTAGGCCCCAGCCCTGGGTGGCCGTGGGGCCGCAGCGGCCCAGGCTCCCCCTGGAGCTTCGGTTTGCTTGTGGGTCAGTCCCACGGTTTGCAGGATGACAAGCAGCATGGGCGCCGTGGGATGGGGGCCCACAACCACAGCGTGCTGAGCGCCCAGGCACCCCGGCCACAGGGCCCGCGCCTGTGCGCTGCCCCATCAGCCTGGCCTCTGATGCCGCGGGGCGTCCGGGAGCACCAGGCGGGGGGCGCTGTCACTGGGAAGCAGGCGTGCCTGTGTGCTGGCTGCACGGGCCCTGTCACCCTGCGGGGACGATGCCATCACTGGAGACAGGACTGGCATCACATGCCTGGGAAGGGGCAGCCTGGGGCAGAAAGCGGGTCCCAGACACAAGTTATGGCACAGAGCTCCCCATCCAGTGCCACGGGGATGACACGGGGGTCCCAGCCCCCGTCCCCCCGCCCCCCACCCTGACCCCCCCGCAGAGAAAGCGAGCACCTTGTAAGAAACAGGGGTTTCTATCTCCCCAGCAGCCACCTCTCCCTGCATTTCAGCCCTTCTCACGCTGTTTCTCTCTTCACCCTCCCTCCCTGCTCCTCCCCTGGAACCACCCGACTGTCCCGCACCACCGTCCGTCCTGCACCCCGCCTCGCCCCGTGCCTCTGTCTGTCTCTCTCTCTCTCACCCCCGTCCATCCCGCACCACCATCCGTCCTGCACCCCACCTCGCCCTGCGCCTCTGTCTCTCTCTCTCTCACCCCCGTCCACCCCGCATCACCGCCCGTCCTGCACCCTGCCTCGCCCCGCACCTCTCTCTGTCTCTCTCACCCCTGTCCATCCCGCACCACCACCTGTCCTGTACCCTGCCTCACCCCGCACCTGTCTCTCTCACCCCCGTCCATCCCGCACCACCGTCCGTCCTGCACCCCGCCTCGCCCTGCGCCTCTGTCTGTCTGTCTCTCTCTCACCCCCGTCCACCCCGCATCACCACCCGTCCTGCACCCTGCCTCGCCCCGCACCTCTCTCTGTCTCTCTCACCCCTGTCCATCCCGCATCACCGCCCATCCTGCACCCTGCCTCGCCCCGCACCTCTCTCTGTCTCTCTCACCCCCGTCCATCCCGCACCACCGTCTGTCCTGCACCCTGCCTCGCCCCGCGCCGCTGTCTCTCTCTCACCCCCGTCCATCGCACACCACCGTCCGTCCTGCACGCTGCCTCGCCCCGCGCCTCTCCGTGGTCCTCGCTGCTGCCCGGGGCTCGACTCCTGATGCCCTGGGCTCCCCTCCTCAGGTCTCTCCGGGGCCCTCCCTGCCTGTACGCCCTCCTCAGGAGCCACCGAGCCCAGACCCTCTACTGCACTCCTCCGCTGCTCGGCCCCCCAGCTCTGCAGGCGGAGGGGAGGGGCCCAGGTAGGCGGCGGTGCTGACGGCCGAGCATCGAGGGGTAGGAGGAACACGGGCTGAAGGCCCAGGAGCAGGTGTCTCAGAGCCGGCGGCTGGCTGACGACACAGCACCACCCCGCTTCCCACCACGGAGTCAATTTAAGACCAAAAAAAGAAAGAAAAAACGACACCTGAAGAAGACTCAGTTGTGGGAAAACAAGGCCACGTCGCCGTCGATGGTGTTACAAATGGGATCAGCTCTTTGGAAAGCGACAGAGCCTCGTCGCTATCAAAAGCCATCAGAACGCTCATACTCCTTTGACCAACTAATCTCCCTCCTGGGAATTTTTCCAAACAATTATTCATCATCACAAGGAAAACGGGGAAAGAACTAGGAGCATGCAGATATGCACGGTGACAGACTCCAGTGAAGAAGAAAGGCTGGAAGTTGCCTTAACGTCTCACCAAAGGGAGAGGGTTTCATAGAGACATGGTGCAAAGACTGTTGCTGCTGCTGCTGCTGAGTCACTTCAGTCGTGTTCGACTCTGTGCAACCCCATAGACAGCAGCCCACCAGGCTCCCCCGTTCCTGGGATTCTCCAGGTAAGAACACTGGAGTGGGTTGCCACTGCCTTCTCCAATGCAGGAAAGTGAAAAGTGAAAGTGAAGTCGCTCAGTCGTGTCCGACTCTTAGCGACCTCATGGACTGCAGCCCACCAGGCTCCTCCATCCATGGGATTTGCCAGGCAAGAGTACTGGAGTGGGGTGCCATCGCCTTCTCCGGCAATGACTGAGGAGCCACTAAAAACAGTGACTGTGGAGAAAAAATTAAAAGGAAGCTGGCGCGTTCAACCAGCAAAGACATCAAAACACACGTATATATGTACAGAAACCAAGAGGAATAATTAGAAAATCGATACAAGAAATTCTCGATGGCCAAATCCATTCGGCTCCAGATCAGATGGGAGAGGATACCAGATAAAGGAAATCCGTGCGGTTCTGAGCGGGGGATAGGAATGAGCGCAAAGTTTGGTAAATACAGAATTTATGTGAAAACACATCCCATGCTGTACAGCTGGGACATGTTTGGGCAGGACAGGATATTCGTGGCTATGCTGAGGTGGTAGAACTGTAAGTAAAGGATTTTTCTTTTCCTTTTATACTCTTTTTAATATTACTTTGATACCATTTTTGCTATTAAATAAAGGAAACCATCAGAATTTTCACGTGCCATCTTGAGAGCTTAACAAAGAGCTTCCTTGTCTATACTCTCTCTTGGTCCTCTGGAAGGGGAGGCAGGGCAGGGAAGTTGCTGACCCTGGTTTTTACGGAGATGAGAGCGAGGGCTCAGAAACGGAGTGACTTCCCCAGCATCACATGGCCACGTGATGGCAGAGACAGAGCTCCAACCAGGGCCACCAGGAGGGAGGCGCCAAGCCCCACACCAGGCCCCCGGGCCCATCCTCAGACACCAGAGCTCCAGCCCCTGGACGTCTCTGGCCGTGACCCCACTCTGAGCCAGACCCCCCACAGAGTAACCCCCTGGCCTGCGGCTGACCGTACACACAGGGGAACCTCCACCACGCATCCCTCACCTCAGCCCTGCAGCCGATGGGCAGGATGGTGTAAACCCATCCCGCCCATCCAGCGGAGCTGAGGCTGTGAGTCCGGCTCCTTCGCTTGCTGAGCTGCCCTGAGCCTCAGCGTGACCGTGAGCAACGTGGTCAGGACCCCAAGGGTCGCTGACGAAAGGGGGCAGTGCGCCATGTGCCTGGCCGCAGAGTGCGCTCCTCCACGCCTCAGGGCCTTTGCACGTGATCCCTCTGTCTGGGACGGTATCTGCGTGACTGCCCTCTTCATGGCTCAAGGGTTCCCCTGGCACAGAGAGCCTACCCCGTGCACAAGATGCGCGTTCCTCCCCATCACCTGCCTCAGTCTCCTTCGTGGCCCTCGTCCACACCCGACATGCGACATGTTGACAGGTTAGGGTCAGGCTCCGCCCACCATGAGAACAGAGATCGTTTTTGCTCTCTGTGATGTATTTTCAAGCACGTAGTAGGAACTCGACAAGGGCTGAGCTAAGGATGAAAGAAGCATGGACGGTGAGAACTTTGCCAGAGAAACAGGAACCTTCATTCACACTTAACTAAGGGCTGACATGGCCTTTACAGCCCCCAAGGGGCACCAGACTCCCCAGACGCCGCGGGCCTCTGGCCAGGCCACCACAGTGCCCACGGGCCTACGCCTTCTGCTTCCCTGCCCCCTCCCTAGGGACCGAAAGGGCCTCAGACCAGAGGCTGCCACTGAGAAGGTGTCACTAGTCCCGCTGGCCAGAAACATGAGAACTGCCTTGCTGCAGCGGGAACGTCAGATTTCAAGCGCTGCATTCCGGAGCTCCTGGAGAGGCCAAAGCCAGGCTCCTGTTGCTGGATGGTTGGGGGAGTTCCCCATGGGTGGCGCCCCAACATGACTGCTGCTGGGGGAAGGGGCACCAGGCCAGGACCAGGGCCGCGGGTGCTGGCGTTTGCAGAAGTCTTCCCTGTGCGGGCACTTCACAGTCATCCCAGCTCTGCCCCTCCACAGCGGCATGGACAGGCGTGGAGCAGGCCTGACAGAGCAAGGCCACAGAGCACAGGGCTCCAACCCAGAGGGAAGGACCACCAAGGCCACCCCAGGGGCTGCGTCCTGGGAGAAGAGCGCTGTGGGGCTTGCTCTGGTGACAGAGCTGTCCCAGAGGGCCACCAGACCTCTGGGGACAGTGGCATCTTGGGGATGAGGGACCCACAAACCAGATCTCACCTGCAGGTCTAGCACCTCAGCCCCTGGACCCAATGGCAGTGCCTCTCATGACGGGCGGCATAGAGAGCATGGCCCCCCTGCAGCTCTGGAAGCCCATGCTCGGCCTCAGGAACCCTGAGGCTCTGCAGGAAGGTCCACTCTACATGGAACGAGCGCCACCTCCCCTCCTCACATGGCTACCTCCAGCCCCACCCCGGGGGTCCACTGAGATGCTGCCTCCTCCAGGAAGCCTCCCCTGATCCCTCTAGTCGGCCTCTGAGGGTCCCCAGAGCCCCTGTGTGGGCCCTGGCCACATCTCCCACACCTGAGCGTGAGGCCAGGACACAGCACACGCTCAGAAAGGGTGAGTGAGTGACGACGAAAGAACAACGAAGACAGTGAATGAGCAAAAAGAGTGGGAACAGGGCAAAAAAAAACCACGAGCGAACGACAGACAGAAGCGTGAATGAAACGCAGGAACCACAGAGGGGCCCTCTCCCAAATGAACGACAGACTGAAGCGTGAATGAAACACGGGAACCACAGGCGGCCGTCTTCCACCTCAGCGGCCGCCCAGAGTCAGGAGCCAGCGTCAAGAGTCTCACAACAGTGGCGCCAACCTGGGCTGGACAGTCCCCTCCTCCTCGTCCCCTGGAGGTCACTCTGGGTCACAAGGATGGAGTCGGGCCCAGGGCAGAGTTCCCAGAGCGGGGTCTGGGGGCTCCGGGGCCCACCTGAGGCACTTCTGGGCATCTCAGGGGACACGCCAGGGCTGAGGTCAGGTGGGGGCAAGGGGGAAAGAGCCCACCGAGAGGGGACGGGGGCGAGACTGGCCCCAGGCCACCCAGCTAGGAAGCAGACGAAGAGGAATTTAAAACCCACGCAGGCTGGCTGTGGAACCTGAGCTCGTAACCGGTATGGTCGACATCTCTCAGCTTTAAGGTGCTTTGGTCACGGAGATGATGGTCAGGATAATCTAACAATACTCTCAGCGTTAGTGTGCAAAGGTCACATGGCCAACAACAATCATAATTAAAACAGTGCAACAAAGGCTCCTTCAGAATGTATACGAAGAGGGACTGCAGGCAGTAAGTCAGTGAGACAAGGGCTATCACGAGACTAAGAACGGTCTGCAAAATTAGCACCTTTTTTGTCTGGATTGCACCTCAGCTGGGGCGTGGCTCGTGCCTCCCCCCACTAACTACTGTTTGATACTGTAACTCTGGAGCCAGTCACTTCACTGCAGATTTTCTCCTTTGAAGGTGCAGCAAATTAAAGCAAACTGAGGCTCAGAGAGGTCAAGGGACTTGCCCAGGGTCACACAGGTAGGAAGGGACCTCGGAACTGAGCCTCTGTGACCCCCTCACCTGGCCCCTGGCCCCCAGGGTCCAGTCTCCTTCAGTACGGAGGGGAGGAACTGCCGGAAGCCAAGAGGGACAAACCCGGTGTGCCCCTTCCCACCCAGTCGGCCCCTCAGCTGCCACGGGACCCAGAACCCCATCACTTCAAAGTGATTCACCCTTGAGGGCTGTGGTCTGGTCTGGGCCGAGGGCAGGGAGAGGAGGAATCGGAGCCGTTCTCACCCCTGACCACCCAGGCTTGAACCGGGTTCCCCAGGACCTCAGGAATCCAGGTGCAGCCCGTGCGGCCGCCCAGTGGGAGCAGCAGGACACCACCGTGGCTCAGGAAGTCGGGCTGGGGCTCCTGCGCAGATGTGGGGGTGTGGACGGGAGCCCCCAGGAGCCCCCACACCCAGCTGCCCAGGCGCTCTCGCCTCTGCTCCAGCAGAGAGGGCCTGGGCGCTCTCCCTGGACCCCCCGCGGGCCTCCCCTCGCCTTCTCCCGCTGCCCCCACCCCGGGTCCCACGCTCCCTCCAGGCACGCCCCTCTCAGCGCCCCCGATGGGGTCACCCCTGCCTTGTGCCCCGGCCCCCAGGAGGCCGGGGGAGGCTGGAATGTGCGATGCCTGAGGTCACAGCCCGAGCCTGATCTGAGCTGGGCCGAGATGAGGGGAAAACAGCCAAGAACAACTCACTCATTTACTGCATTTCCAGACTTGGCGGCTGCCGGGGCCGGGCTTCCAAACCAAGCTGGCTTTGGCCAGGACATGTGCAGCAGCGTCGGCCACGAGGCGCATCTGGATCCGCTTAGGGAGTTAAGAGCCACCAAGTTCTCTTAAGAAATTAGTTCCTGAGGAGCCTGGGTCTCTCCGGGGGTTGGGTGAGGGGCCCGCTGGGCTAAGGCACCCGGAAACCGCTTCCATGGGGAGCCTGGAGTCCCGGTGTGCACTCACCCGCACAGCGGCTTGAGAGGGCGGCAGGCCCAGCCCGGGCACTGCCTGCTGTGTGCCCCTGGGCACCTCTCCTGCCCTCTCTGGGCTGCGGGGCAAATCATCTCACCTCTCCCGATGGAGAATGAACCCCAGAAAGGACCCAAAATGCCATTTCCTAAGTGGCCCCTGTGTGCTGGGGTCCAGCGAGGGGAATGAGTGGAAGAGCCTGGGAATGAACACCCAGGCCTCGGTTTCCTCATTTGTCCAATGGACATGATCATTTCTACCCCCCAGGCTTCTTGAGGGCAGACGGGGAAACAGACGCAAGGCCCCGGCAGAGCATGTCAGCGCGCTCGCCCCTGCATTTCTCAGTCCGTCTACTCCAGACCTCACGGCCTGAGTCCTGGGCTCCTGAACGCCCCCGAGAAAGCCTCACCCACACAACAGCCACCGCACCCACTTACGTGAAGTCTGACACACATGTTCGCTCTGACCAGGCAGGTAATGAGAATGCACACCCAACGGGCAGAGAACACAGGGTGACAACCTTGACCGTGACCTTGGCTGAGCGCCCCCAAGCCCCAGGCATGGAGCCAGACTCACACCCAACGCCTCGCTTCTCGGCAGCAGGCCTGGGAGCTCTGAGCCCCGTGACGCGGCTCAGAGCAGCGGGGTGACCCGGTGGAAGGAGGGGCGGGTGCAGACAGACCCCAGGGCCCTGCCTCTGTGTGGCGGCCCAAATGCTGATAGCACCTCCAGCCACTCCTCCTGCTTCGACTTCCCCGTCTACACCAGGGGTCACGGGAGCACCACCTGTCTCACCAGGTCGCTTCTTACCTATGTAAGACGGCACCCACACAACTAGACAATACCCCAAATGCTCTGGGGTAGTGTAAGTGCACAGCAAACAAGAACTCTTACTATCATGTCCACTGTTTGTCAAAACCTACAGCAAAACAAGTAAGCCATTGGTTCCCATCAGGGCCAGAGGGATGACACGAGTCTGTGGCTGGAGATGACCTGGAACCGTCTAAGCTGGAGATGCCCACTCTGGATGCACAATAAAGTCACCTGGGGCGTGTTTACAAACGATGGGGTCCAGCAGTAACCAACTGCGTTCCATGGGCACGCTCAATCGGCACTTCTATGAACAAGAATCATTTACATTATCATCAGCTTTCTACAATAGAGTTGTAAAATAGCTCGAAGACAATGAAAGGCAGAAAATAGCTCAGATGAGTGAGCCAGACAAGACACCCAGGAATCTTTTCCCCACCCATTTCAAACTCATTTACAGTGTTTCTTGACAGACACGATCTCAGAAAAAGATGGATGTAAAACGTACTATAGTTGGAAATTTCAGACAAATGAAACGTCTGTCAAAGGAAACAATGCTGGTACATACGTGAGAGAGACGACTCCGCAGCTGTTAGATGAAATGATGTCACCATAACGACCGATGCCTGGGACCCACCAAACACCGCAGGAATCCCAGTCCCCGGGGGTGGGGCCAGGCATCGGCACAGTCTCCTAAACCCCCAGACATTCTGAAGGGCAGCCCAGGATGAAAGCTGCCGCCTTGGACAGAAAAGGGAGGCCGTCAGGGGCCGCCTGCAGGCAGGAGGGGAGGGAAGAGGGTGTCCTGAGCAGAGGCCACTACCAAGAGGGGACAGAGGAAGAAGGAAGCTGGGAGTCAACTGAAGGCCCGCGGGCCGGGGAGCAGGAGAAGGGGGTGAAGTCCCACACGTTCTAGAAGCCACCTGGCATCTTCAATGGCATCCAGAACCTCAGGGGATGGGGTCTGCCCAGTATCTCCATCACTTACAGGTTCTGAACTGTGGTGTTAGAGAAGACTCTTGAGAGTCCCTTGGACTGCAAAGAGATCCAACCAGTCCATCCTAAAAGAAGATCAGTCCTGAATATACATTGGAAGGACTGATGCTGAAGCTGAAACTCCAATACTTTGGCCACCTGATGTGAAGAGCTGACTCATTGGAGAAGACCCTGATGCTGGGAAAGATTGAAGGTGGGAGAAGGGGACGACAGAGGATGAGATGGTTGGATGGCGTCACTGACTCAATGGACATGAGTTTAACTAAACTCTGGGAGCTGGTGATGGACAGGGAGGCCTGGCAGGCTGCAGTCCATGGGGTCACAAAGAGTCGGGCACAACCGAGCGACTGAACTGAAAGGTCTGCAAAAGTGATCAATGGCCCTTAACTAGCTGCTCTGTGTACATGCCTCACCTCCAGCTCCACTCAGACCAAGGGGGAGGGAGATGGTTTTTACCGTGAGGGCTTCTAGAAGCAAGTAATCTTTTTTCTCACTAAAGTCAAGGAGGACTTGCACCCTCTCCAGGACCTCGGGGAGGCAGGGAGCCATGGCAACTGCACCCTCAAGACCTTGGCCCAGGAGGAGGCCTGCTGAGCGCTGCCGGCAGTTTCTGCTCCTGCACCCACAGAAGGTGCCCCAGGCTGGCAAGCGCAACCGCCGGCCAGAAGGAACGGGGGCCAGCAAGGCCCAGGAGGGGAGGATGGCTTCCGCCAGAAGGGCCTCCAAGCTGACCTGGGGTGATGACATCGAAAAAAGACAAAAATCATTTTGACTTGTTTTCTTGCTTCCTATAAAGCCACTCAGAAAAAGAGAAGGGACCCTTCCATCCACTGTCAAATCTCGCATCTACCAGAAAACTGCGCGGAGGGTAGATGCTCAACCAACGTTAACCAATCCAGTAACCCTGAAATGATTACACACAGACTTGAGCTAAACCACATGCTACCTTACACGAGTCCACTGCAAGTCCAACGAATAAGGGAAAACATAATGGGTGGGAAGCATGAAATGCAGACAATTCTTTCTGTGGTCGTTGACTTGGAGAAAGCTCGCCGTTATGCACCTGGAGAGGGAAGGTACTGGAGGAGAGACTGTGACGTTCTAGAAGCAGAGCTTGTAAACCACGTGCTGTCTAAACAGCAAAAGCCATGTCAGATGGGTGGGAGGCTGGCTGGAGGAGCGGACAGCTGAGTGAGGTCCCCAAACCAGAGAGTGAGTGAGGCTCAGCTCGGCAGAGCAAGGCCTTGACGGGCTAGCCCTTCTCGCGCCGCAGAGCGGGTGGTGGAGGAGGGGACGTGGAGGGGCAGGGAGGCCAGAAGGCAGGTGCTCAGGCCTTGAGAGCTGCTGGGCTCTCAGATGTCTGCTCCTGCACAGCTCTCTTCTCCCCGCAGTGCCCTAGGCCATCTGGCCCCTCACGCCCACCACCCTCCTCAAGCTGAGGGGCTCCATCTCCACCACACTAACCTCCAGGCCCCACCAGGGTACGCCAAGCTCCCACCTCGGGCCTTGACACGTGCTGAGATGGCTGCACAGCTTGCTCCCTTACGCCCTTCAGGGCTCTGCTCAGGTGTCCCCTCACCCCCATCTTCCCTGGCCACCTTATCTAAAGTGCCATGACACGCAGACCCTGCCCCACTCAAGCCGGCACTCCCGTGCCCCTTATCCTGCTGCATTTTTCCGAGGCGTGTTTTCCAGAAGCTCACAGGGTTCTCTGTTCTCTCCTCCTTCCTACCATGGCCGGGCAGCCCCGTGGGGCCCAGGCCCCCATCTGCTCTGCAGCCCTACTGTCCCGAGATGAGCCTCATCTGGCACCTGTTCACAGGTGACCCTGGGAGACAGCCACCGCCGCACCCCCGTTTTACCCTAGAATGGGCTCGAATTAGAACGCGGCGGATCCCGCGTCCAGCCAGCTCCGGGCTCCAGGGCCCGGGCGTGTCGCAGCAGATGACGTACGTAGCACGTGGCGCCTGCCTGACCCCATGGAGCCAGACGCCGTCCTGTCTCAGAGGCCAGGGGCACCCGGGGGCACTGACGCCCTAGCTCTCCACTCTCTGGGCCGGAGACCACTGGGTGAAGGGCCCCCTCTCCCCCGGGGCCCGGGCCAGCCTGTGGAAGGCACAGCAGCGAGGTCCCTGTCCTGGGAATGTGCAACAGTCGGTGGTAACGGGGACTCTGCAGATGCTGCTAAGCCAAGGATCCTGCCTTGGATCACCTGGGTGGTCCCAACATCATCATGAGGGTCCATACGAGAGGGAGGCGGGAGGATCATGGAAGGAGAAGTGACAACAGAAGCAGGGGCTGGACTAAAGGCACTGGGAACCAGGAAACGCCAGCAGCCTCCAGAGACTGGAAAAGGCGGGAAACAAATTTTACAGCTGCTAGGAGAGCAAGCACCTTCTGCAGCCCGCATGAGAACCATTTTTGGACTTTCAACCTCCGTAAGCGTATGAAGATAAACGGGTTCTGTTTTAAGTCACCAAGTTTGTGGTCCTTTGTTGCAGTAGCCAAAGGAAAGCAACACACCCCCCCCACCCTGTGGTCTGACGCCGCACAGGCGCTCTGGGGACTTCCTCTTTCACAATGATCCATCAGCAGTGGGGAGCCTGAACCAGGAGGCCAGGCAGCCCGATCAACTTCAGCCTCCACCTCTCGTAAGCCGCGCAACTTTGCAAACAGTTTCCCAACTTCTCTGCCACCTCCTCATGTCCCACACGGAGCCACCCCAAGGGCGTGTCCCCTACAACGGCCGTGAGAACCCACGCAGAGATGGTCCCAGCTCGCAGACCTGGCGAGGGTCTCCATGACCATCTGTGTCCCAGGAAGAAGCCCAGACTGCAGAGAATGGCAACTGTGCCCAGCCTTCCCACCACGCACCCAGAGCCCCCCGCAGCGCCAGGCTGTCAGGCCTTAGTACTATTTGGTGAATGAATGAACAAGTGACTGAGGCCCACAGCATCAAAAGAGCTAAGACACAAACCACAGGACCTGACGCTCCTGAAGGAAGCCAAGCCAGGCCCTTGAGGTCACAGTGACTTCTCCTGGGTTGATGCCAGTGGCCCCCAAATATCTCCGACTGGGCAGAGGGAAAATCGACCACCAAAGCCCTCCTGTGAAAACACCGTGCCCAGCTTCAGGACCAGGCTCAGACTGCCCTCCCGCCGAGACAGTTGCATGACGGCTGGCAGGGTCCCACCTGGCTCTCCAGGAGTGTCTCAGCAAATCACATGCCCTTTGGCTCCAGCTCCTGGGAAATGTGTCCCTGTGATGTCTCTTCAGCTCAGGGCTCCCGCAGGGGTGAAACCAGGGAAGCTGAATGAAGCGCGTAGTGTCTGGCATACAGTTGGTGCTCCACAGATGCTAGCGAGAGAGCTTTCAGCTATTTTAGCCCACAGTACACATTTCGGTAGCTACAGATCCCCCTTTCAAAATCGCCGACGATAGGGTTATAATCAGGGGAGGGCGAGGCAGCAGAGAGGCTCGGGTCAGAGCTCTGGACTAAAGACTGGAATCTGTGTGAGCCTAGGTAAGTTGCTTAACCTCTCTGAACCTGTTTCCTTTTCTATAAAATGGAGAGACTGTACGTAGCCCCAAAGGAGGGCTACCGCACAGTGACACGCTGCATTATCGGTCATTCTCACACCGCAACACTCCAGGAGCGGTCTGAAAAAAGCTAGTGCCCAGGCCTCCCCTGGACCAACGCACTCGGCGTCTCCAGGTTATGAAGACCGCCTGGGCAGTTCCACAGCACAACCAGGGCAGAGAAACACCGATGCCTGCATGGACAGTGCTCAGGAGATTCAAGCTTCCTGTTTCATCAACTGGCAAGGCTTTTCCTTCATTCATTCAACATACATTTTGTATGTAGGGAGCCAAGCACACACCTAGATGTAAACTCAGCTTTAAAACCGTCTGCTGGTTGCCAAGGGCTGGGGGTAGGGGGTAGGGCAGCGACTGTGAGCGGGCAGGGGGTTTCCTCTGGAGGTGGTGAAACAGTTTGGAACTAGACAGGGGTGCTGGTTGCACAAGACCGTGAATGCACTACATGCCACGGAACTGTTGGCTTTAACATGGCTGGATTGTGTCAATCTCACCTCACTAGGACACAAAAATCATAATCCAGACACACAAGGACCAACACGGTGCAATATACGATTCCACCTTTACGAGGTACCCGACGTGGTCAAACTCAGAGACAGAAGCAGAAGGGTGCTTGCTGGGAGCGGGGCTGCTGCAGAAGGGTGGGGAGGGGACGGGGAGTGGGTGAGTGGAGGGGGCAGTGTTTCTGCTGGGGAGGGGAGAGAGTTCTGGAGATGGGTGGTGGTGATGGGAGCACCACCACTGAATGTACTGAGCACCGCACACACGTACAGATGGCTGGAAGGGTAAAACCGTATGTCCTGTGTCGTTAACCGCAGTGCCAGAAGTCACAAGCTGACTGTCCAAGACGTGGATGCACACAACTCACTTCTGTCCGGGCGACACTGTCCCAGCTTCTCCAGGCCCGCGACCTCGAGTGCCCGAACGCCCTCTCTACAAACAGGATGGAGACTGTGCATTTGTTTTCTCTCCGGGGCAAGGCCAGATTAAGTAAAGAAAACAGCGCCTCCCTCCCCTCCCCCCAGGAAAGGCTCTGCCGGGTCAGTAGCAGAACTAAAAGGGCCGGCGTACACTTTCACTTCCCGATCGTCCAGCCCAGCCTCGGCGTGGGGGCAGGTGCGGCTTTCCAGCCGGCTACGGGGGACAGGGCTACACTGGGCCCCGGCAAACATGACCCAGCCATGCCAGCCCCTGGAGGCACTGTTTGCAGGCCTGGGTTTCACCGAGGAGGCACACAGCGGGGTTGATGGGGGCCTGAATCTGGGCGTGCTGGCCCGCACTGCGCACCACTGGGCACATCATGGCCCTGTCTCGCCCTCCTCGTCCTCAGCTGACAGACTGGACTCCTGCAGGAAAGGCGACTGAGCCAAGGCCAGCAACGAGGGGCTCCGGGAGAGGTCTCAGGTGGCCCATGGCTCGGCGGTGCACTGGGGAACCAGTGATGACCACTGCAGGCGGGATGGGGGAGGGAGGTGAGCACGCATGGTCCAGTCCTGGATGAGATCCCCTGGACAGCGATTCTTCCATGAGGTCCCATGAACCTTCCTTCCAGATCTGGAACACACTCGGTGGCCTCCCTGACTAACACACATCCATTCAACTTCCACTTGCGTACTTCCTCTCTCGGGGGAGCTCACTACCTCACCTGGTAACCTACTGCTCCACATACAGGAAGCCAAAATCTCTGCCTTCAACCCTTTCTCAGGGATCTTAGCTCTAATCTCATATACCATAAAGAATAAGACAGTTCTCTGGTCTACTTTGCTTTACCAGTCTACTTTACTTCTGTGGTCTACTACCCTTGATGAAGAAAACTTACTGCTCATCCTGGGACCCCGAAATAAGACTTCCTTCCACTGCTCCACGTGTGAGCAGGCTTCCCAAGGATGGCCTGAAACATATGGGCGTGTCTGTGCCCTGCTCGCCATATGCCTTCCTGACTCATTTCCCAGACTCCCTCGCAGCTAGGAATTGCTGTGTGACTCCTTATGACCAAAACATGACAGCAGAAGTCTCCTTAAGAGAGAAGTCCTTTTCCACTCTCCCCGCCCCCACTCCCTGCTATTACAAACTGGAATGCGGATGTGATGGCAGGAACTTGAGCAGCTACTTGGACCATGAGACAAGGTGCTAAGAACAGTGAAACAGCAAGATAAAAGCAGCAGAGTCCATGAAGAGCAATGAGCAACCACACTAGCTCTAACATGATAGCCTGTCTTACTATGATAGCCTATACCCTAGACTTTTATATGAGAAGGAAAAAAAAAAAGTTTCAGTTTATTTAAGCTGCTGGGAGTTCTTTAACATTTTATGAACCCTGAATCCCAGTGCAGGATAAACCAAGTCTTACTGCAGATGATGAAAGAGCCTGGCTGCCTTCACACAAGACAAGCACCCTGCCATCTTCAGCAGGAAGGGAGACAGCCCCAGTCATTAGGCCCTTGTGATTTCGACATACAGCCCCCACCGTGCCCTGATATCTTCCCCTCAGGAATTCAGGGCCAGCGTTTCCAAGGTTGACATGTTTCTGCCAAGTCAGTGGATGGACTGGTTTTACCAGTGAAGGGTAATACAACTAGCCACCATTTAGCAAGTACCTACTGTATGCCCCTGGTGCTCTGCTCAACTCTGCAAGAATTCTCTTAGCCCCACAAGATGGAAACAGCCCTGTTACAGGTGAAGTCCAAAGACATCCAGAACTTTGGGGCGAAAACCAAAGACCCAGCCCTCTGGCCTGGAGTTCTTTCCATTACTCTTCACTGTACCCTGAGGATTTCCAAGAGGCCCAACGGGCCGAACTTGGCTGCCTCTGGGATGTGAAGACGTGAGGAAGGGAGGCGTGGGGAGAGGAGGAGAGGATGGGTCAGCAGGGGAAATGCCTCGCTCTGTGAAGGGGGATATTTACAAGAATTCAGGGCCTGGAGAAAGGCCAAGGAGGGAAGGCACAGAGGGGCTGTTCCCAAACACGGAAACAGCGGGAGTCGAAGCTAGGAGGGTTTACTGCTTATGCTGGGGGGGCCACAGTCACAGAACACTTTACACACTGCTTCGAGCCACTGAAACTGTTCAGCATCTTAAAAGGAGAGGGACACTGTACAGTTTATTGTACGCCAATTACACTGCAATAAAGAGGCTTTTTTTTTTTATAATGTACCCAGAGAAGAAGAGCGCGGGGCAGGGGGTGGGGTGGGGGGGATAGGAAGGAGGGAGGGAGGGAAGAGTTAAGGCCTCCAAACACAGCGGCTTCTCATCACAACACACGCTCCTCTCTGCCCCGGGGAGGGCTAGCCACGCTGACCACAGCAGCTCCATCCACGAAGCCACAGGCTCTCTGTGAAAAAGGCCACTTCACCTCCATGTTGCTGAAGCCTCCTTAGGTGCAATGCCATCTCAAAACTTCCAGAATGAGTCAGCTCGAGCCTGGCCACCCAGAACCACGTTCCGCCCACCAGCAGTTTCGACAAACAGTGGCGGTCCCTCACTGCCACCCCCCCCAGCAGCAGGACAGGATGGCCAGGCTGGCAGGGCCTGGGGACAGACACCACCCTGGGCTTGCTCCCTGGCACCGAGGCGGGGGTGGGGGTGGAGGAGGCCACCCCACAAGGAGGCGCCCCCCAGCACAGCCCCCATGCAGCTCTTTCCACAGGTGAGCCACAGATTCTCGGCCACCCTGCCAGCTCCCTCTCTAGGAAGGCTGGGTCCCTGGCCCCTGGGACTTGACTCCGGCTCACCCTGGAGATCCTCACGGGGCACCTCCCCCAGGGGTGGCAGTGGTGTGCGATCGGCCGGTCCAGGTGGCCCGGCTGACTTGCCAGCTCATGGGCGGGAGGGAGGGGTTGGTGATGAGTGACTCAGTGCCGAGATGAGCAGCGTTCCTCCCCAACCCATCCTGACCTCTCTACGCTCAAGAAGGTCCAAGTCCAATGACCCCCAGGCCTGGGCCGGGGCAAGGAAGGAACCCGAGTACAGAGAGCGGGTGAGGCTGGGGTGAGTGGAGGGCACGTGCCCAGGCCACCTCCAGCCCGGGCCCATGGCCACCAGGCGGGCACACATACCACCAGGAGCAGCCTGGGTCACCGCCTCAGCTGCCCCAGCTGCAGAAGGCAACTAAGAGCAAGACGGACGCCTGCAGCACAGAACCGTCCCAGGGAGTCTGGGGAGCAGAGAGACGTGAGCCGTTCAGCGCACCACGCACAGTAAGCGACACAGAAATGTTTGCTTTTTTATTATTATTAGAAAATGGAAATCCGACTTTTTTTAGGGGAACTCTCCCGAGTTTTAAATGTGGACAACTCACTGGAGATTTTTTTCTTTTTTCCAAAATACCGTGTGAGCCAAACAAAACAGATCGGCAGACTGGACTTGGCCCACAGATCCTCGCCTGTAACCTCCGTGTGGCGGGCTCCCTGCTTCCCGCCCAGGCAGGCCGGTCGGCGGGCATCGTAAACCACCAGCCAGGCCTTGGGATCGCCCCACTTCCAGCACCAGCTTCCAGCCCGTGAACCTCTTAATGGGAAATAAATGTTTAAATCAGCACTCCCCCCGGCCCCCCGCCTCCCACACCAAAAGGACAGAAACTACTAATTCCTACCCACCACATCCAAGTCACCCGATTTTTTTCATGGCAGGGGGGTGGGGGAAGACCTCTTAAAACAAGAAGAAGAAAGAAAAAAGGAAACCAACAAAGGCAGACCGGGGGACGCACTGCTGTTGACTCGGGCGACAGCCACCCCGTCAGAGCAGAGCAGCTCGGAGCGGGGCCCGTCCCAGACATGAAAATTACAGAGCGGTGGTGCAGACACGCCCCTGCCCTGTGTGCCATTCACGCAGCAGGAATGCACCGCGACGCCCTCCCCCGGGACGGACGGGAACGGAGCTGACCTCAGGAGAGGATGCGGGGGCAGGGCCCCGGGCAGAGGGGTACTGGGCTGAAGGCGCCCACATTCGGCTCACTGCACAGGTCAGGACGCCAAGGACACAGGCCTGGCCCATCAGACACCCAGGGACCGTCTGTGCGCAAACCCTCGGGATGAGGGCTCCACTGGCCTGGGGCAGCCGCCGGGCAGCTGCCGTGTGGCCAGATCCAGGCAGGCCCAAAGGGGCAGCAGGAGAACAGGACACACGGTCCGCCCTCAAGCCCTCTCCCACCAGCCTGAGAAAAAGGCTGACCTCACCACGCCCCTGCTCCCCAAGACACTGGGAACAAAAATCGCAGCTCCTTGCTGAGGTCACCGTGCTTGCTCCACGAGCCTGCCACCTCAGGGCCTTTGCACCCGCTGTTCCCAGCCCGGAAACGTTCCTCCCCAGACCCCACAGGACTGGCTCAGCATGGGCGTCACCCCCTCAGAGAGACCCTCTTGACTGCGCTGCCTACCGTGTGGCTCCTGTCCCGTCCTGCTTCTGCCCTAGCGCTCGGCGCCCTGAAGGGACCGTGGTGACTGCTGCCTAGTTCAGCTGCTGTCATCACAGCCCCACCATGAGCTCTGAGCTTCCTGAGAACAGAGGCTATGCGTGGCCCTGGGACACAGCGGGCACGGAGCAGCCGTCTGGCGGTGCTGAGTGGGTGGCGGAGGCACTGTGCAACCAGGAGAACCACAGGCCGGACGGGCCAAATCCTCCAGCCGTGGGCAGGCCGAGGGCCGTGCGAACAGCAGAGAGGACGGCCAAGGAGACGCGGAGAGACGAGGAACACAACAGCTCTGCACTGAGCCGCTTCCAGGCCCTGGGCCTCATCGCAAGCTTGCTACGTGAGTGCTTTCACTGCATCCTGACCACAATCTCAGGTCATCAGTAGTCCTGCCAACCTCCTCACAGAGATGAGGACTCATCAATAGTACTGCCGATCTCGTCACAGAAACAAGGACTCAGGGCAGAGGTTGGACGACTTGCCCCCAGTCACGCAGACACCCGGTAGATGTGAACACAGGAGTGAAACACCAGACAGTCTTTGAAGATGTGTGTATAGGAGCGTGTGCACATGTATGCATGTGCCCACTTGTGTATACGCCCGTGTGTGTATGTGTATATACATGCTTGTGTACATGCACGTGTGTATCTACACGTGTATACGTACATGCATAAGGACACCAACCATTATGTTCCCCATTCCTCCCCAAGAAAGGGCCTCCTCCTGTTACTGATCTTAGGAGTCTCGGGGCCACAGCCAAGAAATGACACCAGAAAGTCAGGAATTGAGTTGACTTGCAAAGTTGTAGTTTGAACTTTGTGAAACCAATCTTCAATCATTTCTGCCACCAAGTCGCAGTTCCCTGCAGTCTCCCCAGGCTCCCAAGAGTACCCCGTGTGTGCAGTCTTAGCAGGCGGCCAGGGGCTGAGGGGACAAACCCAGGCCAGAATCCCAGGGGGCCGGCCGGTCGCTGCAGGGTGGCCCAGCTTATCTTCAGCACCTTCTTCAAACACTGCGAGGGGAAAAGAAAGCTGCTTTGAGGTCAAACTTCTAAAACATCATCTCCGCGACCTGACGTCTGTGCAGATACCACAGCGCACAGGACAAGGAACCCGGGGCAGAGCCCTGCAGCCCTGGCCTCTCAGCCAGCAGCCCACACACAGAAGGCTCCCAACTCGTACGGCCTCTCGAACCCGAGGGCATCCCCGCAGCCTCCCACAGATGGACGCCCTGTCCAAAGGCGGGGCGCAGGGAGCAGAAGCTGGAGGCCGCTGTATTTATCTAACACTTCTCAACATCGTTGCTTGCGTCGTTTTCCTTTTTTTTTTCAATTCTCTTCAAACTGAAACTGTCAAAAGTTGAGCCTGATAAATCTGAAGGCTGTAGAGGAAGTGGTTTGTCCTTCCTCTGGCTCATGACTTCTGCAAAAGATAACACACAGCTCTGGGTGAAATGTCACGAGGCCAGCGCTCCCACCGGGGCTGAGCCTTGGCTTCCCTGCCCCCAACCGTCTGCAGGGGGTTTTCGGGAGACAGGGGGAGCTGCAGAAAGCCCTGCTCAATGCCATCCCCTCAAACGTGGTTCAGACTGGAGCCTCCACCTGGCGGCTCTCGCCCCCACCGTGGCCTGGGAGTAAAGGGTTGTCATCCCATTTTCCAAGCCAGGCAACTAAGGGGTGAGGATGAGGCTATAAATAACGTGCTCAACTTTAGCTCAGGGATTTGCCCAGGGTCACACACAGGGCAGAGCCTGTCCCCAAAGCGCCAAGTTACCTGCCCTGGGAAGCCATCTCTGGCCCCTCCCTCCCAGGTGCAGGAGTCAGACCCCCCCTCTTCATCTTGGGGAGGAGAGGAGTGCTAAGATTCCCTCTTTGTCTCGGGCACCATTTACGTGCCGGGCATAGCTCTAACTGGATGTGCACTGTTCTCAGCAAATCCTCTCTGGTGCCCAGAGGATTGGTACCGAGAGCCACCCTACTGTACCAGTGAGAAATGAAAGCTGAGAAAGGCTAGGACACTTGCCCAAGGTCACACAGCTGGAGCCTGGAGGAGAACTCCCAACCTACTGCTCTGATCACTGGCCCCGGGATTCCCTTCACCCTGGAAAACTGATCCCAGCCTTTCAAATACCAGGCAGTTCTCTCCACCGTCTTGGGCCTAGAAGCTTGTGGCCCAAGGAGATCTTAAGGGATGGCCCTGTGAGTCTCCCCACCAACACCAAAGGTTCAGGGGGAAAGGCCACTTCCTCGCTGGCAATGAATCAAGCCCCACCCCGGTCACCAGTTGGCCTTCCCCAGGTTCTCAGGCCTAAGGATGACCAAGTGGGGGCAAAGAATGAGGTCCCTGCAAGGCTGAGCATGAAGGAACAAGATGTTCAGGGACATTCCAGAGATTGGGCTTCCATGTCCGAGTCCAAAGTCCTGAGCCCGGCACATGGACAGCTCGCCTGGGCCCACCCCGCTCACCACAGTCCTGGCACAAGGAGCATCTCCCTCTCCAGCTGGGCTGGCCCTGCCACACCTCCAGGCCTGGAATGCTGCCCCTCGCCTCTTCCAACCGGCCAGAGTCAACTCCTTCTCTGATCAGCAGCTCTCTCCTCGGGGGACCCTGGTGCTCCCCCCGAACCCCCAGCACACGGGGCGTTAGCTCCAGCTGTCCTCAGCTCTCTTTCTCTTGAGCTCTTGTATTCCTGACCCTTGCCACCACACCTGGTATCCAGCAGGCGCTCCCTAAGTGCATGCTTCGGGCACGGACACCTAAGTGCCAAGCGGGAGCCCCCAGCACACAGGCAGGAGGGTCTTCTCACGTGGTTCCCGCCTTCCCTCGTGTGGAAGGCTCCATCCCGTGAGGAAAGGCGGTGCAGGGCTGGGGCTGGAAGCCGCCCTTCCCCGCTTGGCACAGACCCGCGGCCGGGTGGGAGAGGCGGGCGGGAGGGGAGGGGGTGAGCCCAGCAGAGCGTCTTTCAGAGCCGACCTGGGAAGGAGGGAGCAGCTCCCCATGCACCCCTCGCCCGCCTCCCCACCCTCATGTCATCTCGGACTCGAGAGCCACCACGCGGCCCCAGTATGGACCTCACGGTCTTGTGGGGCAGGCCAGGCCCGGGACCCCTCGGATTCGAAGAAGAGCACAACAAGGAGGCCCAGAAAGCAGAGCCCTGTGTCCGTTCTTTCCGGACCTGAACCGGGGTTCAAGTGGTGCTCCCAAGGGGACCGCATCCACACGGCAGGCATCTGGGGTGCCCCTACTGGGGCCGCTCTGTCCCCCACCCCGTGCTGCACCTCCTGCGCAGGCGAACCTGAGGCTGGACTCTCAGAGACACTGAAGGGCTCACCCAGGGCCCGCAGTGAGGGGCCATGAGGGTTCAAGACTGACGGCCACACTGGCTGGGCCCACCTGGGCCAGGGGGGCACCCTGCGATCTTGCCAAGCACTGTCTGATGACCTGGAAACTGGCTCAATTTAGAAACCTCTCTGAACCCAGGGAGGCCCCTGTCCACGCCCTATGAGGATGGGGATGCTTCCAAGGGCATTCTGGGGGCTTCTGCTTATTCTCCTGTATGCTCTGAGCATCCCAACCATCTAACCAGAGAGCCCTGGCCCCATCTGAGGCAAAGGGAAAGGGCTGGGCCCTGACGCAGAACTCCCGGCGCCGGCTTCCCCAGCTTGGTGAGGCCCGGGGCCCGTCACGCTGGACCCCTCTGTCCCTGCTCCCAGGGAGAAGGGCAGGCTGGACAAACGTGATTCAGCCTCACATCCAGGGAAGCAAAGCTGTGTCGAGTCCCCCACACTCAATGCTCCTCTGGCTTCTCTGCTCCGGATGGGCTGGTTTTGTCGTTTTAAAACCACACAGCTGGCAGCTTCATTCTGGGATCGCAGGTTCGTGGCGAGAGCAGCTGCACGCCAGGCACTCACTGAGCACAGCGCACTGTGGGCCGCGTCGCCCCCGGGCCGCGCCACAGCCCAGGGAGCAGACACACCACTGTCTTTCCTACACAGACGGGAAGACGCAGGCTTGCCAAGTGTAAGGGCACTGCCAAGGGCACTGCCAGCAAGAGGAGGAGCTGGGATTCGAACCCAGTGAAGTGCACACAACCCTGGCCTCAAGCAAGCAAGAAACTGCCAGACTGGATTAAAAGAAAGAGGCGGGAGGAGAAAAAGACGTGTTTTTCTTCTTCACACTTAACGACTATCTGAAGTCACCGTGTTCTTTTGCACACGGATGTCCCCCTACCCTGGAATGTAAGGTCCTTGAAGGGGCCCTGTGTTGGTCACCCCACACCCAGCCACTAATCAGGCACTTGATACACAGGAGACCCGCGGCAAGCACGTGTGCAGGGAGGGGACACGCACAGGGGGCGTAAACGGGGCCGTGTGAAGGCAGCTTTGGGGGAGAGCATCCACAGCAGGGGACACAGAAGAGGGACGACACAGCGTGAAGCGCGCCGGGCGCAGGGTGCGGGCGGAAGGGCCCCCCCGAAAAGCCCTTCCTTTATCTCCGTGAGTCTCAAGTCAGCAGGCTTGTCCGTCTCACCCATCCATTCATTCAGCCCCTTCGCTATGGAACAGGAAGCACCACCAGGCATGGGGCTGGGCGGACTGGCCAGGGGGCAAGTGACAGGAAGCGGATTGGGTGAAGGAGGCCCAGCAGTCACAGGCAGGAACGGGTCCCCGAGAGGGGCTTCCTGGAGGGAATGCACGTTCAGCCCGTGTCAAAGGCTGGCCGGCGCCTCCTCCCTGCTCCCGGCGCCTCACGCCGAGGCCTTCCCATCCCTGCACGAAGACCTATTCACAGCACCAAAGACTGCAGATACAGAGTGATCCTGTGTGGACGGAAAAAACAGCCCACGCCAATGACCGACCTACCAAAAAAACACAAATTATCATTCCTGGATGTTCTCGGTCTGGTTATTTTATTTTTTTTCTCTTGTTTGACTGTATCGACTAAGTACTCTACAGTGCACCTGAGCTCCCTTTGAAATGGGAGAGGTGGAGATGACCGTCCTTCAATAATAAACGTCTACAACGAGGTATATAGACAAAAGAACTGCAATCAACCGCACTTTCCATCTGGGGTGAACGCTCAGAGGCCCAAGGACCCCTCCGTGGTCTGGCCTGGGCCTCCATCCTGCGTCCCTTTGCTGGGGAGGAGGAGCAGGTCTGGTTTGTCCTGCGTGGGGAAGGGGAAAGAAACATCAGAGTCCCTCTGGAGCTCAAGGCTACCCACCAACCCCAGAAGAGAATCGTGTCTCTGATAAAGGTTTTGAAGTGAATAACATTTTAAAAACCAAAAAAAAACTGCAATCAACAGCCCTAACCAACATTTGCCCCCATGTTCACAGCATCATCAATCGTACAACAAAAAGTTCATGGAAACAACCCAAGTGTCCATCAACAGATGAATGGATAAACGAAATATGGCCCACCCATACGACAGAGTACTATTCAGCCATGAAAAGGAATGAAATTTTGATATATGTTACAATATGGGCAGGGGCTTCCATGATGGCTCAGCTGGTAAAGAACCCACCTGCCAACGCAGGAGACGCAAGAGACTTGGGATCAATCCCTGGGTCAGGAAGATCCCCTGGAGAAAGAAATGGCTACCCACTCCAGTACTCTTGCCGGGAAAATCCAATGGACAGAGGAGCCTGGCAGACTACAGTCCATGGGGTAAAGAGTGGGACATGACTGAGTGCACGCACACACAACATGGGGAGACTTTGAAAACATTAAGCCAAGTGACAGAAGGCAGACACAGGAGGACAAGTATCATGTGATTCCACTCACATAAGGTACCTAGAAGAGGCAAACCCACAAAGACAGAAAGTGGGATAGCGGTCGCCAGGAGCTGGGGGGAGAGGGGAAGGGGGAGTTATAGTTTAACAGGGGCAGGGTTTATGCTGAGCATGATGAAGATCGGGGTACAGGTGGTGGTGATGGCACCATTACCCCAACAAACAGCTAGAGTGATAAATGGCGTGCGTGTTAAAGCACACACACACACAGAACTCAGATGCCTAGATAAGACCGCAGCAGTACACTGTAACTAAAGAGAGAAAACCAGAAGCTGTGCTGGGGAAGGAATGGTGACTCCGTTTGCCCAACTGCAAAATGGAAGCACCAGCCCAGATGATCCCACCAGACCAGAGATGGACTGAGTGACCACACAGATCCGTTCCTTCCTGCAGTGACTCAGAGCTGATTCAAGGAAGATGCTGGCAGGTATCTGCCTCCAGGTCCTGACACCAACCCCCAAGAGGCATCCGTTCCAGGTAAAGGGGTGGTGCACGCCTACCAGGAACAACTCAGGCTCAGCCTGGACTCCTATCTGTCTGTCTGAATGGCCACGCCCAAGCCACGCCCCCAGAGCCCAGGCCTCTCCGTAAAACAGGGAAACTGATGGGAAAGCTACCTCCTCTGCCCTTTTTACACACCAGCCCCGGCTGCCAGGAGAGGTCACAGAGGTGAGGCAGACAGAGCCCCAACTTCACCCCAGAGCTAGTTACTTGGAGAGGGGTGGCCTGGCCAGTGGCTGGATGGCAGAGACGACCCCAGCCACACCTGAGCTCAGCGGGGAGGCGGCTGAGCTGGAGAAGCAGAACTCTCCAGACCCTGCCTTGTTGTCCAACCGATGCCTACTCATTTTTCCTCTAGTGGAATCTTACCAGGGTGGAGACAGAAAGAACACTCAGCAAGTCCCTCGAGGTCATAGGAGAAGCGTGGGACTCAGGGAAAAGCCCACAGACTCAGGCCAGCCGGACCAGGGTGTGACTCCCAGCCTACAGCTGTGTGAGCCCAGAGGCCAGGGGCTGTCCACAGCCCTGTAACATGGGGACACTACCCACCCGGGGGTGGGGGGTGCTGCAAGGGTGCAATCAGGTGCCCAAGCGCCTGGCACACAGCAGGTGCTCAAGAAACGGCAGATTCCATTGTTATGCCCAGCTGGACAGTCGGTTTGGAACTCCCTACGAAATCTTCAAGGATGCAAGAGGCCTCCAGGCGCACAGCACACTTCTAAAATCGAATCTGAGAGTCATAAAAAAAAAAACACAACCACATCCCACCCAAACTGCCAAATGTGGTGGGAGTGATGAAGCAAACAAGAGGGAAAGTTCAACTCTTCTCTCTGGCTTAAGAACACGCAAGTGCAACATCGTGGCAAAGGAACCAGCCCGGCAAAATTCCAGGTCTACGTGTGAAATGCTCCCCTGGAACCTTCTCTCTCTAGTCACCTAAATCATGCTTCTCCAGGGCGTGGCTACAGAGGGTACCCAGGTTGGGGGAGGCGGCATCGAAGAGTCAAAGACAATGAGGAAACCCATTCCTGGGGTTCCTCTGCAAGCTGCCAACCAAGGAAGACCCTGGCCTTCTCCTCACTCTGCACGTCAGCCTGCCCGAAGTCCCCCGCGTCCAGGGGAGGAGGTGCTAGAACTGTACCCACCCTGCAGCTGATAGAGGAACTCAGTCCCCTTCAGCTGAATCTGCCAGGCAACCTCGATCACACAAAACACCATCCTTTCAGAGCGCAAAGCATCCACACTTCTGAGTCCAAATTCCAAAAGCAAGTGAATGCAAAACCCACTGCGGCCCATTTGGAGGTCCTCCAGGCCTAGACTGTCAGGCTTACTCTTCTTTAGTTCTTGACCTCCAGGGGTTGGGGGTCATTCTGTCCCCAGCTCCGCAGGTCAGAGAGGTGAGGGGTCCCAAGGTCACTCTGTGCGCTGGGTGAGCTGAGTGCTGGGCCGCCACCTGCGATGCCGGCGCAATAGGCCTGTGCTTGACCACAGCGTGCCTGCAGGGATGCTGTCTGCCTTATCAGAGAGTAAAGCTCTGTACTAAACCTTAAAATAAACACTTTAGGGGCAAGAAGTACCAACCTTGAAACTCCAGACTAGGATAAAAGAAAAAATGTTTTACCATAACCAAGAAGACTAAACATAGCTTAACGAGCATACGAAGTGCTACGTGGACAAACCCATGGGCCCAGCCACGGAGCGGAACTCCAAATAAAAACCTTGACCTTTCAAATAAAAACCTTGACCTTTCATAATGAAACGTCCTTCTTTTGTCACTTACACGTTTATTTCTGGGCAAAGGTCCATTTCCTGCTGGTGGAGTCTCACAGGCCCCCTGGACTGGTTTATAACCTGGGGGGGGGGGGGGGGGTCCATGAATCAATTCCTAAAAATGCCTATACTCTAAATGCCAAACTTTATGATCCTGCCTTCTTACCATTTTGCCTGAGGAAGGGTCCACAGCTCTCATCAGATTTCCAAGAGGAGGGTGTCCCTCTAAACAGTCTAAAGGACCCAGTATCCTGGCCCATCCATTCGGTCTCCCTGACCCAACCCGCCTTGATACAAGGACAACAACGAAACTAGGGAGGAAAGAAAAAAATAAATTCCCTCTGATGCATAAACAGGCCAAATTTAAGTGGATGTGACGGAAGAGTTGTTAAAAAAAAAAAATAACCATAGAAGTACAATCTCACAGGCTTCCAAGAAGCGGAGGGGGAGAAACCCAGCGCTACTTGAGTCAGGCCTGGTCTCTGAGGTCACGGAGGGCGGGGCCTCGTCCACAGGGCTG
The DNA here is from genome assembly GCF_019923935.1 of Bubalus bubalis. Classification (NCBI taxonomy): domain Eukaryota; kingdom Metazoa; phylum Chordata; class Mammalia; order Artiodactyla; family Bovidae; genus Bubalus; species Bubalus bubalis. The sequence goes on along the minus strand of NC_059174.1, from coordinate 7,746,612 downwards.
ACACCACATGCCGGGACCAGAGCAGTCCCCGTGCCGCCGGGCCCGCAATTGGCCTCTGCAGGAGGCTGAGTGAACCCTCCGTGGCATTCGCCCCCCACAGCCCCGCGACGCCGGCCCTATACTTTCCAGTTTCAGAGACCCGGGCTCACGGAAGCCACGTGGCCTGCCTCAAGTTGCAACCAGAAGCAGAAGTGGGATTTAAACCCAGATCCACACACTGCTATGCAAAACCCAGGTCCTTCCCCCACACTGGCAGGCTTTCAACCCCAAGTCATCTCCCAGCGAGTCCCCTGAAGAGTGAGCTCCACAACCCCAGTGGCTCCCATGAGGGTCATGTGACTTCTCTGGGCCTTGGGTTCCGAATGTGTGCAGTGGGACACATGCTGCCTGCCAACAACGACTGATTGGTACTGACTGTCTCCAGGTTTAAAGGGAAGGAGTGATTCTGCCAGGATCGATCAGTAGTATCTACCAGGGGCAAAGCAAAAAGGAGGGGCTACACATGTGTCACATGCATTTGCCATCCCAGAGCTAGATGACCTGCAGACTCGCTTTCAATTCTGACTGCCTCTGATTTTAATTACAAAAATTTTAAAAGTGGGGAGGGACGGAAAAGGAAAGAACAGACTAACATTTTCCAACATTGGCCATAGCTAAATTCAGCAAAGCCAAAACCGGCCGCCCAGCCAGTCCTGCATGCTCCATGCACACAAGCCCCGCCACATGAGAGGAAGTGGAAAACATCAGATCTGCTGCCTGCACACCCAGCGAGACAGCCCGTCCAAGCCAGAGGAGTGCAACCGTGGGCTTGCCTGGGTCGGCCCGAGCTGCAGAACACCTCATCAGCGGGCACAGGGACTTCACGGGGAGGGCCTCTGGGGTTCAGGCCCTGGCCCGACCTCGGGCCCATCCTGAGCTCCGGCAGATTACTTCATCTCACTCAGCCTCAGTTCTCTCATCCTGGAAAAGCCGCTGAGGGTTGTCATGATGATTAAACACATCAGTGCATCGGGGTTCTTAACACAACAACAAGCTCGTAGTAAGTGGGCACAGCCACTGCCTTCACCACCACCACCACCACCACCGTTTGTCTTTGAAGGGGCACATTTTCAGAAAAAAAAGGTCTAAGTGCAAAAGAGGAACTTCTTTCCCCACGTTCAGCAGTACAGCCCCTTTGGTCACTCCGAACTCTAAGGGGAGGGAGGCTCTGCAAGCAGCTCCATCCTCCTGGAGCTTCTGGGGCCTCAGTCGGGGCCCTGGAAAGAAACAGATGGCAGACACAAACTGGTGTCCTCTGAAGAAACTGCGACAAGAGGCCAACACAGCAAGGTGTGGGCAGAGCACAGGGAAAGCACGAGAGGGGGTTTCTACCTGGGGCGACCCACTGTCTTGACCGGCTTGGGGCTGGGGCTTTCCCGGGACACAGGAGCGAGTGAAAACGCGTGGGACAGTGCCGGTCGCCTAATTCCTGCCCTGCAGTCCGAAGGGACACGGAGAAGCCCCAGCTGCAGAAGCCGGGACAGGGGCAATGGGACAGGGGCTGTGGCTGAGGGAAGCTGCCTGCCCACGGCAGCCTGAGGGAGAAGCTAAAGGGCCCATCTCCCTCCAGGGTCCCTACCGATGGGCCAGACCCACCTGGAGGCTGAGGGCATGGAAGCCCGGAGGTGAGCTGACACACGGAAGAGTGCACGAAGGGGGAGCGTCAGCCTTGGAGCAGCCAGGACCACGCCTCCCCTCTTAGAAGGCTCCACGGAGGCCCAGTGGGGACGCAGAGCTCCCAGGCCTCGACCGATGGGAGAGCACCCAGTTCCCGCTCCGAGATGGGCACACTGGGAGTGAAGAACCAGAGGCAAGCCCCGTGAAGCCACTCAGCAAGGGGCTCAGTTCTCGGCAGGGGTCCAAGGGAGGTGCCCCCTGCCCTGGCGGCAGGGTTACTGCTGACGCTGTCAGCGAGGCTGAGACCACACGGTGAGCCACCTCCAGAGACAAGGGCCTCCCAGGGCCCTGTCTAAACCACACATCCCTGCACTGCAGACCCAAGTGGGGGGATCGCAGGTGGGAAGCCGGGGTGCGGGGGTTATGACGTGTGCACAGGCATGCCTCGCAGAAGCACCATGCGTGGTCTCCCCACCAGCAGGCTCAGCCTCAACGCCAACATTTAGGCCCTGTGCATGTGTCAGGGGCAATCTCGTTGAGAAAATAAAAGCAACTTTCATTTCTGTTTTTAAATCATATTTTCCAAGATCAAAATCTTATTTCCCAAGCACTGCTGCTGAAAGCTGAGGTGAAAACCACCAATAATAGCTTAATCCTCCCAACTGCCGGTTTCCATCTTGCCCGAGTCGGTGACGCGGCGGCTGGGGTTGAGTCCAGGGCTGAGGTCCATTCCAGGTCCCAGGGTCCAAGGTCACAGGCACACCCTGGAGGTTCTCCCGACAGCTCCTGGGTCACCAGGCAGGGCTGGGGTTTCCCACAAAATCTGAGACCCATTCTGTCCCTTCTCAGCCTGCGATGCCCGGGGCCTCTACACGTCAGGCGACTGGATCCCACCAGAAGCCAGCGCTGATGTCATCGGGTGTTGCTGGATGAGACCTCTGCCTTCAAGAAGTTCCCAGTCGAGCAGAAGCAGGAGCGCGGCGGGCAGAGCGGGACAGGCTCGAGCTGGCGGTGACGACGCAGGGGTGTCTGCTGAGCGCTGCTCCCAGCATGACACCACTGGGCACTTTCCACGCGTGCACCATGTCCCTTCATTCTTTAGAGAACCCCGGGGGCAGCCCCCCGTAGCCCCAGCCTACAGACAAGAAAACCAAGGGCTGCATCATGCCACTGCTCCTGTGGCCTAATTAAGAAGTATCTGGATCCAAAATCACTGAGCAGCAGTTGTAGACAATGAACGTCCCCATCAGGGAAGGCTGGACCCGGGAGGCAGGGTCATGACCTACCTCTTCCCCGGGGTTTCGCTCTGCAGCGGGCGCCCCTTCAATCAGGACCTGCCGTGAACGCCGAGCGGGTTGTGCCTGACACAGGACCACCTGGCCAGGCGCTGAGATCCACCAACGCTTGGCTGTCCCAGCCCAGAGGGCGCCCTGCTCACCACTGGGGCATCAGAGGGCCCCAGACCACTGCCCTCCGCAACAGTCTCTGGCCAGAGACCCTCACCCCGTCACTGCACCTGCCAGCAGAACCCACAAAGGCTCCAGAAGCTTCCTCTGGGTATCCTTGCTGGTGGTGTGGTCACCCAGCTCCAAAGAGCAGGGGAACCCAAAGCACAGCCACGGGTGGGGCTTGATTCAAGCACAGGAGGCCTTCACAGGAGAGCCACAGAGCCGGCCGCCCAGTGCTCCCACCCCCTCCTCTCTGCGCCCACCACCCCCTCTGCGCCCCGTCCCCCTAAAACACAACTTAGACAGGATTCAAGAAGCGAGTCTCAAAGTCGTTTTCCCCACACCAAAACTTTCTAATGCTAATTTTCTCTTCTTTTTTTATTGGCATGATGCAATTCCCCTTCCAACAACCCAGATCTCTGAAGTCCTGAGTCATCAGGCGAAGGCAGGGACAGTGGGGGGTGCCCCGCAGCAGGGATCAAAGGTGTGGGGAGCTCGGGGTTTCCTTCCGGGGCCCTCGGCTCTCGGCCCTGCACCACAGACGCCGGGGTCAGGGCTCCTGCGGCCCCGCACAGCTAGCTCTTGGCCCCACCATGTGCCAGGTTCCAGGGGGGGCAAGGTGACTGCAGACGGGAGTGCAGGCTTCCAGCTCCGCCAGGGGCCAGCCCGCAGCTGGGGCCGCTCCTCATGTGGGACCTCTGGGGACAGAGGAGGCCCCTGCCGGGTCACCACGGCGTTCTCAATCCGCCCTGTGCCCCCCAGGGGACTCCCGGCAGCATCTGCGGGCATCGGGGACTGTTCTAACTGTAGGGAGCAGAGCGCTGGCATCTGGTGGCCCAGGGCCAAGTGCGCAGCTCAACATCCACAAAGCCCAGGACAGTCCCCACCAGTAAGCAGGATCTGGGCCCCGAGACCCAGGGAGCCAGAGCGCACACACACTCTGAGATGGTGCACGAGAATGGCTCAGCACCGGTGACTAAGAGGCCTGGCCCAGCTCGCTGTGCACACAACCGCGTGTGTCACGCGGACTCATCCAGGGGAGAGCAGAGGTGCCTCTACCCCAAAGCGTCCACCTGGGTGGTTTCTGGGTGGCGGGGTTATGGGAGAATGATTTCCTTCTGCATTTTGTAAGATCATCGTCGTCCCCGTGGGATTATTTTTGTTTTATTTTACAAGTGTGGAGGCGAACAGCTGACAGAGAAGATAGGTGGGCACAGACGCCATGGTCCCCAGCTGGGTAAGCACCGGGCCAAGTTTCCCCTCACCCCACCAGCGGTCGGGGAAGGCTCTGGGGCCCGAGCCAGAGCCCCAAGGGCTGTGGAGCCCAGCCACGCTCCACAGTGGGCTCTGGACCCCAGGCTTGCCACCACCGAGCCATCAAAGTCAGCTCTAGGGAACAGGCCATCTCAGGTGAGCAAACAGGCTCTAAGAGGTTGAGTTCATGATCCCGACACCTTACCAGGGGCAGGTGAGAAGCAAACCTCCACAGGCCTGCAGGGAGACAGCTGAACCACCCAGGGTGAAACGCTCGCTCAGTCCCCACCCTCCCCCACTCCCACGGGCACCACCCCCTTACACAGCCTTGACCACCCTGGGCTTTTCTCAGCCTCTGCTCCTGAGCCCTGCTCACCAGCGCTCGCAGTTATTCTCTGGAGCCAGATGCCCTGGAGGCAAATCCCAGCTCCAGCACCACTAGCTGGGTGAACAGTGACCTCATCTCTCTAGGACCCAGTCTGACCATCTGCAAAATGGGCACAATGAAGGCGGCACCTCACAGGGGCATCGGGAAGTTTAAACAAGTTCATCTACATCTGACCCAGCAGTTTCACTCCTGGGAACATACCTGGAAAAAAAAAAAGACAACTCTAATTTGAAAAGATAATGCACCTCAATGCTCACAGCAGCACTGCTTATAATAGCCAAGACGCGGAGGCAACCCAGGCGCCCTCAACAGGCAAACGTAATGAAGATGGGGTGCACGCGTGCGCTGGAATATCACTCAGCCATAAAAAAGAATGAAATTCTGGCATCTGCAGCAACGGACGGAACCTAGAGAATATTACGCTTAGTGGAATAAATCAGACAAAGGAAGATAAATACTACATGATGTCACTTATGTGTGGAATCTGAAAAACAACACAAATGCATACATACAGCCAAACAGATATAGACGCAGATGTGGAAAACAAACCAGTGGTTACCAGCAGGGAAAGGGCAGGGCTGAGGGGCAAGACAGGGGCACAAACTACTGCGTATAACATGGATAGGCAACAAGGACATGCCGTACCGCACAGGGAATTCCAGCCGTTACATTATAACGTCTAACTGAGCAAAAGTGGTAAAAACATCGGATCACTATACCTGATACACCCGAAATGAATACAATGCTGTAAACTGACTATACTGTGATCAAAACAATGAAAGAGAGAGGCACTCGTGTACGTGAAGGACTCAGCACACAGACAGGGTGGCTGCCAGCCGCAGTTCTCGCTGCCCTGCGGGCGCCGTGCTATGGAGGAAGGAGTCTGTGGCTGTGCAGCCAGGCCGTCTGGGTCCCAGTGTCGCTGAGGCTCTCGGGGCCTCGGTTTCCCCACAAGTAAACAGGCGCCTCGGGGGCTGGTCTGAACGCGCAGGCACACCAAGGGCTCAGCGCCACTGCTGGCCGGCAGTCCCCTCCGCCGTCTGACTCCGGAGGCCCCCCTGCTGGGACCCCCAAGCGCAGGAGTCACCAGATGGCAGGGACGGGTCAAGCTCTCCCTTTTCCCATCCCCAAGGCAGGTCGCCGGGTCAGGAAACACAAACCCACGGGAACAGCAGACAGACGTCAGAGAGGGGCTGTTCCTCCTCCCAGCGAGCGGCCCTGCCCCCGCCACCGCCTGGCCCGCTGGGCTGAGGGCCCACGATGGCCCCCGGGGGCCAACACGGCTGCCCGGCTCGGCTCGATGGGACCCCCTTCCCAAGCGCCCCAGGGCCGGGCTGGGCCTCCCCCCCCAGGCCTCCAGGAAGGAAGCTTCCAGAAGGGGAGCCCTAGGAGCCACAATGCCCCGTGGAGGGCCCAGGCCCAGGATCTGGAAAGCACCCGAGGGCCCTGGGGCCTGCAGGCCAGGAAGCGCAGGCCTGTCCAGCCCTTTGTGGGGCAACTGCAGGGCACACGTGCCCTTCACTGGAGGAGATGGAGACAGGCAGGGAACTCGATGGTGGCAGTCTTCCCCGCCCCACCCACACGAGGGCCCACCCGACCGGACATCCGCTCCTTCCTTCACTCGGTCATCCACCCGCTCAGCCACAGAGCATCTACTGAGAGGCCTGGCCCCGGGGCCCCCTTGTGAAAAGGAGGGGTGACAGCAGTGTGGGGGTGCCTAGGGGTCAAGGCAGTGCCCACCCAGCCCAGCTCCTGAAAGTGAACCCCGGGCAGTGAATTGCGGTCCAGCAGTTGCTGCTGGGGCTGAAGCCTGGCCTGCTGACACAGACCCCCGCTCTCTCGAAGCTCCCACTCAGGGGCACCTCGGGCGTCGTGATACAGGCCCTCCCACCCCACCCGCGCCCTGGTGAGCGCCCCCACACTGAGGAGCAACTCTGCCTGTCCTCATCCCCACATGTTCTCACACTGCCCACCACCTGCAGAGGACAGCACAGTGTCTCCAGGGTGCCCCCACGGCCCTGGCCCCTACCCCCTTTTCTGCTGCTGCTGCTAAGTCACTTCAGTCGTGTCCAACTCTGTGCGACCCCATAGACGGCAGCCCACCAGGCACCCCTGTTCCTGGGATTCTCCAAGCAAGAACACTGAAGTGGGTTGCCATTTCCTTCTCCAATGCAGGAAAGTGAAAAGTGAAAGTGAAGTCGCTCAGTTGTGTCTGACCCTCAGCGACCCCATGGACTGCAGCCTACCAGGCTCCTCCGCCCACGGGATTTTCCAGGCAAGAGTACTGGAGTAGGGTGCCATCGCCTTCTCCGACCCCCTTCTCTGCCAGTCCCCAATCCCACTTCTATCTATCAAGATGAGCCTCTCCGACGACGTCCTTCATGAAACCCCCTGTCTTCCAGCAGCAGCACCTCTTCCTGCCTCCAAACAGCAGGACATGGCACAAACCTCTCTGAGGAGGCGTGCTCCTATAGTGCCCCCTCATTTGAAGTGCACCCCAATCTGACTGTGAGTCTTTAGGGGGGCAAAGGGTGTGTCTGACTTTCTACGTGCGGTACCAGTGAACACCCACCTTGTCCGGCCAGCGCCTGGGGTGGGGGGGACCTGCTCCCAAGGGCAGGACCTGGAAACCCCTCTGCACACACAGTAGCTGGTACTGCATCCAAAAGCCTAGTACCTGGCGCTTACTCTGTGCAAATACTTGGCATTCACGTTCCAACACCAGTTCCCTGAACTCACTTGACAAATTCGCCAAGGGATGTCTGCCAAACACGAAACTGATAAGCGCGCTGGTTCCCAACTGAGAAGCTTCTGCAAGAGGCTGAAGTCATTCTGGACCTCCAGCAGACAGACGTGTGGACATTCACGGACAAGCACCCTCAGGTGTGGCGCAGACCCGCCTTTGCCTCGCCACTCCACGTCTCCCCAGTTCTCCCCATTTGAGTCTCCACCGCGGCATCTGTTCGGAAAATCCACTGAGCATGCTGCCTGGTCCTCGGCGCACGGACGGTGAGCCTCACGGTGATCATGAGCGCACTGCTCAGCCCGTGCGAGAGGTTTACCTTCTCTGTTTTATTCCCCACCAGACAGCAAGACTGCAGACTTTCCTGACTCGCCCCCACACTCAAACCCAGGAGCCAGACGAGACCAGGCCGTGTGGATTTCCCTTCCAGGGCAGCAGCTCCACTCCAGGTATCCTGGAGACCCCCAGACGGCTGTAGCGTCTCCAAGGCCCCGGGGCAGGAGTCACCATTGATCCAGGGGCTCCTGTCTCCCACATGTGACAAACTCTGCTCCTCAGCTTCCCCCACCCTCCGGGGTCACCCTGTGACTGAGCTGTGGCCCACAGAGTGGCCAGACTCACAGACCGAACCTCCGCGTGGCGCTCGCACCCTCTCCCCAGCCCCTACTCCATGAGGCCCTGGACGGGGCAGAAACCCCCCACTGGCCCAGGACAGGAGCCAGAAGTGACCCGTGCTTTGGGAAGCACAGGCTGACTCTCCCCCACCCCCTACAGCACCCCAGGCTGTCCACGGTGAAGCCCCAGCCCACGGTGAGCCTCACGCGGGCACGCGGAGGAGACCAGACTCACCAGGGCTGGACAGTGAGCCGAGAGAGGCAGCAGACAGGCCGGGAGGCAGTCTGGGCTCTCCCCAGGCTGTGCGCTCCTACCTGCAACTCTCCCGGACCTCTGAGCGCTGGGGACCAGCCCAGGACCCCAGGAAACATGCCAGGGCCATCTCCTCTCCCCTGATGACCCCAGCCCCAGAAGCCTCTGCTGCCCTGCCCCATGGAGTCCCACTGGTGACTGGAGAATCTGGCCCTTCTCCTTCCCTCCGAAAGGAGTTTGCTCAGCCTCCTCTGTGCACGCTCTGCCGGTCTCATCATTTCTGACAGCAGCCTGAGAGTAGGAGAGCCAACGGGAAAGGCAGGCAGCATCAGCCTGGGGTGCTGGGGGGTGGGAGCCCCAGGGTGAGTGCCAGCCCAGCTGCTGGGTCAAGTGCAAGGGTCTTTGGGCAACACGCTGGCCCTCAGCGCTTACTCAACGGAAAAAAAGCCTGAGGCGAATTCAATGATTAGTAGGTTCTAGGTCTGAGAACCTCTGTAATGCAGTATGGACAAAGGGAGCTGGTTTTGAAGAGTTTGGCTGGGTTTTGTACTGAATAATTTTTTTAAGAGTCTCTTAGAGCACTGCCATTCTCCACTAAGGGAGGGAGCGGGTTAAATAAAACACACACACCCCAGAAGTGCTAGAAAGAAAGGAAGGAGCTCCACGGGGCAGGGAGCTGCTGGTGTGCCCCCTCTGAGCACGTCCGATGCTCACAGATATGTTTTAATAGACGACGGCAGCTCCTGGAAGGCAGGGGTGGATCGCTAAGCTGGGCCAGCCTCAGGGCCTTTGCACCTGCGGTCCTCTCTGTCAGGAATGCTCTCCCACCAGACACCGCCTCCTGCCCTGAAGGCAGCATGCAGATCAGCAAGGCCTGAGCCCCACACAGCTCGCCCACCCACCGCTGCTGCTTTCTCAGGGGCTGGACAGACTTGATATTTCCTTACTCAGTGGTTTCTTGTCTGTCCCCCACCCCACTGACACACGCTCCAGGAGGGCAGGGACTGGTTTTCCTCAAAGTGCCTACAGACAGTGATATTTATCTGCTAAATGAACTGCCAAGCCTTAATTCACCTAACCCTGACATCATGCTAAAAGGAAGTCCCCATAATGTGAACTTCACAGATAACGAGAGAGGGGAGGTGGCCTGCCCGAGGTCACCCACCATCCAGGGCGCGGCAGGGGCTGGACTCAAGCCTGCCCGTCTGACCCCTCTGCTGCGTCTGGCTGCTCCCCTTCACCCGCCCCACTGACACCCCAGACAGCGGGATGTGCCAGGTATAAAAGCTACTGGACATTCACCTTCAGCACAACAACCCATTTCCGCAGCAAAAAATATGTTCTCCGTGATCCCCTTAGTCTCAACAGATGCGAAAACCACCCGCATGTGCGCGCGCACACACACACACACGCACACGCGCGCGTGCGCACACCCTTCATAGGGCCCTGCTGGCATCAGCCCAGCTATGCGCACGCGCACACACACACACAAGCACGCACGCACGCACACCCTTTGTAGGGCCCTGCTGGTATCAGCCCAGCTATGCGCGCACACACGCACGCACACACACACACCCTTCGTAGGGCCCTGCTGGTATCAGCCCAGCTATGCGCACGCGCGCACACACACACACGCACACAAGCACGCACGCGCGCACACCATTTGTAGGGCCCTGCTGGTATCAACCCAGCTATGCGCACGCACACACATGCACGGACACACACACACCCTTCGTAGGGCCCTGCTGGTATCAGCCCAGCTCTGCACACACACACACACACACACACACACACACACACACACGCATGCATGCACGCATGCGCACACACCCTTGGAAGGCCCCCCTGGTATCAGCCCAATTATGCGCGCGCGCTGACATACACACGCACGCACGCACGCACACATACCCTTCATAGGGCCCTGCTGGTATCAGTGCAGCTATGCACACACACACACACACACACACACACACACACATGCATGCACGCACACCCTTCGTAGGGCCCTGCTGCTATCAGCCCAGCTCTGCACGCACACACACACACACACGCATGCACGCGCGCACACCCTTCGTAGGGCCCTGCTGATATCAGCCCAGCTCTGCACGCACACACACACACACACACGCATGCACGCGCGCACACCCTTCGTAGGGCCCTGCTGGTATCAGTGCAGCTATGCACGCACACACACACACACACACACACACACACACATGCATGCACGCACACCCTTCGTAGGGCCCTGCTGCTATCAGCCCAGCTCTGCACGCACACACACACACACACGCATGCACGCGCGCACACCCTTCGTAGGGCCCTGCTGATATCAGCCCAGCTCTGCACGCACACACACACACACACACGCATGCACGCGCGCACACCCTTCGTAGGGCCCTGCTGGTATCAGTGCAGCTATGCACACACACACACACACACACACACATGCATGCATGCACACCCTTCGTAGGGCCCTGCTGGTATCAGCCCAGCTCTGCACGCACACACACACACACACGCATGCACGCGCGCACACCCTTCGTAGGGCCCTGCTGGTATCAGTGCAGCTATGCACACACACACGTATACGCACGCATGCACGCATGCACACCCTTCGTAGGGCCCCGCTGGTATCAGCGCAGCTATGCACACACACACGCACGCACGCGCGCGCACCCTTCGTAGGGCCCTGCTGGTATCAGCCCAGCTATGCACACATACACACACGCATGCACACGCGCACACCCTTCGTAGGGCCCCGCTGGTATCAGCCCAGCTTCAGCCTCACACGGCCCCCCTCAATGCCCCACTGAACACACTGGGTGCCTTGTCACCAGCACCGGGAGCCGGGAAGAGACACTGTCACTTCCTGCTTTTCTCCCCAACGGGGCCGGGCAGCCTGGCCTCCATCCTGGGGAAGCAGGAAGCCGGGGGACAGCAGCGATGCTCACAGGTGGAGCAGGAAACGGCCCGCCTGGCCACACAGACCCTTGTCCTCAGGGCGGAGGTCAGCAGCTCTGGCCGGGGCCGGGCGGCCAGGCGCTCAGGAGGCTTGCTGGCCACTGAGAGTGAGCCAGACCCAGGCGTGACTCAAGACAGCAGTGACCCCAGGCTGCACGGCCTGTCCCCCCCATGGGAGGGTCAGCACACCCTCCCAAAGCACTGTGAGCCTGAATATTTTAACACTTGCCAGAAAAACAGGCAAAGAGCACTCAAATGATAAAAACAGAGCACCTCCGCTCCATAAAAATGGCAAGTTGTCTGTCTGGAAACAGCAGAAGCCTGGCACTAAGCTAAGTGTCCAGTGGCAGGGGATGGTCTACTGACGCCGTTGCGGTGCCCCTCTGCCATGCCGCAGAGAGGAGCAGCTCGGCTGGGACGGATCTGCACAGAACGACCGACAGAGAGCACACCGCCCGGCCAGGAACGGCAGCACAGGACCCTGTGAAGACACCCCGAACACTCAGCAAGGACGCAGGGCCAGCCTGCATGCAGAACTGGGGACTGTAGGGACGCATCACCTTCCCCATATGCCCTGCCGTACCATCTGAAGGTACTCGACGTGCGTATTAGTATTTCAGTTTTCAGGAAAAAAAAAGGTGGTGGGGGGAATTCTGTATTTAAAAAAAAAAAAACTAGACTGTTCCCCTTGAGGAACTGTTCACAAACTGCTTCCAACAATTTCTCTTCCTTCATACATCCCAGATCCACTAAATAGCCCTAAGTCTCCCAAACACACCGCTCGTCCCCGGAGACTTTCCTCTGGACTCGGCCCGTTTCTAAAGAGCAGTCGCCCCTGCATCCATCCAGGGTTTCACGACGCTCTCTCAGGCTAAAGAGGAGAACCCCAAGGGGATCACGGGCCCCCTGTCACACCCCTGCTGCATGCTGGAACATGCCAGGTGCCAATGTGACCGATCTCCAGTACTCACAGGAGCCCTGGACGTGAGGCAGGCTCATCCCCTCTTCTAGGGGGAAAGCAAAGCCCAGCGAGGGAAAGCAACGTTCCCAAAGTCACACAGCCAGGAAGTTTACAATCCAGACCCTAAGCAATCCCTTCTGTGCTGCTCTGCAGTGGAGACGCCTGAACCGTGAGGCTGCCTTGCTGAATCTCATGTAAGCCTTTCATCTAAGGCGTAACTTGACCACGTCTGGAGGTCCATTCCACCAAACAACCAAGTGGGTACCACGCTCGCAGGCCAAGCTGAAGCCAGCAATGAGGTACCCTCGGGGAGCTTCAGTTTTTCAGGGTGACTTGGCTGCCAGGGTCCCCCTAAGCCTGGCTGAATGCGGTGCCCCACAAATGCCCTCTCCCACTGCCAGGTGAGTCAGCGGGCACCCCAGTTGGCATTGAAGAGTGGGCACGCCGGGCATGGCCACCTGTGGGCACAGAGCCCACACTGGCTCAGTAGCAGAGCCCAGTCGTGAGTGGCAGGCTTGACACCTTCAACCTGGACCAGCGCGATTCTGCCTGTGGCCAGAAAGGGCACCTCAGATCGCACCAGGTGAGTGGCAGCATCAAAACTATCCCTCCTGAAAACGCACTTATTTACTACAGCCTGGGGGGCAGACCACCTGTGCTGTTTACAGAGAATTCAGATCTTCTCCTCCTCTTCTGTCTCTGCCCCTCCCCTCCACCCCCTCCAATCAGACAAGTTACCTGGGAAACAAATTTGATATACTCCAAAATCTTATGACAAATGGCACCGAAAGAAGAAAAAAGAATTCTCTGTGTTTACTCACGCCACGAAAAGCACCACAGAAATCAAAGCCCAGGACGGGCCCAAGGAGGAGGTGCAAGTGACAGGAGTGGAGAAACGAACACATGCGTGCATGCACACGCAGGGAAGTTCCCACGGGACCTGGGACTTACTCGGGAGGACGCAGAGTTTAACTCCCAAGAGAAGCCACCATCCAGACGAACCTGGCACTCGACACCCAGTAGGTGCTTAGGAAGCGTGAGTCCAAGCTCAGAAGGTCGGGCCCCGAAGAAAACATCAGGCCAAAGAAACCAACAAAAAGTGTAGGGACTCCTCTTTTCCCTTTCGCAGTAAAAAGCCCACAGAGATTTCAGTCAAAGCAGCAGAATGGCTGAGAATTTACAAACAAGTCTCATCGATGAATCGAGGCTTAAGAATAAAGAAGGCCACTGTTAACCTGTGCTCTGACCCCTCTTTGGTCAGACTAGACCACCTGCCCCAATTCTAGACCTCCTCCCCCAATTCTAGACCACCTCCTCCAATTCTGAGATGCCACATGCTACATGTTATTTAAAAAAAGAAAAAAAAGGTAGAATGAAAGGTTAGCAGCTGACCCGCACTTCTTTGGTGCAGGAGACAAAGCGCAGGACAAAGCCCTCTTCCCGCGGACAAACATGCCCAGCAGGTGATCAAATTCAGCCCAGGCAAGACAACAGCAAAATGGATTCTGGTCCCTCAGACCTGAATCCTGCCTGCTTCTGCAGGACTGCGAGCCTTTGGCTACCACCGACGCCGTGGGCAGCAGCCACGAGAGGCCCAGGGAGGCAGGGGACTGGGAAGTCCGGACATGAAGCGGCAAGGAGGCGCCGTGTGCAGGCCACAGCCTGGGCAGATGGGCCCTGCCCCCGCAAGGTGCGGCCATGTGTACCCCAGGGAGGGGCAGGCGCCTGGCAGGCACCCCGCCCACCCCTCGGCAGCCGGCCGGGGCGCTGTGGCCTTTGTGTTCCCCTCTTTGTTTCTGAGTCTTCCGGATCCAAAGTCTCCTGCACGCAGGGCATCAGGCCTGGCGCTGTCACCGCCATGTCAGGCACACTGTTGACTCTGCAAGGATTTAATCAGTAACCGGCCCAGCAGATAGGCGCGGGGGCAAGCTCCAACCTGACCCCGCCGAAGGCAAAGTTTACAGCCAGGCCAGGGGAGGGGGCTGCCACCATCCAGCCCATCCTCCGCCCACCCCAGGAGGCCCCGGGCTGAGCCCACCTCCCCAGCAGGGAATGGAGAGAGGGCCGTCCATCTGGGGGGTGGGGGGCACCCAGCTGGAGCTGCCGCCAGGTGGGACGGAGAGCCTGGACGCCTCCCCCCGGCCTGAGACAGCTGTGGTCCTGGACGCCTGGTCTGTATCTCTGACCACCATCCAGCTAATTGGATCGTGTAGACAGACTACAAAGAGGGTTTGGGCAAAGAGTGTATTTGGTTTGTTTATTGGTTTGAATCCAGATCAATCACTCTGAGTCTTGTGCCTGAAGCCCACACAGTTAACCAGATAATCACCAGATGGTTCTGAGAGGAGCCGTGTAGACAGCTTAATGAAAGGACGATGCACATTTTAGGGAAGGCTGTGACCGATATGAAACACTGCCCCACCGGCCCCTCGAGGCTGGGCCGCATGGGGCTTTCCGCCGCTGCCGTGAACTACACTCAAGTTCACCTTTGTTTCATTTGGGCTAACGTTTCTCAATCGAGGGCTTGGGCCGCGCTCTAAAACGCAGACAGATTACATAACGCCCGGGGCCTCAGGGAAACCCCTTGGACTGCTTTCCTTCCCCGGGGCCTGGACACCAGCACCAGCCAGGTGTCTGGTGATGGGATAAGGTGCCCATCAACCCCACCTCTGCCCTAGAGGCCGCTGCCGTGGCCGGGCCTGCTTCAGCAGCCCCAGTCCGTGCCCACGGGCCCTGGCACACAGAGACCCGTGCACCCCCCTGAAGCCCACCGTGGCCAAAGTTAGGGACAACCCTTCCCCTGCCAGTGGGGCCTGCTGACAGGGGAAGAAGGGGGGCAGCCCATGGCACACCGGCCCGGAGTACCCCCCTACGTGTTTCCCAACGCCAGGGCAAGGCTCTGCTGAGACGCATCAGGCCCTCGGCCCCCAGGCCCAAAAATCACGGCTCTTCTCCGGAGGGGCCTGGGCAGGGGAAGGTGCCACCCACTCCAGCTGGGGAAGGTGGTGTGGGGCTGGGGGCGGGGGGCGGCGGGGAGGAAGGCGGGCTGCTTGAGAAGCCCAGGGCGAGTAGCTTCACCCTCGCCTCCTTCCCTCTCTCTCCAAAACACACCTCTTGAGCAATCAGAGGTAAACTGGGGGAGGGCGGGGAGGGGGAGGGGCACCCTGCGCCTCCCAAGCTGGCTCCCCTCAACCGCGGGCAGCACAGCACAGTGCCCGGCTTCCCCCAGGGGGGCACAGGAGCTGGGCCCGTCCTTCCCACGGAGGGCCACTGTGCCTCCCAGACGCTTTCTCCTCCCCAGCTCCCCTTCATGTTAAGGGGTGGCAGAGAGAAAGATAACGGTCCCCCACTATGACCTCCCCCCACCCCCACCCCCCACCCCACACCCCCCTGCCAGCCAGGGGAAAATTCTGAAGCCAGATTCGGAGGCTGCAGCTCCCAGGCAGGGGACCACTGAGGGCTGAATCTAAAACGCTGTGTGCTGGCGGGTTTTCCGAGGCTCCCCCTCTGTCAAATGAAAAGCCCAATGCCACGGCCAGGGGCTTGGGACAGGGTTTGAGAACGTGTGTGAGCCTGAAACTGGGGCTAGAAGGCTTCACGGCAACCCAGGATCCTCCCCGAGAAGGCGGTCATTGCAGATTGCACCAGCGTGCCCACAGGAAAGAAAAAATAGGTGTTCTGAGCACGTCGGACCCAAAATTCAGAATAAGAGTCCTCGTGTGTTTCAATGCTCTCGGGGAGGGGGGGGGAGCTGTTTCAAAGAGTATGGTTTCTTCTGCTAACTTTCCCCCTCCCCATTCCTTGGAGCATGTGTCATGGCCTGTGACACAGTGCCAAGGGAACATGGACGCAGGGGGGATATCTGCACACGCTACACGTTTGTGACATGTCGTGTAAGTGACACCCTGCTTCCTGGCTCGGTGTTCTTGGCACAGGTGTGGGCAGACATTGGATTCAGCACACCCCCACTGCCCCACAGGCTTAGTAAACAGGATCACGGATGCCCCTGGGAAGACTGCATTCTGGGGAAGACCTGCCACCTCTCCAGAGAGGATGGGACACCCCCCACCATACACCACCCTGCACCCAGCAAGACTCAGGCCCAAGCAGAGCTGGTGCTTTAAACCGTCCTTGTTTCAAAACACAAAGCATCCTGTTCACCTCCTGCCTGCTACCCTCCCCCGCAACGACCCCACCACAGCCTTCTCTCTCCACCTTGCAGATTTGATTTCAGAAACCAATCCGCGACTTCTCTCCCTCTCATCAGGGTGACCCAGTCCCAACCATACATTTTAAAACAATAACATAAATACAACCTCCAGCAACAAAACACACGTACCAAATACTACACAGACAATGCAACACCAGAGCCCCACAAGCCAGCTTCCGCACTGGAACTTGACCGCCCTCGGTGGGGAGGAGATAACCCAGGACCCCCGCCCCCTCCCCCTCACTTCCACCCTCCCTGTGTTGCTAACGATGTGGGGTTTTTTTTGTTTGTTTGTTTGTTTTTCAGAAAGGGAAGCACCCAGTTTTGCCTGCCAGCCCGGGCAGGAAAAAGACGGGTAGAGCAAAGAAAGGAACTGGCTTCTGGAAATTTTTGGGGTTTTGGGGTTTTTAGGTTGTTGGGGCCTTTTTTTCTTTTTAAAAAAAATTGTTTTGTTTTCCTCTCCGGCGCAGATCCAGATGTGCCTTCAGAAAGGGAACCCTCACCACCATCGGGGCCCAGCCTCGGGTCTATCCCAAGGTCCCGGCCGTAAGGAACACAAGCGCTGGGCCCGGAGGTGCCCGAATGCTCAGTCTGGGGACAGGGCCAGATCCTCTCCAGAATTCCAGGGTCTCCCCGGGCCCGCCGGAATCCACAATGCAGCCAGCAGCCCAGCCGAGGAAAGGGGTGCCCGGTTCTCCCGGTGCCCCCACCACCACCCCCCCGGCGCCGGGCAGGCCCCGAGCTCCAGGTGCAGCGGCCGGTGGGAGGGGGCGCCTCCCGGGCCCCGAGGGGAGGCGCGGGGGTGCGGGCGCGCCGACGCGAAGAGCGACTCACCGTGGCGGACGCCAGGCTGTTGTCGGCCAGCGTTAGGTGGTGCGGCTCCCAGCGCCTCAGGAATTTCGAGGTGAGGATCTTGCTGAGAAAGGTCCGCGGGTGCCGGATGACACAGACCTGGATGTCGCCCTCCTGCAGCAGCTTGTA
The DNA here is from genome assembly GCF_019923935.1 of Bubalus bubalis. Classification (NCBI taxonomy): domain Eukaryota; kingdom Metazoa; phylum Chordata; class Mammalia; order Artiodactyla; family Bovidae; genus Bubalus; species Bubalus bubalis. The sequence goes on along the minus strand of NC_059174.1, from coordinate 7,729,143 downwards.
CCTCATCCCGTTGCACAGCAGCAGGGCCCGGCGGCAGGGCACAGCGCCCATCTTCGTGCCCTCGGGGGCCGGCACGTCGCCCCCCAGCAGCGGCTTGGTCTCCTCGATCTGCCGAGGGTCGCCGCCGCCCGAGCTGCTGGTCAGATCCATGGCCGGGCCGGAGGGAAGCGGGGAGAGGGGCTGGCCCGGGCTGCCGGGGCGGCGGGGCCCCCCGGGCGGCGGCCCGCACCCCCCCAGCCCCCGGGAAGGCGGCGGGCGCGGGGCTGGGGGCGCCCCGCAGGGGCGGGGCCCGGGCGGCGGGCGGCGCGGGGCTTCCTGCGGGGCTCCGGCTTCCTCCTAGCTCGTCGGGTGCATGCTCGCGGCGGCCGGACCGGCTCGGCGGGCGGCGGACGGGGGCGCGGGGGCGCGGGCGGGCTGGGGGCGGCGGCGGCGGGGGCGGGCGGCCGCGCGGGCGGGCGTGTCTCGGGCCCGCCGCCCGCTCGTGTGCACGGTGTGTGTGTCCGGGCGGCCGTCCGCGGGCGAGTGTGCGGCGGGGCCGCGGGGGCCGGCGCGGCGGGGAGCTCGCGGAGCCGCGCGGCGCGCGCGCGATTGGTCCCCGGGGGTCATGTGCCCGCCCTCTGACGTCAATGGCGGCAACGCCGGCCGCCGCCGCGGCTTCGGCCTCGCGCGGGCGGGGTCCGCCGGCGGGGGAGGCGAGGGGCGGGCGCGGCAGGGCAGGAGCGGCGGCCCCGGGGCGGGGGGCGGGGGCGGCCTGGCCCGCGGGACCCCGGCGCCCCGCCCGGAACCGGGGGCCGGGGGCGGGGCGCCTGACGTCACGCCGGGCCGCGCCCCCCCCGCCGCCGGTGCCCAGGCGGCCCGGGCCCGAGAGCGGTCCGCGCGGGTGGCGGAGGGCCGGCTGGGTGCCAGCCCGAGGGGCCAGTGCCGGGGCCAGGGCGGGCTGGGCCGGAGGTGCTGGGGGAGGGCCGCCCGACCTGGGACCCCCGCCCAGCTCTGGCCGCCCAGCTGGATGGCCAGGTGACTCCCCCACCCCCGCCCAGCTCTGGCCGCCCACCTGGATACCCAGGTGACCCTCCACCCCCGCTCAGCTCTGGCTGCCCACCTGGATGGCCAGGTGACACCACCCTCCTCGCAGCTCTGGCCACCCACCTGGATGACCAGGTGACCCTCCACCCCCAGCTCAGCTCTGGCCACCCACTTGGATGGCCACTGGACACAGATATTCCCTCGAATTGCAAATGTCCCATCAGGTATCCAAATAATGAGCCACACAAACACCCTGGCTCAGCAGGTCGGACCCCACGGGCTTCTGGTCATTTACAGATGTCTGTCTGCCCTTGGGGTCCTCAAGCTTCTGCCGGGGGTTCGGAGACAGCCTCCCCAGCCACCATCCCTCCTTGCTTTCCTTCTCCTCCTGGAGTCTGATCAGTTCCTAACAGGAACCTAGACACAGAATCCCTCTCCAGCGTTATGGGCACCCCCTCTGCCTGCACCCCAGCAGCCCAGACCTTTTTTCCTCTCCCCTTCAGGCCGGGTCATTTCTCTCTGCATCCCCAGGCCCTGCAGGGCTGTGAGAGAACCATATTGGAAGCACCCTCAAAGAACAAACTGCCATGTCACAGGGGCACTCCAGCTGTGCAACAAGAAATGGTCCCTGTGTGCCATCGGGAGAAGTACCCAGAGCTACCTAGCCAGTGCTCAGCTCTGGGTTTGGGTTCCTCACATCCACACTCTTCTACAGTCAACAGCATTAAAACCCCCCAGATCTGTGCCTTTTTGTTTAGTGAAGGTGCCTCTGTAAGTGGACACACGGGTGTGTGAGCATCCATTGAACTGCATCATAAATGCCAAAGTCTGTCCACGGCAGCCCTTCAGTGGGGATTGTCCCTTTCCCCTGCTCCAGAACACAAAAGATTAGGGCTCCCCAAAAGATACTCACCCAAGCCGGGCCAAGGCTGGCACCTGGGTGGAAGTCAGGGCCCAATGTGTGTCCCTCTGCAGAGAAGACATGTGCAGGCTGCCCGGGAGATAGATGTGCAGAGCTGTTCTCTCATGAGCCCTGGGGAGGCAAATGAGGTGGGGAAATGGGGAATTCACTGACTCCCTACAACCTGCTGGCAAATTCTCTTCTTCAAGTTCTGAACTTCAACAGCATTGAGAAAACCATCAAACAAGGAGTCAAGCCGGAGCCCCTAACTGATGACACCGCCCCAGGCCATACCTTTAAGAGGGTTTGTGCGTGCTCAATCGCTTCAGTCGTGTCTGACTCTTTGCAACCCCGTGGACTGTAGCCTGCCAGGCTCCTCTCTGTTCCTGGGATTCTCCAGGTCAGAATACTGGAGTGGGTTGCCATGCCCTCCTCCAGGAGATCTTCCTGACCCAGGGATCGAACCCACGTCTCTTACATCTCCTGCATTGGCAGGCGGGTTCTTTACCACCTGGGAAGCCCATTTAAGGGGGTTAGATCTGTTGTTCAGACCTTTATTGAGCTGCTGTTTGCCAATTGCAGGAATAATTCCTAGCGTCCTAAGCACACATACAACTTTTCCTTCTCACAGCAACGCTATGACACAGGGTTGACCCATCACCATCCCCTCCTGCAGGTAAGGATACAGAGAGGCTGCCAACCTCATGTGGCTAATCAGGACCCGGCCCAGGTGCGAAGCTCAGCATCTAAGGCCATGTGAAGACAATTACCATACTACTCCTGGCACTCCAGGAATGGGGTTGGGGGTGGGGAGAGGTGTGCGGGTGTGTGCTGTGGCGCTGTGGACATGTTCTGACTCCATGTGGTCATTAGGGATCAGGGAAGACCCTCAGCCCATGCAGGAAATGGCAGGCGTTTTGCCACGGCATACAAAGAGCCCGGGGGGTGCAGGGCAAAGGCCCTAGAGGTGAGCAGGGGTAGAGCAAGCAGTGCCCTGAAGTGCAGGCCCAGGGACCAGACTCTCCCCTGAGAGCAGTGGGAAGCCACCACACAGGCCATCCAGGGGAGTGACTTGTAGATGTCACCTTCATCCAGGTCACTGGCCATAGCACGACATGGACAAGGTTTGCAAAGCAGCAGCCTGGAGGCCAGGAGGCTGGTGGAGAGGCTGTCAAGGGTACCCAGGAAGGAGGTGATGGGGTGCAACAGGAAATCATGAGTGGGGAGACTCGATGGCAGACAAAGCGGCTGCTGTCCACTGGAGGGACATCTGTGGACCCTCCTCACCCTGTTCAGGGGCAGAACTTCAGCAGAATGAGATTTACCAGGATGCAGTTTCAGATTTCATCCAGACCTCCTCAGCACTGCTTGGTATGGTGCTTGATCTGTAAGCATTAAATAGGAACAGCGTGATAAAGTACCAGGTACTATGCTGGGGGTGTTATATATTTGTTCTCTTTTCTTCCTCTCAACCAACGCAGAAGACAAATTACCATCTCCATCTTAAGGATGAGGAAGTTGAGGTTTAGACAAACATGAGGATCTTAGCCCAGATTTTCACCCAAAATTCTGTCTGACCATGTTTTTCCCAGTCCTTTTGTAATGTTTTCCTGAGCAGAGGCTCAGGAAGAAAAGTGCTGAATTTGATCAATATATCTTTCAATAATATTTCTTGGTTTGAGTTTGAGGTCAGTGACATGGAGCCCACAAGATACTATAAGAAGTTCCCTGGAAATTGAAAGCAGGAGTTCCTGGTCAACGGTAGCCCTCGTGCTTGCAAGCAAATACACAGTGACCTGTGGTCAGCCTCACCTGTCCCCTGTTGCTTAGGCCATAGACTGAGGTCAGTGAGCGAGGCTGCGAGGAGATGGGATGCGCTTATACTCAGTGATACGCAGAGTCCCTCGCCTCCCAATGGCCCAGGTTCTTGACCTAAAAATGAGTAAGTCCAGCTGTCAGATTCCATCGGAAGCTCTCTCCCTGCAGCCCCCCAGCCTCTGTAGGAGACACAAGCCCACTGAGTTTCCACCAATGCCTCAGGTACCCAGGTCATCCTCGGTGCCACAGGAGTCCAGATTCTGCCAGCAACAGTGCAAGTCCCTTAGAGGTCACCCTCCTAGCATCAAACCTGAGGGTCATGGAGCAGTAGGAACAACAGGCAAGGTCACGAACCCATCACTCTCCCAGGACTCGTGGGCCAGTTGACTCACAAAGATCACCAGACAAAGCTTCCATGTTCTCCGATCTTTGCTGGCAGCCCCTCCTCGTTTGAGCCCGTCCCAAAGACCAGCGTTCTGCTCTCACCGGCTCACTGCAAATTCCTCTTCCACTCGGATCAACAGTGTACCACGGATTCACTCGGGGCCATGTTGGTGAAGATGCTACTCCATGCTAGACGCTGGGGACATGTAGTGAGGGAGCAGGAAACAGCTCGCAGCTCAACACTGAGGTCCCTCAGGTCACCCCCTGGAGCCAACTCAGAGGGGAAAGACAGACCTGCTGCCCTGGCAGCCCACAAAGGGACGTGAGGAAGTGGGGAGGAGAGCGTGAGAGCCGATGACTAGCCCTGAGAGAGGGCCACCTCTGCTTCTACCTACCACCACAGCCATAGGTAGGCTCCACAAACGAAATGCTCCACAAACCCAACACACTGTATCCTCCAAGACAACAGGATCTGTTCCAGTTCTGCCCATCACTGTGTCCAGCGGTGTGCTGGTGAATGTTTAAGCATCAGCTTGCGGTGGGTAGGGGGCAGGGGTGCTGATTCATAGCATTTGACAATCTCCGTGGTGGAAATATTCCCACCACGGCCATCTTCAGGTTTTCAGCAGGCCTCACTGAACATGGAGAGTTGGGAAGAGACGTACCCCATTGCAGAGTGTTTCCACCCTACAGATACAACATTCCAGGGGACATGAAACGGGCGGAGGGGTCTCAGCTCAGGGCTTGCAAAGCCTAAAATATTTCTATCTGGCCCTTTTACAGAAGAAGTTTGGCAACCCCTGAAATAGGCATAAATAACATTTCGGAACAGAAATGCTAGTAAAATAATTAGGAAGTGGGGAGCTGGTGATGGACAGGGAGGCCTGGCGTGCTGCAGTTCATGGGGTCGCAAAGAGTTGGACATGACTGAGCAACTGAACTGGACTGAACTGATGAGTTTTATTACCTTTTTAAAGATACAATTTATTTAAATGTAAGTTGATATTAATTCGATCCTGTTTAATGGCTCTGACAACCAGCTTTCAAAATTCCTGAAAAACAGTCAGCTCTCATGGGCGAGCATAGGTCAGCTCCAACAGGTCCCTGCCTGTTCTGGACTATAGAAGCTGCATGATGGTTATCTGTTGAATGGTTGGAAATCAAACTGCAATGCCAACATTCTAACCATTATGCAACACTGCCCTGCTTCCTGCCTGCCTTCATTCAATTCCATTAAACCCTTGTCAGCACCTACTAAGGGCCAAGGACTTTGCTGGGGCCTATAGGTCCAGCTCACACAAGATGCTGCCCTCGCGGGGCTCATAGTTGAGTGAGGGGAATCGGACACCCCTCCTCCCGCTTCGCCCCCTCAAAAAAGTGTGCCGAGAAGAAAACAAACTCCTTGCCCTTCCATTTACCAGATGTGTGTATCTTTGGTTGATTTGCTGTAAAATGGGATTATAACAGCACCTTTTCCCAGAGTCATAGGAATTAAATGAGCTCACAGCCCAGCACTGGGTGAGCACGTAGAATAAGCATTGTGTTTTCATGTTGCCACTGTCATCTTCGAACCCGTGTTCCCAAGGCCCTGATTACAGCCCTTCTCAAGCTCATGTTGCCAACAACTGGAGCACGGAAACTCAGTACAGCGTCTTTGCAGGGGTTTCAACATTGGCCGCCATGAACATTTAAGGGCTGGGTCATTCCTGGCAGCAGACAGCTGCCCAGGGCACTGGAGGTGTTTAGCAGCATCCTTGGCCCTAACCATAGATGCCAGGAGCAGCCACGATCTGTGACAAACAGAATGTCTCCAGACGTTACCGCATGTCACCTGGGAGGCAGAATCAGCCCTGATTGAGAACCCCTGGTTTAAAGGAAAATGTTTTTCCCACCTTCTCAGCCGGTACAGGCTGCTCCCCAGGCATCCTGTGGTTCACAGTCTGGGGGAGATTATATTGTCCACACTCATGCAACGGCACGTCCCTCCTCAGATGCCACTTCCCAGGGGCCGGAGGAAACTCACAGCCAGCTTTATCAGGCTGTCAAGGAACACAGGAACTCACAGGATGAAATGAGATGCAACCTGTTTAGAGTCATGTTTCTGGAGCCCCTTAATGGCATGAAGCTACGCCTGTAATCATATGCCAGGTGCCAGAAGCAGAATTATTTGTTCTTAATTTCATAGCTGCCCCATGGAACTGCTGCTTTGGGGGAACACTCCCAAAGCTCCGACTGAAAACTCCATCTCAAAATCACATCATCCAGGAGAGTATTCCTGAGCCTCATTTTTAACAGGCATGAGACACCAACATAATGGAGCACACACTCTGTACTGATGGCATTTAACGTACCGATCAAATAATGTGCTTATTCTCCTGGTGTAAGGAGAGGAGTCATGTTTTCATCCTGAAGTCAGGGAACATCCCCCTCCCGCTTCTGAGCTGATGTGAAGTCAGCCCATTTTCTAGGCTCACAGGTGGGGAGGGAGGGAGGGGGTGTGGAGCCCCGTTTCCTAGTTAGCAGCCTGTGTACTGGGTAGCTGAGCGATGACCTGCCACACCCCCTACTTCTCTAGTTTGGGAGATTTGGAGGTGCAATATTGCTGCTGTTTTTTTTATTTTTTGTTTTTTTTTGCCCCAAGGTATATGAGATCCCAGCTCCCCAACCAGGAATCAAACCTGTACCGGCTTCATTGGAAGGTGAAGTCTTAACCCCTGGACTGCTAGGGAAGTCCCTGAGGTTAATTAAAAAAAAAAAAAAAATGTATTACAGAGGACTGAACATTTATCTAAAACTAATCTTTGTTACTCAATATGCCAGCAAATTTGGAAAACTCAGCAGTGGCCACAGGACTGGAAAAGGTCAGTTTTCATTCCAATCCCTAAGAAAGACAATGCCAAAGAATGCTCAAACTACCACACAATTGTACTCATCTCACACGCTAGTAAAGTAATGCTCAAGATTCTCCAAGCCAGGCTTCAGTAACACGTGAACCGTGAACTTCCAGATGTTCAAGCTAGGTTTAGAGAAGGCAGAGGAACCAGAGATCAAATTGTCAACATCCGCTGGATCATGGAAAAAGCAAGAGAGTTCCAGAAAAACATCTATTCCTGCTTTATTGACTATGCCAAAGCCTTTGACTGTGTGGATCACAATAAACTGTGGAAAATTCTGAAAGAGATGGGAATACCAGACCACCTGACCTGCCTTTTGAGAAACCTATATGCAGGTCAGGAAGCAACAGTTAAAACTAGACATGGAACAACAGACCGGTTCCAAATAGGAAAATGAGTACGTCAAGGCTGTATATTGTCACCCTGCTTATTTAACTTATATGCAGAGTACATCATGAGAAACACTGGGCTAGAGGAAGCACAAGCTGGAATCAAGATTGCTGGGAGAAATATCAATAACCTCAGATATGCAAATGACACCACCCTTATGGCAGAAAGTGAAGAGGAACTAAAAAGCCTCTTGATGAAAGTGAAAGAGGAGAGTGAAAAAGTTGGCCTAAAGCTCAACATTCAGAAAACGAAGATCATGCATCTGGTCCCATCACTTCGTGGGAAATAGATGGGGAAACAGTGGAAACAGTGTCAGACTTTTATTTTTCTGGGCTCCAAAATCACTGCAGATGGTGACTGCAGCCATGAAATTAAAAGACGCTTACTCCTTGGAAGGAAAGTTATGACCAACCTAGACAGCATATTCAAAAGCAGAGACATTACCTTGCCAACAAAGGTCCGTCTAGTCAAGGCTATGGTTTTTCCAGTGGTCATGTATGGATGTGAGAGGTGGACTGTGAAGAAAGCTGAGTGCAGAAGATAATTGATGCTTTTGAACTGTGGTGTTGGAGAAGACTCTTGAGAGTCCCTTGGACTGCAAGGAGATCCAACCAGTCCATTCTAAAGGAGATCAGTCCTGGGTGTTCATTGGAAGGACTGATGCTAAAGGTGAAACTCCAATACTTTGGTCACCTCATGTGAAGAGTTGACTCACTGGAAAAGACTTTGATGCTGGGAGGGATTGGGGGCAGGAGGAGAAGGGGATGACCGAGGATGAGATGGCTGGATGGCATCACGGACTCGATGGACATGAATTTGAGTGAACTCTGGGAGTTGGTGATGGACAGGGAGGCCTGGCATGCTGCGATTCATGGGGTTGCAAAGAGTCTGACACGACTGAGTGACTGAACTGAATTGAACTGAATCTTTGTTACACACAATCAGTCAATTGATTTACATACACACACCAAAACCTTAATAGCAGTTATCTCTGCAGTGGGTGGGATTATAAGTCATTCTTTTGCCTTTTGAAATCAACATTATCAAAATACAATTTACATGAAATTAAAGTCACCTGTTTAAAAAGAACAGGTTGATAAGTGTTGATGAAGGTCTACACCCAGGTAACCACCACCTGAATCAAGACACCAATAAAGAACATTCTCACAACCCAAACAAAGCTTCTTCTGCTCCTCTGCTGTTGATCCCAGCCACCCACTTGCTGGCCTAGACATCCCCCCATCCGCCTTCGGTCACTATAGATAGTTTCACCCCTTCTTGAAGTTCATATAAATAGAGTCAAAAGATGCACCCTCCTTTGGGGCTGGCCTCTGACGCACCGTAACACTTTTGGCGATCCATCCATGTTGGTGCACGTATTGCGGTCTGTTCCTTTCGTGGCTGGCTAATCTATCCGTTACACGGCTGCAACACTTATGGGTAAATACTGTTGTCTTCTTTCTGCTCTCTTCCCACCCCCCAAGCCCAAATTTCCTACAATAAACATGTATTGATTTGTTTTACTTTTGAAAAAAGACAAATGCCATTCATTTTTTTAAAAATTCACAGGGACTTTATGAAATGCCAGGCTGCTGCTGACGCGTGGAAATGGATGCCTGGCACAGCCACACAGAGGTTTGAAGGCCACGGATCATATTTTTAAAAATAAAAACCACTGTGTTTTTCAGATTAATTGCATCTCTCTCCCACACCAGCCTTTGCGGTGAGCTGCTCAAATTGACCAATTTAAATGTGACCTCACTTCTTTCCCCTCCATCCGCTCTGAGTCAGTTGCTAAGAAGCAAGGAAAGGAAGTATGGCAGGGGGCGGGGCGGGGGGTGGGGGGGGGCAGCGTGTTAACATGTGTGGAGTATGTGTGGCTCTTCCAAAACCTAGCCACACCCCCTTTCATCAGCCGAGACATGATCAAGGTTCTATCCAGGATCCCAGTGCAGGAGAACAGGAGGTGAAATCCAGGGGCTCCAGGAGGGATGGGAAGGAGGCTGAAAGCACAAACTTTGGATCTGGATCCCAGCTGTCCACCTGACTTAGCTGGGTGACACTATCCGAACCTCTTAACTTCTCAGAAGCCTCAGTCTCTTCATCTGTGAGACAGAGATCCAATCTGATAGTCACAATCAAGCAAATGAGACAATGCATGTAAAGTGCTCAGAACAAGGTTTAGGAAGAAGTGCCCAATGCATGGTAGGGAAGCCAGGTTGCTCAACTCCTGGTTCCTTCTTTCTTCAGTCACGAAACTGAACTTCATGGCAGCCATGAAACTGAAACTGCAGTCTGCCTGGGCTGAAGGGAAAGGAGTGGACATTTTCTTGTAGCTCTGGTGAGCAGACCCTCACAGATTCAGAGAAACGAGGGGAGAGCAGGCTGCAGCATCAGGGTGCTCGCCGAGACCCCGGCTGCAACAGAAACCAACCAGGGTAGCTTCAAATAGAGTGGAAATGGCTTAGAAGGAATCAAGGGTGTCTCACAGGACCCCTAAGGGCATAAAGGTAGGCAGGTCTCAGAAACGGCCAGAAACCAGGGCATTTCTCTCGGCTCTGTGTGCGGGCTTCTCTCTGCATCTTCTTACCCTGCATCCAGACTTCCTCTGCTGTGTCACTTCAGCCTGACAGAAGGGGACCCCTCAAGAGATCCGCGGAGGTCAACAATCTACAAGCTCTTCCTATCTTTTAAATTATGAAAATATGATAATGCATTTACAGGAGACTTGAAAAATTACATATACAAAGTTATATATAGTTACTGGGAGTTCTTTCTTTGGTCCAGGGTCTAAGGGAAGAATTTAGTTGGTCAGGTGGCCCAGATGCCCACCCCAGCCAGTGTCTGAGCTAAGCTGTCCAAATATGGATGCTGGCACCCACTCCTTAGAGGTGAGGATGGTCAGGTGGGTCATTGTGAGCTGGACAGTCTCCCAAGAAACGTCTTATCCCAAATAATAACCACTTCTTTCACTGTGTTCCCCAACCTTGTGCATTTATTTTATTAACAATAGCAAATACCTACATATGTCTTACTCTGTGCAAGCCACTGGTATAAGCACTTTGCCTGTGTTGACTCCTTCAAATTAATCCTCACAAAATTGCAGTGGGGTTATTGTGTCCATTGCATGGATGAGGAAGCTGGCGAGTAGGGAGGTTCATTAACTAGCCCAGGGTCACACTTGAGCCTGGTCAGTTTAGTACCAGACTCCCTCTCTTAGCCACCCTGCCATGTTGCCTATTTTATTTGTTTTAAATATTTATTTACTTACTCATCTGTCTGCGTCAGGTCTGAGTTGTGGCACTCAGATCTCCGCTGTAGAGTGCAGAATCTTACAGGATGCAGGATCTTTAGTTGCGGCATGTGGGATGGGATCTAGTTCCCTGATCAGGGATCAAGCCCGGGCCCTTGGCACTGAGAGCCTGGAGTCTTAGTCTCTGGACCTCCAGGGAAGTCCCTGCCTATTTTAATTTTCTGGGTCATGCTTCATGGCATGCAAGATCTTAGTTCCTCGACCCGGGCCCTTGGCAGTGAGAGCCTGGGCTTCTAACCACTGGACGGCCAGGGAGTTCCCAGCGCTGCCTGTTTTAGCCCCAGTTATGCTTTTCATAATTTTGCTGTTAGCTCACGTTTCTCAAAATGAGAAAAAAAGATGGGGAAGGGGATGAATGCCGTCTTTGACGTCTCACAAAACCTCTTCTAGTCGACAGTGAAAAACACTGGAGCCCTGACGGCCAGCCTGTCCCATTCTGAACTGGGCGGGGGCTGGGGGCAGGACGGCACTGCCACTGCCTCCCCATGCCACCCTGTGGCACCGCCCTGGCCTGGCCCACCTAGGGCAGGACTTACAGCTTCTTTACCTGCATGCAGCAGGTGTTCAATAAGGTGGCTGTTGCCGAGAAAACGTGTTCCCCACTTTACAAGTTTCAAAGCACTTCCAAAGACAGGCAGAGATCAGCTAGCGTACTGTTCTGTGACACCTCAAGGAAGGAGAATCTTCAGAAAGGACATACACGTCAGAACCCAGCCAGCACGGAACAGCCAGGCCCCGAGAGGAACAGGAGGGAGGGTCTGCACAAAGCCTCCTCTCTCCTCCGTCTTTTGTCCTGATCTCTCTGGAATTCTGTTTCAGTGCCTCATGGGATTCCAGCTGCCTCTGCTGTGTGTCTGGCATTGGGCCCAAAATGGGCAACTCAGTCCAGTCTCCAGAGCTAAGGAAGGGGGCACTGCTTCCAGTTTCCCACTACCTACAGATGTCCAGGTAACGCATCCGGGGGACCTGGCTGGGCTTTATCCAGACTAGCCCCCTGAGTCTCGGGTTCTAGGCCCCAGACTCAAAGAAGGAAAGTAACCTGCCCCAGGGCTCCCAGAGACAGGCGGCAGGCCCGTCGCCACCCAAACCCCTGTCCGAGGGTACTGTCACAGAGCACCATGAACTGGGCGGTTGCACAGCAGCGACATCTTCTCTCACAGCTCTGGAGGCTCAGCAGGGTTGCTGTCATCTGAGGGCCGAGGAAAGTGTCTGTTCTGCGCCTGTCTCACTCCCAAGGGTTTGCTGGCCATCTCTGGCTTGTACACAGGGGCATCTTCCCAAGCTCTGCCTTCAAGTCCAAGGCATCCTCCCTACGTGTGCCTGTGCCCCAACTTCCCCTTTTTATTTATAAGGACACAATCTTACTGGATAAGGGGCCCACCCTACTCCAGCATGACTGCATTTCAACTTACTACATCTGCAACAACCCTATTTCCAAATACAGTGACAGTCTTTATTTGGAGGTACTGGGGGCTAGGACTTGGACATGTTTTTTTTCCTTTCTTTCTTCTTTTTTTTGGCCATGATTGTGGCATGTGGCATCTTAGTTCCCCAATCAGGGATCAAACCCGGGCCCCTGGCAGTGGAAGTACAGAGTCCTAACCCCTGGACCATCAGGGAATCCCTCCTTGGCCATTTCTGGAGGGGCACAATTTGACCCATTACAAAGCCCAAAGCGGGCCGCGTTCAGTGCTCCTCTGTTCTGCCCTAACCAGCTCTGGCCACGACACCTCACTCCCGGCTTCTACAGCCCCAGAGGGCATTGCTCATCCTGTTTTCCCTGGAATGAGCATGGACACAAGTCTGCCCTTTGTCCTCAAGCTCACCTGGAGCAGTTCCTAGGGAGCCGCCGTGATTCAGGAGGACCCACTGGGGCACCTTGGGTGGGGCATGACTCAACTCTGGGCGAGGCACTTGGGAGCCTGTATTCCGGCTCTGTGGCCTGAGCTTCCCCACCACGCACCAGTGCCATCGCTGGACCTGAGTAGCGCCAGACCTGGCTCACAACTGGCTGGTGAATCTCATTAGCGTGGATGGCAGCGACCCACACATGCAAGTTGGCCGGCATGACCTCGGGCCTTGTGGTTTCACAATGGTGCTGGTTGACAGGTGGCTGGGTTGTGGGCCAGGGATTCAGGCAAGTGGTTTATTTCTATATTTATTCACTTTTCTGTTTGGTTTGGCTAAAAATATTCAGGTTTTCCTTGGAGGTGAATTAGCCAAATCTACTCCAAGAATTAACTGCTTTTCAGAAGTCTGGGATCTGGGTTCAGGAAAAGCCGGCTGGGCCTGTTTCTTTAGCCTTGACGGGCATCACCAGTTCTTTGTGGAACGCTACCTCAGATCACAAGCCAGGAAGGGCAGGGTGAGGAATGGAATCCAGGATGGTGTACGCTATAGCCTGAGCTCACTTGGTACTTTGACTTGGTGACTCGAGGTTTTGAGCCTGGACTTGGTGTTTCAGTTCAGTTCAATTCAGTCTCTCAGTCATGTCCGACTCTGCAACCCCATGAAGCGCAGCACGCCAGGCCTCCCTGTCCGTCACCAACTCCCGGAGTCCACCCAAACCCATGTCCATCGAGTCCATGATGCCATCCAACCATCTCATCCTCTGTTGTCCCCTTCTGCTCCTGCCTTCAATCTTTCCCAGCATCAGGGTCTTTTCCAATGGGTCAGCTGTTCGCATCAGGTGGCCAGAGTATTGGAGTTTCAGCTTTAGCATCAGTCCTTCCAATGAACACCCAGGACTGATCTCCTTTAGGATGGACTGGTTGGATCTCCTCACAGTCCAAGGGACTCTCAAGAGTCTTCTCCAACACCATAGTGCAAAAGCATCAATTCTTCTGCACTCAGCTTTATTTATAGTCCAACTCTCACATCCATACATGACCACTAGAAAAACCATAGCCTTGACTACAAGGACCTTTGCTGGCAAAGTAATGTCTCTGCTTTTGAATATGCTATCTAGGTTGGTCATAACTTTCCTTCCAAGGAGTAAGCATCTTTTAATTTCATGGCTACAATCACCATCTGTAGTGATTTTGGAGCCCAGAAAAATAAAGTCAGCCACTGTTTCCATTGTTTCCCCAGCTACTTGCCACGAAGTGATGGGGCCAGATGCCATGATCTTCGTTTTCTGAACGTCGAGCTTTAAGGCAACTTTTTCACTCTCCTCTTTCACTTTCATCAAGAGGCTTTTTAGTTCCTCTTCACTTTCTGCCATAAGGGTGGTGTCATCTGCATATCTGAGGTTATTGATATTTCTCCCGGCAATCTTGATTCCAGCTTGTGTTTCTTCCAGCCCAGTGTTTCTCATGCTGTACTCTGCATATAAGTTAAATAAGCAGGGTGACAATATACAGCCTTGACGTACTCCTTTTCCTATTTGGAACCAGTCTGTTGTTCCATGTCCAGTTCTAACTGTTGCTTCCTGACCTGCATACAGGTTTCTCAGGAGGCAGGTCAGGCGGTCTGGAATGCCCATCTCCTGAAGAGTTTTCCACAGTTTATTGTGATCCACACGGTGGACGTGGTGTTTACCTTCTTGAAAGAAAAAGTGCCAAAGGAGTCACCAACACATCCAGATCCCAGCAGTGACCCCCTCCTTCACCCCCAGGGAGCAGTCAGTGAGTGGGATACTGGCCTTGCCTGAGCAAAAAGAAAGCCCTACGGGGCTTCTGGTTCACCCCTATTTTGCAGGTGGGGAAAACTGAGGTTCAGGGAAGGGAGGGAGCCCTACCCAGGACCACACAGGTGATGGGGGGCAGGGGCAAATCCCGGCTTGGCGCTCCTGACCCCTCCTCATAGAGCTCCCCACCGCCAGTCTCCTGCTTTTCCTCTCCAGCTGCTCATGGAGGATGCCGGTTCCTGCGTATTTCTCATCTGTCTGCCTGGTGTCCGAGTTTGTGGAGTCAGATCCCTGGAGAGGCTCATCTTCGTCTTTTCCATCTGCCCCAGCCCCTCGAAACCAAGCTGTGTGCTCCCTCTCAGTCCTAATGATGTGTGCCGTTGCTTCCACGCTCTCCTGAGATTTCTGCAGCTTTTCACACTTTGCAGCGTTTCCTTTGGGCCTCCCTCCTGGTGTCACTGCCCTCAGCCCAGGGGAAGGGGCCGATCCAGACTCGCCCCCCCCCCCCACCCACGGCCTTTCCTTTGAGCCCCTCCGGCTCTGTCTCCCACCTCCACATTCCCTCATTCTGCCACCTTCCATTGCCCAGCGCTGGTGGTCCTTCCTGAGGGCCTAGGGGGTGGGCGAGCCCAGCAAACCAAGTGAAGACAGACCCCCTTGTGGCTACAAACCAATGTAGCTTTGAAAAGTCTAGCAGCCCAGGGACGCTTTTAAAACTCTCTCTCTCTCTCTTCTTTTTTTTTTTTAACAAAAGGATATATTTTCATTGAGAAAAACCAGAAGATACAGATACAGAACAAAACAATGAGTAATGAATATTAATTAGGCACCTACTACATTTTAAGCACTACGCACGCAGTGCATCTAATCTTCAAATGAGAAATTCTACAGGACAAATGATATGATTTCTTCAACAGATAAATGGCAAGGAAAAAACATGAGAGCAAGGACAGTGTTTAGGTCAAAAGACTTAAAAGTACTGCTGACTACAGAGAGACAGGGAGATGGGTGAGCACGGGACAGCAACACGCCAGTGGTTGAATCTGGGGGCTGTGCACGCGCTCACTGTAAAATCCTTTTGCCTCCCCTGGACATTTGAAAACTGTCCAATTAAAACTCTGGGGAAATGGATATATCAAGCAAGTGTAATGTGTGAATCTTGTGGATCCTGATTCAAGCAAATCAAATTAAAAAGCATTCACAGGACAATCAAGGATGATTATACACTGATTAGATATTAGGTAATTTTTTTTTAATTTTCTTATTTTTAAAAAAAATTTTTGGCCACACCACACAGCATGTGGGATCTCAGGTTCCTGACTAGGGATGGAACTTGTGCCCCCTGCCATGGAAGCATGGAGCCCTAACCTGGACCGCCAAAGTCTCTATGCCTAAAATTTTTTTAAAAATCAATTTTTTTAATTACCTAGGGACTGGAACTCCAGTACTTTGGCCACCTCATGCGAAGAGTTGTCTTATTGGAAAAGACTGATGCTGGGAGGGATTGGGGGCAGGAGGAGAAGGGAACAACAGAGGATAAGATGGCTGGATGGCATCACCGACTCGATGGACATGAGTCTGAGTGAACTCCGGGAGTTGGTGATGGACAGGCAGACCTGGCGTGCTGCGATTCATGGGGTCTCGAAGAGTCGGACACAACTGAGTGACTGAACTGAACTGAACTGAGGGACTCCCTGGCAGTCCAGCGGTTAAGACTCTGAGCTTCTACTGTAGGGAGCGTGGCTTCCAGTCTTGGTTGGGGAACTAAGGTCTTGCATTCTGTGTGGTGTGACCAAAAAATTAAGCAAAAAAAAAAAAAAATATATATATATATATGTATATATTGGGGTGTGATAATGGTATTGTGGTGATTTTTTTTTAAAGAGTTTCTTTGTTTGGGATTTGCTTTAAAATAACCAGCAGGAGAAGAGGTAGGGAGGCAGAGATGAAACAAAATTGGCAATTTATTGCTAACTCTTGATTCTTGGGTAGTGGAGTTCATGACTATTTCTTCTTCTTTGGTGAAGGCTTGAACATTCCCACAATAAAGCATTAAAAAGAAAAAAACATTCTTATTTTGCATCTGAGAAAACCAAACTGAGGTTTAGAGGTGTCAGGATATTTGCTCAAGATCTCCCTGAATTGAGATTAAGGAAAAAAACTCCTAGCTGCCATCCTATCACCCGTTCTTCACACCTTGGTGAACATCCTGCCAGACCTTCTGGGCATATAAAAGGATAGCACATGACTTAAAATACCTGGATATATACTGCCTGAGTCCATCCTGGGCAACACGAATCATGTCAGCTCTGTCCACAGGCGTCTCTTTCTGACGTGGAACTCCGGAAAAGGAACTCACCCCTGTGGAGGGCCTGCTCAGCTAAGCACTCCCGCCTGGGCCATTCAGAGGACATTCATGCTTTATCATCAGTCATGTGACTGTCCCTGTTCCTACCGACAAGGAAACAGGCTCAGAAAGGAGAGGCAGCTTGCGCAAGGTCACAGACCTAATAACTGAGGGGAAATCCGTGCCCCTATTTGATGATGTGACTTGGTGAAGGCCTGCTGCCCACCCCTGCTGCCTGGAGCCTGCCACAGGGCAGAGGACCCTCACCGCCACACAGCTCTGAGCAGGAGAAATAAAGCCAGACAAAAGAACACACGAAGAGGAGGGGCTGGGATTTGAACACCCCCTCCCCGCAGCCAGTCAGCTACTATACTAGGCATCCTTTCCCTAAAAAATTGTGGTGAAATACACATAATGTACTCCACCTTAACATGCACAAAGCTCTGTTACATGCACAAAGCTCTGCAGTGTTCTGTTTTTCCTTGTGACACAACCATCACCACCATCCATGTACAGAGCTTTGTAACTTCCCAAATTAAACACTAACTCCCCTCCCCTTCCCACCAGCCCCAGCGACCACATTCTGCTTTCTGTTTCTATGAATAATCTGACTGCTCCAGGTCCCTTGTATCAGGAGATTGTATACTATTTGTCCTTTGCGTTTGGCTTACTTCATTTAGAAGTAATGATCGAGGTTCATCCACGATGTAACGTGTGTCAGAATTTCCTACCTCTTTAAGGCTGAATGATATTCCACTGCATGGATAGACCACACTTGGTTCATCCATTTATTTGGGGATAATGGACGTTTGGGTTCTTTCCACCTTTTGACTATTGGGAATAATGCTGCTATGAACACAGATGGACACACATCTCTCTGAATCCCTGTTTTTCTTTACGGGTAGATACCCAGAAGTAGGATTTCTGGATCATAGGGCAATTCTGTTTTTCTAGGCACTTCTCTGACTCAGTTTTTATGCCGTACTTTTCACTAATCAGGCACCCTTCCGTATTGCCATGTTTTTGTGATTTTGGTGGCCGGTCACGGGTCCCAGCAAAGTAAGGAGGTTCCTGCACACTTCATCAGGGTACCCTCCTCCTGAAGCCTCCTTCCTGGCTCAGCCGGGTCCACCAGAGAAGACTTATGGATTAGTCTCATGGATTCAGACCAGCTTATCACACCCAAGACTTCCCTGGGTGTCCACTTCCTTACTGACATCATGTGACCTTCCAGACCATCACAAGTGGGACGTCCCCCTCACCAGGGAGGCGGCAACCGTCCCCTCTTATCCTGCTCGGTCCTCTCCCCAGCTGCTTCTAAGTCTCTCAGTCAGTCGGGGTGACGAACAAGTATTACTGAAGTAATTAAGTAATTACCTCCTCTCCTGGGGGTTACGTCCAACTTTTCAGTATTATCAACAAGGCAACAACAAGAAGATCTTTTTTCTCATGCTGTTGAGTCAGTTCCTTAAGACACATTTCCAGAAGTGGGATAACTCATCACTGGACCGGGGAGTCGGGGAGGAACAAAAGAGAAACTGCAGACCGGGATCCCAGATCACCCAGCAAGGGAGCCAGAAGGCAGTGCACGTTGGTGAGAGAAAGCGACTGCTGAAGGAGGGCCACTTTTGCTGCCCCGGTGAGAAGAAACTCACCTTCGCACTGCAGTTAAGACCTAGAGTGGGCTGAACAGTGGCCCCCAAAAGCCATGTCCGTTTAGAACTTGTGGATATGACCTGACTTTCAAAAAGGTTTTGGCAAACGTAATACAGGATCTCAGGGTGACGTCCTTGCAGATTAGGGTGGGCCCTAAATCCACTGACAGTGCTTAGGAGAGAAGGGGAAACTGACATGGACCTGGAGGAGGAGACCATGGGAGATGAAGCAGAAACTGGACTGACCCATCCACAGGCCGGTGACTGCCAAGAACCACCAAAGGCCACAAGAAGCTCAGAGAGCGGCCTGGGACAGATTCTCTCTTGCAGCTTCCAGAAGGAATCACCACTTCTGATGCTGTGACTTCAGAATCCTGGCCTCCAGAGCTATGAGAGGAAAACCTGTCATTTCAAGGCACTGAATTTGCAATCATTTGTTATGGCCACCCCAGGAAACTAGAATCCATCTCTGCAGCCCCGTCCAGCAGGACACAGCCACTGATGCAGGCTCCAGCTCAGCTCCTCCTGGGAGCAGGCACAGACAGCCCCACTCTGAGCACTGAGCCCTTCAGAGGAAAATCCCGGTGTGTCATGGATGTGGGCATCAGGGATCAGGATGCTGGGGCCTTGGCCCACCAGGGAAACCAGCTGGGATGAGTCCAGCCATCGGCAATCCAACAGGGAAAACAAAATTATATATATTTTTTTCATCCATTGCAAATAAAGCCCGGATTGACCAAGGCCAGAATGTGAGAAACAAAGCTTAAAATTATTTAGTAGAAAATATAAGACAGCATTTCCATGACGGTGACATAGGGGGAGATGTGACAGTGTTTGGAGATCGTTCTTTAAAAAGGTAAATAAGTTAAAATGAGGTCCCTCATCCAATAGGAATGGTATCCTTATAAAAAGGGGGAAATTTGGACACAGAGACAGAAAAGCACAGAAAGTGGCAGGAAGACTCATGGAGAATGCCATGCTCAAGGCCAGGGGCGCCTGAGGCCACCAGGAGCTGGGGGAAGGGGCTTGGAGTAGATTCGCACCACCAGCCCTCAGGAGGAGCCAACCTTGCCGACACCTTCACCTGAGACTTCTGGCCTCCAGAAATGTGACAGAATACATCTCTGTTGTTTAAGCCACTCAACCTGTGATATTTCATTATGGTAGCCCTGGAAAACCAATACAGTTCAGTTCAGTTCAGTCACTCAGTTGTGTCCGAGTCTTTGCGACTCCATGGACTACAGCACTCCAGGCTTCCCTGTCCATCACCAACTCCCGGAGCTTGCTCAAACTCATGTCCATCGAGTCGGTGATGCCATCCAACCATCTCATCCTCTGTCGTCCCCTTCTCCTCCTGCCTTCAATCTTTCCCAGCATCAGGGTCTCTTCCAATGAGTCAGTTCTTTGCATCAGGTGGCCAAAGTATTAGAGTTTCAGCTTCAGCATCAGTTCTTCCAATGAATATTCAGGAATGATTTCCTTTAGGATAGACTGGTTTGATATCCTTTCAGTCCAGCAGATTCTCAAGAGTCTTCTCCAAAACCACAATTTGAAAACATCAATTCTTTGGCGCTCAGTCTTCTTCAGGGTCCAGCTCTCACATCCGTACATGACCACTGGAAAAACCATAGCTTTGACTCTACAGACCTTTGTCAGCAAAATAATGTCTCTGCTTTTTAATATGTTGTCTAGGTTGGTCATAGCTTTTCTTCTAGGGAGCAAGTGTCTTTTAATTTCATGGCTGCAGTCACCATCTGCAGTGATTTTGGAGCCCCCAAAAATAAAGTCTCTCACTGTTTCCATTGTTTCCTCATCTATTTGCCATGAAGTGATGGGACCAGATGCCATGATCTTAGTTTTCTGAAAGCTGAGTTTTAAGCCAGCTTTTTCACTCTCCTCTTTCACTTTTATCAAGAGGCTCTTTAGTTCTTCGCTTTCTGCCATAAGGGTGGTGTCATCTGCATATCTGAGGTTATTGATATTTCTCCCAACAATCTTGATTCCAGCTTGTGCTTCATCAACCCCAGTGTTTCTCATGATGTACTCTGCATATAAGTTAAATAAGCAGGGTGACAATATACAGCCTTGACGTACTCCTTTCCCAATTTGGAACCAGTCCATTGTTCCATGTCCAGTTCTAACTGTTGCTTCTTGAGCTGCATACAGATTTCTCAGGAGGCAGGTAAAGTGGTCTGGTATTCCCATCTCTTGAAGAATTTTCCACAGTTTGTTGTGATCCACACAGTCAAAGATTTTGGCGTAGTCAATGAAGCAGAAGTAGATGTTTTTCTGGAACTCTCTTGCTTTTTCGATGATCCAGCGGATGTTGGTAATTTGATATCTGGTTCCTCTGCCTTTTCTAAATCCAGTTTGAACATCTGAAGTTCTCAGTTCACGTACTGTTGAAGCCTGGCTTGGAGAATTTTGAACGTTATTTTGCTAGTGTGTGAAATGTGTGCAATTGTGCGGTAGTTTGAACATTCTTTGGCGTTGCCTTTCTTTGGGATTGGAATGAAAACTGACCTTTTCCAGTCCTGTGGCCACTGCTGAGTTTTCCAAATTTGCTGGCATGTTGCCACCAACCAAAAAATGGCTCATTAATTGTGGGACACCCACCCAATGAAATCCTATATGAAATGAAAAGTAGTCAGCACCAACTAGCTGCAGAGTGAAGCGGAGGGCATAACACTATTTACATACAGTCGGGAAATATGCAAAATGCTAGATCTAGTTTTTGCAAGCATAAATAAACACCAACAGTATGAAAACAGGCATAGGAAGAGAAACAACAGACAGTGGAGATACACCTCCGGGAGGGAATAGGAAACCTGGATACAAAAGGGCTCCCTGAAGATGGGAGCTTCAGTCACATCTGGAGTATTTCTTTACAAGGATCAAGAGAAATCAGGTAAGACTCCTGCGTTCAGTGAATGCTGAGTGCCCAGTAGGTGAGGGGCAGGGGTGGGACCCATGCAAAACTACACCCAAGAGTCTGGGGAAATGCTTCCTGATTCACACCCTTATCTGGCATCCACCCCCACCTTCTCCCCAGCACACAGCACAACAGCACACAAGGTGAGCTTCAGAAGGCGGCTTCTTACCCACATCTGAGCCTGCATGCACGCAAACACAGACTTCAAAAGGAACAGAACAACATAGCAATTTTCTCTACTTTTTTTTTTCATAAAGAAACAGAAAAATTCAGATCCATCTTTCACAGGATGATAAGAAGAAAAAAAAGAACAAAAATATACCAAGAAAAAAGCTACCAGCAAGACAAGAGAAACCCAGTTTCCAGCAGGAAAAGGTATGCAAATCCCAAAGCCATAAACCCACAAAGGCCCAGGAGGAAATTCAAACAGGAAACAAATGTATGGAAAATGGTTAACCTCAGGAGCAGCCGGAATCCCCACTCCCACCCCCCACCCCTGCACACTTGGGGGAGGGGGTTAAGGGGACTCCTGGGGGCTGAGGCGGGTCTGGGGGTTCCTACCCACTGGCTTCACAAATGACAGGGAGCAAAGGACCATGAGAGAGGCCAGGTGTCTAGAGTGAGAGATGGGGAGCAGGCCCAAGAAGGTGGGGGACACTGGGCCATGTAGGGGAGGCCGGGGGCTCCCCAGAGACTGTCTCAAGCACAGATGACTTGTGGGTGTCTCAGCCGCAGCAAAGTATCTGTCACAGAAACAATGAAAGCACCACTTTATTCTATTTCCAGTTTTTTAAAAACGCCCAGTCCCGGGAGTATGGGGACCAGGAAAAGCAGAGCTCCTGGGCACACAGGGTCTGAGCCATCCGTGAGTCACACACAGCGCCACTCAGTGTGTGCCCGTCAGCTCGGGACCCGCGGGGCCCGTGCATTCAGTCGACTGGTTTCCTACTTACAGCAAGTCTCTGCAGGGCCCTGGCAAGATCCGACCACCACCCAGCCTGTCTAGGTTTGCCTGGGACATGCCTGACTCCAGCACAAAAGTCTCACATCCCGGAAAAACTGGGACAGTTTGGTCACCCTACGCTTTCCAGATGAGGAAATCTGATCAGAGAGGTGAAGTGGTCAGACCCAGGCCCAACTGCCAAGACAGAGTTCAAAGAATCCACAGCAGCACAGAGAGATCAAGGGCAGCCAGATCAGAGCAACTCTGAGGCTCCACAACACGCTCTTTTGGACGAGAGTGGCTAAGGCTCAATGCTGGCTCAGGGCTGGTGAGGCGGGCAGACCCAGCTGCCACCCGAGTCGGCGTCGAGAGGACTGTCTCCTTGGGAAGCAATTTGGCAACTTGCAGTTTGTGCCGTGAAACTGTTCCTAGCCTTTGACTGAATGATACTATGCTGGGAAATCCAGTCTAAGGAAATTATCCCTCTTTTTATTATTATTAAAAAGCTACTGGAAAGAAAATGTTCTCTGCAATATTATCTAGAAGAGAAAATAAACCTGAACAGTCCATAGAGGGTAATGGCTTCGTACATCATGACCCATTTGCCCAGGGACACTGTTGCAGAACCACAGAGCTGTAACATGGAGGGCTGTACAGCAACATGGAAAACTCGGACAATGTACGCTGTGTTTTATGGGAGGGAATAAAGATGTGTCTACAACTTGGCAAAATGCTTGACTGAGGATCAGGCTGGAAGGGAATATGCAGAGTGGTGGGTGTGGTAGGGATAAGGGAAGATTTTTAAAAATTAAAGCTAGTTTTTAATCCCCTTGTATCATCTTTTCAAAAGCAAGAAAGACACAGTTTTCCACACAGATAGGTGCATATAACTGCTTAGAAACATCACCAAGGTGGTTTTTATGGCACTGGTGGAACTAGCAAATGGTAGGAGACAACCTGAATATCTATCAAGAGGGCAACAGTTAAATAAAAACTGGTACATCCATACAGTGGGGTTCAAATAGCTGTTTAAAAGAATGAGGCAGCTGTAGTTACCAGACCATCATTAAGATGCACTGCGTAAGAAAGGCCAGATGAAGACGTGTGTAGAGAATGTGACTATTTGTGTCGAAATGACACACACACATACAGATATATCTATATTCCTACACACACAGAGACTGTTTCAGGAAGGAACTCGGTGGAGGGCTATGGGGCCTGGATGACGAGGGTGGGAGGGCGCTCCCCTCCCCTCCACACAGTTGGTATGGGTAGTGGGTTAAATGGTGTCCCGCCCCCCAAGTACTCACAGCACCATTCTTCATAACTGCCCCAAATTACAACTTAAACTTCTGTTAAGAGCCCAGTAGAAAAAAATCAACTGTAGTGCATTAATACAATAAAACATACTCAGGAATACAAACAAACTAGTGATCCATCAAAATGCGTGAGTCTCACAAACAGTATGATTGTTGAGTGAAAGCCAAGCCGGACACACATAAGACACCCGGTGTAATTCCATTTACCTGAAGTTCAAGAACAGGCAAAAATGACCTGTGGTGGTAAAGGCAAGAGTGGCAGTTACCTTGGAGGGTGGTGACTTGGAGGGGGGCTGCGGGGCTTCAGGTAAAGTTCTACATGTTGATCTCAAGGGTAGTTTCTCAGAGTGAATATGTGTAAAATGTCATGGAGCTGTACCCTTAAGAGTTGTTTGTTTTATAGTATATAAATTAAACTTTCACTTAAAAAAATTAAAAGCAAAGATTAAAAATTATGAGGGAACAAGAGATCCCATATAAAGAGCTAGACACCTCATTTTAAAGTACTTTGATGAGGAGTAACCAAAAAAGATCTGTGTACAGCACAAAAAGTCAGTACAACAAACTCCCAGGAACTTTCCAGAAGCACATGGGGTTTTGGCAGTGACATGCCCACCTTCATACAGCAGATCACTCACCAGGAGCTGGTGGCCAGCCGGCCTGTGTGCCTGCCAGCTGGGGGCCTGTGTCACCCATGCCTGCCATGGGTCCTTGGTACTGGAGCTCACCTTGAATTGCTTTCAGCCTCCATGGCAGTGAGAAGGACAGCAACCTCTCTGTGGGCACAGGAGCCCTGTGGGAGCAGCCAGCCAGGTGCAGAGAGCAGGCACCACCTGGTCAGTCACAGGGCCGCCGTGCAGGAGTGGGTGGGGTCCAGGACACTGCAGGGTGGTCAGAGTTAAGGTTTGAAGGAAGAACAGGGATGTGCCAGGCATGAAAGGAAGGGTTAGGCAAGGGTTTCCCCAGGCAAAGGGGGCCACATGTGCAAAGGCACAGAGTATGGAAAAAACAAGAGATGCAGAAGCCCAAAGCAATCCACAGACTCAGTGCAATCCCTATCAAACTGCCAAGCGCATTTTCCACAGAATTAGAACAAACACAGTTTTTACATTTGTTCTTGTTGTTCAGTCACTCAGACGTGTCCAACTCTTTGCAATCCCATGGACTGCAGCACGTCAGACCTCTCTGTCCCTCATCATCTCCAGAAGTCTGCCCAAGTTCATGTCCATTGCATCGATGGAAACACAAAAGACCCAGAATAGCCAAACCAAATCCTGAGAAAGAAAAATGGAGCTGGAGGAATCAGGCTCCCTAACTTCAGATTATACTACAAAGCTAGTCATCAAAACAGCATAGTACTATTTGGATCCACCTCCTACAGTAATAAAAATAAAAACGAAAATAAACAAATGGGACCTAGTTAAACTTAAAAGTATTTGCACAGCAAAGGTAACCATAATAAAACGAAAAGACAACCTATAGAATGGGAGAAAATATTCGCAGACAAAAGAACCAACAGGGATTAACCTCCAAAATACACAAGCGCTCAGGCAGCTCAAGATCAAAACAACAAACAACCCAATCAAATTATGGGCAGAAGATCTGAACAGACATTTCTCCAAAGGAGACACACAGATGGTCAAAAAGCACAGGAAAAGATGCTCAACATCACTCATTACTAGAGGAATGCAAATCAAAACTATAATGAGGTATCACCTTACCTAGGTCAGAATGTACATCATCAAAAAATCTACAAATAGTAAATACTGGAGAGGGTGTGGAGAAAAGGAAACCCTCCTACACTGTTGGTGGGAAAGTAAATTGGTACAACCATCGAGGAGAACAGTATGGAGGTTCCTTTGAAAACTAAAAACAGAACTACCATATGATCTTGCAATCCTACTCCTGGGTAAATATTTAGAGAAAACCTTACCCTTATGTTCAGAGCAGCACTAGTCACATAGCCAAGACATGGAAACAACCTTGATATCCACCAACAGAGGAATGGATAAAGATGTGGCACATATGTACAATGGAATACTACTCAGCCGTAATAAAGAATGAAGCAGTGCCATCTGCAGCAACATGGATGGACTTAGAGATTATCACACTAAGTGAAGTAAGGTCAGATAGAGAAAGACAAATATCATATGATATCACTTATATGTGGAATCTAAAGGAAAAAATGATACAAATGCGCTCATCCAAAAAAACAGATACAGAGTCACAGACTTCAAAAACAAACTACAGTTACCAAAGGGGACATGTGGGCGGGGGCATGAATCAGGAGTTTGAGATTAACCTACACACACTATTGCAAACAAAATAGATAATGAACAAGGCCTTACTGTACAGCACAGGGAACCCTACTCAATATTCTCTAATAACTTATAAGGGAAAAGAATCTGAAAAAGAACAGATATATGCATGTTTTATATGCATGTTATATATATTTATATTTTATAAAATATATTTTGTAAAATAAAAATTAAATTTAAAAAGATACAGAATATCCAGGGAGCTGTTGCCGTGGCTGGGCGAATGGGCTGGTTGTAGGAGTTATCAAGGTTCTCAAAGTCTGATGGGTGGTGCCTTAGGGCAGGAAAGGGTCCTGCCCCAGCCTGGTGGCATCAAGGTGAGCTTCCTGAAGGAAGAGTAAATGCTCCCTCCATGAGAAGGAGGAAAAACAACATAAGCCAAGACCTGGGAGGGATGGCTTCGCCCACTAGCCCGCTGTGCTCCTGGGGGCAGACGTGCCCCTGCCCCTGTTGGACATGTGTCCTCAGAGTGTGTGGGGAGCCACTGGCACTTGGTGGCAGTAGGGGGTGGGGAGGCTAGATGTCCTGCAATGTCCTGTAGCCTCCACGACAGAGATGAGCCCACGCACCCCATGACAGTCCAAAGGCTCATCAGGCATTCATGTAGGCGAAAACCTGGCTTGAAATTATCTGCATCTAGAATCTAACTTCACCTAACATGTAAATGCAAATTTTCTTTTCCTGTCCCATTTTAATAGTCACTGAATTTTCCAGGAGTGCAACCACTGTGTCAGTCGAGGGAAGGCTGTTCTTTGTTTCATTTGGACGGTAACCAAGAGCTGGTCACCATTTCGGAAAACCGCGTCACCAACGGCCTCACCCACAGGGCACACCTGTGACCGTCTGCACTTGTGGCTGTTGCCTTCCTGGTGATCCTGGTACAGGACAAGATTCTGATTTTCTTCATGTGATTTTATGACAAGTTACCTTCCTTTTAATTCTCCTCCTTTGTATTATAATGAGGGCATTGTATTGCTGTTTTGGAAATCACAGGTACAGGTGAATTACATACCTGTGAATTCAGCTTCAGGAAATAGAGGAACATTACAAAATAAAAAGTTTTACAAAAGAAGCATCGGGTCTGAATGTTTGTGAGCCCCTGAGTCAGGAGGAGACACATGGGGAACTGGTTTTGTGATGGTGTCATCCAGGCTGAGTGGAGGGACCAGCCTGCCTGGGGCACCCACCATGGAGCATGCAGACCTCAGGAATGAGTCAGTGATGTGGGAATGAGTCAGGATGGGGGATCAGAACCTCGTACCATCCTCTCCAAACAGTGCCCTCAGGTGGAGGTTTCGAAAGGACCTCTGTCTGGTGCTGACCCATCTGTGTTCTCATATGACCTAGGTAAGGACTGTGGTTCTGAGCACTGCCCCAATTTGGAGAGGCAAGGCAGAGACTCCTTATGGCAAACAAGACTTTGAGACTAAATCCACCTGAGGTACAGTCAGCCTTTGAGGAGGATGAATGACCCACCAATGAGGGCAGGAAATGTCAAATGAGACACCTCCAGATCAGCTGGCAGGTAACTTCAGAGGACGGCATCTAAAGCCGCTGGGTTCACCAGGAGAGAGAGGGAAGGCCTTTAATATTCATTAAAAACGCAGTTTCCTTTTGGGAAAGTGTGCATATATTTAAGAACTATCAAGTGTCAAATTTCCAACCTGCCTTGGACCCCCAGGGATGGACCCTGGCTGTCCCTTACAGGGATGAGGCTGGAGCCCAGGCATTGGCCAGATGACCAAAGGCCTCATAAATCATGTCAACGAGTTGAAACTTAATCCCAAATTTAATGCGGAGCCTTTGGTGGATACTGAGCAGGGAGCAACATGACTAGATTTGCATTTTAGGAAAGTCAGTTTGGCCACAGGGTAGGTGGTAGGTGGGAGGGTTCAAGACTAGGTTGGGAGTCTGGCAGGGGGAGATTGTTTGGGGGACAGGAGACGACAGTGGGGTCCATGTAGGGAGGAGATGAGGTGGATTAAGTACTCTGGAGAGTGTGGGGTAGAAAGGTGGCCTGAATTGTTCAGGAGGGAGATGACGGCGGCAGTGGGCATGTGCAGCCCTTTTGTAGCCCATGCTTGAGCCAGGCATTGCTCACCCATCCTCCCAGCACACCTCTATGGCAGGTCCATTAGGATTATCTCTGTCATTTTTACAGACAAGGAAACTGATATACAGACAGCTTAAGCCCTTGTGGTGGTCACCTGGGTGGGATCCCCCCTCAGCCACCCTACTCTCAGATTCCAGGACTCTCTCCGAGGCAGCAAGGCCAGGGTCTCATGACTGACTTGTGCTAAGGATGGCTGCTGTCTGCTTGGGTGGACAGATCAGGGCGGGGTGGGGGTGAGGTAGGGAGGTGGTGGGGAGGGCACTGCCCAACCTCATTCAGGAACAAAGAATGCAGGATACTCTGTCCAGCCCGCAGCCCCTAATTCAAACCTGCTCACACTGAGAAAGCCACCCTGCAGAGTTGCCTCCTTGAGAAATAGGTGGAAGAGTGTTCTTGGAGGGCAGCTGAGCTGGGAGGGTGCACCCAAGAGCTTCTTGTCTGAATAGACACAGCTCCCAGACACAGAGGAAGGACCAGACCCTCCTCCCACCACCCCCAAGGTCATGGGCAGCTCTGATCGGGGCCAGAGAGGATGCAGAACGCCCCTGCCTTCCTGCTTCTTCATCGTCACCAGCGAGTCACCTTAGCCTCGTCCACAGTCCGGAGGTCCTTCTGTAGAAGACCTGCCACACCCAGCTCGAGGCCAAAACCCAGAACCTCCCCTCCCCCCACGATTCCCTGGGCAACCCGCAAGAGCAGAGCCGTCAGCCCTGCGGGTTTGGGGCGCCCTCTGCTGGTCGTTCCTCATCGTCCGCCGTGTGAGGCCGGACCCACCTCTGGATTGGGTATTGGGGTGTTTGTGGCAGCGCGGATGCCACTCACGTGGGGAGAGGATCTCCTTTCTCCTCAAGTCGGGAAGGGGAGCCAGTCACAGGGGGGAGATGGCTGATCCCCAGCCGACCAGGGCACAAGGGCCTGCTTTTCATTTCAATTATTGTGTTCCCATCAATAGCGGCCTGCCAGGCTGGGACCCTCCCCGACTCCACCCTTCTCACAGGAAGTCTTTGATCACAACTCTCATTTCGGATTCACAGTAGCCCACGATAATCACGGTGTTAAAATTATTTTAATGAGGGGCTTCCCTGGTGGCTCAGTGGTAAAGAATCCACGTGCCAATGCAAGAGGTACAGGTTCGATCGCTGGCCCAGGAAAATCCCGTACGCCTTGGAGCAGCTAAGCCCGCGCGCCACAACTACTGAGCCTGTGCGCGAGCCCAGGCTCCACAAGGAGAGAAGTCCCACACTGAGAAGCCAGCGCCCTGCCACCAGAAAGCAGTCCCCGCTCTCTGCAGCTGGAGAAAAGCAACAAAGCCCTAGGCGGCTGCTGCTGCTAAGTCGCTTCAGTCGTGTCCGACTCTGTGCGACCCCATAGACGGCAGCCCACCAGGCTTCCCGTCCCTGGGATTCTCCAGGCAAGAACACTGGAGTGGGTTGCCATTGCCTTCTCCAATGCATGAAAGTGAAAAGTGAAAGTGAAGTCGCTCAGTCATATCCAACTCTTAGCGACCCCATGGACTGCAGCCTACCAGGCTCCTCCATCCATGGGATTTTCCAGGCAAGAGTACTGGAGTGGGGTGCCATTGCCTTCTCCGAAGCCCTAGGCTAGCACAGCCAAAAATAAAATAAATTCTAAAAATTGCTTTAATGAATATCACTGCTACTCTTCATTTCAGTGGGTATTATTTACTGGCTACTGGATTCACAATAGCCCATGATAACGGTATTAAAATTATTTTAGTGGATATAATTATTATCCCTACTTATTTATTAGATATTATTTGAATGAATACACCAATTCTTAGTTATGGATATTTTATTCAATATTATTGTTGGATTTGGATATTTACTGATATAACTTACTGTTATCAGATATTATATATTGGATTTGCAGTAGCTCAAGATATCACAGCATTAAACTCATTTTAATGGCTAGAGCCACTCCTCCTATTTATTGCCTATTATTTGAAAGGATAGACCCACTACTGCTAATAGCTACCATTCAATGAGTGGCCATGATATGCCCATGAGGCATCACCTACATGGAGTTTCAACTGCAATTCTGTTATCAAGCCCCCTTTTCTGAGGAGAAAACTGTGGGCCTCAAAGATTAAGTCCCATCACCAGGTCCAGTGGTTGCGAGTAAGCCTGCCGATGCAGGGGACAGAGGTTCGATCCCTGGTCCGGAGCTCCCACGTGTCCGGGGCAGCTGAGTCCCGCGAGCCGCAATCACAGAGATCCCGCCCCACAACAAGGGGAGGCACGGGCCTCCGTGCAGCGCGACTAGAGCGCGGGCCCCACTCGCGGCAACCAGACAAAGGCCGCAGAGCAACGAAGACTCGGTGCGGCCAAAAAGAAATAAAATGAGATGGTAAATAATTGAAGAAAAAAAAAAGCCCCATGCCTAAGCCACCTTCACCTTGGCGGCCCCCCGCCCCGAGGCGGTGGGAAAGCGCTGGCTGGGCTCCGGCGCCCTCGGGGAGCCGCTTACCGTCCCGGCCCCCAGCGGCCGTGAGGCGGCCCCTGAGGCGAGGGCTGGACCTGACGCGTGCGCACGCCGCTCTCGCGGGCCTCCGGCGCTGGGGCTAGGCTGAGCGGCTCCGGTCAGCCCCCGCTGCGTGGACGCGAAGAGGGCTTGGCCGAGTCCAGCCGTGTGATCAGGCGTGTAGATTAAAGAGAGCTCACGTCTTGGCTGGGCAAGAACAGTCTCTTGTAAGAACGTTCTTTCAAATCTAATCCACATCGGCCCTGTTGGGGGGGGGGGTGAAGGGGTGCGCCCCAGGCTGCCGGCGGTCCTAAGGGGCCCCTCAGGGTTCTTTCCGGAGACTCGTGGGCTAGACAGGGGGCGGTGGAAGTAGCAGAATTAGCCCTCACTGAACACCCTCGACGCCGCCGCCGCCGCTTTCCAGGCCCTGTGCTGGGTGTTTCCATTTGCCATCTCAGAACAGCTCGGTGTTCACCCGTGGCGAGACTTGAGGCACCGAAATGTTAAATGACTTCCTGGCCCAGGGTCCTGCAGAGGAGGCGTGAAAGCTCTTGGATTTGAACTAGGGTCTTTCTCACGCCAAAAAATCCCATGCATTCCCACTAAAGTGACATCTGTATTTGGCCCGTGCCCCGCTTTGACTTCCAGATCCTTTTCTCCTCCACATCCACGCAAGACCAGGCTTATCCCACCTGGTAACACTGCGGTGTTCAAGTGCACGGGCCCAGGGATCAGTCCATCTGGGCTTTAATCCTGGGCCTGCTACTCTCTAGCACCAGGCACTCCAGCCTCAGTTGAAGTGAAGTCACTCAGTCGTGTCCGACTCTTTGCAACCCCATGGACTGTAGCCTACCAGGCTCCTTAGTCCACGGAATTTTCCAGGCAAGAGTACTGGAGTGGGTTGCCATTTCTTTCTCCAGGGGATCTTCCCAACCCAGGGGTCAAACCAGGGTCTCCCACACTGCAGGCAGACGCTTTACTGTCTGAGCCATCAGGGAAGCCTCAGTTTCCTCATCTGTGAAACAGGGATAATGACCGTAGTATCTACCTCCAAAGGTCACATGAAGAGTAAATCAGTTAACATTTTCATATGTAAAACTCTATTAAGAGTCTGATGCAAGATAAAAAAGCTCAACAGACATGGGCTTTTAATCACTGATGTAGTTGCTCTTGGCCTTGGCTGCGAATCAACCTGGGAGCTTTAGAAAAATGCCAAAGTGTGGGTCCCACCCCAGAGATTCTGATTTAATTGGTCTCAGGTGGAGGCCAAGTGCAGGTGTTTGTCAGAGCTCCTCAGGTGATGCCAATGCTCAGGCAAAGGTGAGATGCATCAGGACAGAGTCTCCACAGCACAGCCGGGGCAGTCCCAGGCACCCGGGGCAGTGGGTGGCAACCAGCAGGTGTCAGGAAGTGCTGGAGGGCTGCTCAGATGCCTTGTGGGTCTATGTCACTAGGAGTTTGGATCTTATCTCCCATCAGTTAGGAGGGAGGTCACCCACTCAGACAGAGAGGTCATCAGCTCTGAAATAAAGACAGGCTTTGTCCCATCCTGAAAGTCCCTAACCCTAACATGAAGTCATCCTGGCCCTGGCCCTGCCTCTGCCGAGGGCAGTGTGAGCTCCGCCCGGACCAAGCTGAGTCCCCGGAATTTCTGAGAAGGGACCCGCCCCGTTTCTTTCTAAGTCACATGTTGCTGGCCTCTGGCTTTCCTGGGTTGTGCCAGGAGAAATTCAGGTCCAGTAAGGATGAGGGGGCAGGGGGCAGAGGCTGCTGAACTCCAGCCCCGGGCTCTGGTCCCAGCCGCACCCCAAGTCCCCTTCCACCCAAATACCTCTCCTGCAGAGGAGGTTGATACATGTTGGCCTCCTTTATATCATTTTACAAATGACTGCAACTCTCTAGGTCTTTCATTTGTCTGAAAACATTTTTTAGGTTTCAATGAGGGTTCAAATGACTGAAGACACAGAGCAGGGCTGCACTGAGTGGTGGTTACAGTAAATAGTCACAGGCTGTTGTGTCAGGGGTGGCCTGGGAAGCGGCCAGAGTGACTTCCTGGAGGGTGGACTGTGGTCGCCTCACCTGATGAGGGGCAGCTGGCTGTGCTGAGCTGGGAGAGGGGCGTGCGGGTTACAGACCCAGGTCTGACCCCGAGAGGGCAGGCCAGAGGCTGGCAAACAGCAGACAGAGACAGTGAACCTGGCACCCAACCTCCGCTGCCTAAAATGTTCCTAATTGGGACCTGACTGCGGACAGAGAGAACATACTCAGGGACCAGATGGGTTCTGTTTGCAGCTCTGGAGCTGAGCATCCTCATCTCTGCTCTTCTGGCTCCAGCTGCGGACCCCAAGCTTGGGAATCAAGTCAGAAAATGCTCCCCAACCCCAAGACAACGTTTCCCCAAAGATGTTAAGGGACTCACACTTCCTGAGTTACTCTAGGCAAGGAGCAATATCCCTCAAAGGCAGTACGCACAGCTCAGGGAAGCCTCCCAGCAGCCTTTCAGGGAGATCCCTGCCTCTGTTCCCATTTAAAGTCAACCATGACTCGGAAGGGTTACATGCGCCAGAATCCACACCCAAATTTTCTCAAGTGTGAAGCCATACCATTTCTATTCTGCATGCCAGAATTGGATGTGGCTGAAATATCAGCCAGGGGTCTAAGCGACCTCCCTACATTTCCTGGTTAAAATTATATGATGGAAGGTAAGTCCCAAGTCTACGATGCTATGAGTTCCCTCCTGGGGGAACAGGTCACTTTCATCTCCAGCTTGGTGTTTTGTGACAAGAGGTTGGTATCACAAATCTTTGTTGACTTAAACATTCGTTTCTTCATTCCTTGAGCAAATATTTGTTGAGCACCTCCTGGGCATGACATGAAGCACTAGGGACCCCACAGGGAACAAGACAGACAAGGTCCATGGGCTGATGGAGCCGGGGTTACAGGGTGTGTGTGGGGAGCTGGATGAGCAAAGATGGGAGACAAAAAGGTAGATAAACATCAGTGATGAAAGACTGTGATAAGGGCTATGTATCAGTTACCTGCTGCTGGCTTCCCACGGGCCACAGTGGTAAAGAATCCGCCTGCCAATGCAGGAGAAGCAACAGAAGTGGGTTCAATCCCTGGCTTGGGAAGATCCCCTGGAGGAGGAAAGGACAACCAACTCTAGTATTCTCGCCTGGGAAATCCCATGGACAGAGGAGTCTGGCGGGCTGCGGTCCATGGGGTCGCAAAGAGTCAGACACGACTGAGTGTGCTCACACAGTACCCACGCCTAACAAACACTCCTATTCATATGACTTAAAGGACCATCATCTACTTCCTCCCATTCTGCAATTCAGGCTGGGGGCAGCTGGGCAGCTCTTTTGCTGGTCTCTCCTGAGGTCATTTGTAGCCTCAGGTGTCACTGTGTGGCTTGACCAGAACTAGAGAGTTTCAGCTGGCCTCACTATTGTCTTCTCTCTCCAAGCGGTCTCTTATTATCCAACAGTCTAGCCTGAGGGCTTCCTTACATGGTGGCCAGAGGGTTTCAAGAGGCAAAGATAGAGGCGTAAGGCCATTTGGGGTGGAACCAGTGCAGTGTCACTTCTGCCTCCTTCTTTTGGCAGAGTGAGTCTCCAGACCAGCCTGGATTCTGGAGATGGGAAAGTTAACTCCCTCCCTCTTTTTTGTGGGAGCAGCTGCAAAATGATATGGCCATGTTTTTCAATCTACTCCAGGCTAGGAGAGATATAAACCAGGTGATAAAATAGGGCAAAAGTCAGAAATCAGGCCCACAGACATTTGCTTGGTCTCCACAGTGTTATAGTCTGGCCTCCATCAGATGGGCTGTCAAAGTTCTCACCTCTCCTTATTGCTCTTTCTTTAAATATTTATTTATTTTGCTATGTCAGGTTCCAGCTGTGGCATGCAGGATCTTTTTTATTTTTAAGTTGCAGCGTGCCAATTCTTAGCTGAGGCATGTGGAATCAAGTTCCCTGGCCAGGAATTGAACCCAGGCCCCCTACATTGGAAGTTCAGAGTCTTTGCCATTAGATCACCACGCAAGTCCCTCCTTATTGAATTCTAACCTTGAGGTCAAGCGTTTGTGGCTGCTTAGGACCCTTCAGCTATTGTGGTTCTGACAGTAGGGCTGGGCTAAGGAGGAAAGTGCAACACTGCTCCTACCTGTGGAAAATGATATGCTTTCTGAGACTATGGCACTGAGAAGAGCCCAGGCTTGGTTATTTGTAATGTGTGTTATTTCTAATTTGCAGAGAATCAGCAGTTGGTTCTCTACACTTCTGCTTCACTTTAGCTCTTAGACCCTTTTGGCATCTTTCACCCTTTCTGATAGAGTCGGAGGAGAGAAGCAGAAAAGTTCTCCATAAAGGCGAGCCACTGATGCTGCACCTGAAGGATGAGAAGCCAGGACGAGTGAAGGGAGGGGGCACAGCAGGTGCCAATGCTGTGTGGCCACAGAGGGCCCCTGGGGCTGAAGGGTGAGGTGTCAGGTGACACAGAATGAAGCTGCAGCAGTAGGCAGGGGCCCTTGCGGTGGTTCAGGGGCCATGATGGTCAGGTCTCATTCTCAAGGCAGTGGAACATCAGCAAAGGGCTTTTCAGCTGGGGAGTAACATGGTGGGATTCCCGAAGGCTGAGAAAGCATATTGTGGAAGGGGTGGGCTGCAATTTGGGGGTGGGTTTTTATAGAAGTTGAGAGGGACTACTGCAGAGGGCACTGCTGAAGACAAGAAGGTCTGTCTAGACTCTCGTCTGTCTGAAGGAAGCCTGGGTAAAATAGAGACCACCAGTGACTCGGGTGGCCCAGGGCCTGCTGCTGTAGCCTGTACAGGACGGGAAGTTGGAATGGCTCAGACCTCGAGGCATAGGACTGGCAAGCTCTGGTCAATGAAAGCCTTGGCAGTGTCCAGCTAACTGGAAGCAGATGCATCATTTATGCAAATGCAAGATCTATGCATCATCTAGGCAGACGCCAGAAAGACGTCTGGGAGATGGGTGTGCCGAAGCTCTGGCTGATCATTAGAGTCACCTGGGTCCTGTGGCTGGGCCCCTCCACCACCAATCAAAGTGGAACTTCTGGAGGGTGGGGTTGAATGAGTTTCCTAGGGCTGCTGTAACAAGTCACCACATGCCAAATGGCTTCAAACAACACACACTTATTACCTCACAGTTCTAGATGTCAGAAGTGGTATTACTGGGCTAAAATTGAGGTGTAACAGGACTGTCCTCCTTCTGGGGGCTCCAGGGCAGGATCTGTT
The DNA here is from genome assembly GCF_019923935.1 of Bubalus bubalis. Classification (NCBI taxonomy): domain Eukaryota; kingdom Metazoa; phylum Chordata; class Mammalia; order Artiodactyla; family Bovidae; genus Bubalus; species Bubalus bubalis. Next base: position 7,693,426 of record NC_059174.1, on the reverse strand, counting down.
TCCTTCTTTGAGCTTCTAGAGGCTGGCGATAGTCCTTGGCCTGAGGCCCTGCGTCACTCCAACCTCTGCTTGTGTTGTTACCTCTCTCTGTGGCCCTCCAGCCTCCCTGTCCTAAGAACCCTGGCTGTGACAGGGCCCTCCGGGACCATCCACAATCATCTCCCATCTCAAATCTGTAACTCAGGTCACATGTGCCACGTTCCTTTTGCCAGGTCAGGTCAAAGATTCACTGGTTCGGGGATTAGGACATCAATGTACCTGGGGGCCCAGGAAGCATCGTTCTGTTGGCCACAGGAGTTAAGGTATCTCAGAGATTCGGAAAAGGCAATAGCATCCCACTCCAGTACTCTTGCCTGGAAAATCCCATGGACGGAGGAGCCTGGTGGGCTGCAGTCCATGGGGTCGCAAAGAGTTGGACACAACTGAGTGACTTCACTTTCACTTTTCACTTTCATGCATTGGAGCAGGAAATGGCAACCCACTCCAGTGTTCTTGCCTGGAGAATCCCAGGGACAGGGGAGCCTGGTGGGCTGCCATCTATGGGGTTGCACAGAGTTGGACACGACTGAAGCGAATGAGCAGCAGCAGCAGTGATTTCTCTGCAGGGTAAGGATGACCAAAGGGAGGCCCCAGAGCACAGCTCTTCTGGCCATGTCGCCAGGCCCGTGCTGTGTGGACCCATCAGAGTGGAGACCTTGTTAGTGCAGAGCCTCCAGTGTTGTGTCTAATGACAAAGAGAAACAGCCTAAAGGTGAAATGACAATTGTCAGAAGCAGCCTAATAAACAGGCCTGGGTCCAATCCCAGCCTGGCCTCCGACCAGCCACGTTGACTTGCAGCATGTGACTCAAATGGCTTGTGACGTTCTAATCTGTTAGGCGAGGGTCACGCTCTCAGGAACGTTGTGAGGGTAACCAGCAGCGGAGGTCCTGCCCCCGGACGGCAGGTGTCTGATGGATGCTGCCCCCCAGAAGTCTCTGGGCAGCTTAGAGAACTGGAGGGAAGGCAGCTGAGGGGCACCAGAACCCCAGGCAGGTGATAACCTCATTCTCCCTCCTCCCTCCCAGCAGCACTGGGGAACAGAGCCATTGCAGCGATGGGGAATCTGGCGGGGCTGGAATTGTTAAGTCAGTTTCCCCTTTCCTGGCTGTAGCTGATAAGTATATCCTGCTGGATAAAAATACACCCACCCTTACGGTAAGATCCTCAGGCTGGGAATTCTCAGCACCCCGCCTCCAGCCTGAGGGAGCGCCTGCTGCCTTTCCCTGCAAACATTTTAGGAGTGGCCACTGTTCCTGGGCGAGGGGTCTGACAGGCCTGCCCGGCTCTAGGAGGGGGAGGAGGAGGCTGGGGCTGCCGCTGGGGAAGCAGCAGCCCAGGCCAGGCAGCAGGGCAGGCATCCTGTTTATAAGCAGCAGCCCCTACAGAGCTGAGGTGAGAGCCCTGTATCTAGCGCAGGGTCCTGCTGTGCATCGGCAAGGGTGGGGTACCACGCCGCGGTCCCTTCAGCTCCCACCACATGCCAGGATGAGGCCTCTGGCCCCCAGGCACAGGGGATAAGAAAGTACCCCAAGGAGGGGATGGTGGTGCCGACTGGCTTTGTATCCAACAGTCTGGTGTTTCACAGGCAGACTCGTTCCCATTGAATCTGAGAAAATCTGTTCAGATTTTCAATTTCCTGATGGTGAGGAAGAAGTCGGTGGATCACCCCAAACACCAGGGGACACACACAAGGGTGGCTGACTCTGCACACACCAGACACGCAGCCCCCCAGCCTGAATCTTGCCTGTCCCGGGGGCGTCTACAAGACACACCACTCGGGGCTGGCAAGTAGGTTCTCCTCTTTCTCAATCTTCCCAACGACCCAGCATGTAGTGGTGATCTTTTCTCTTATTTGCTCCCCATATTCGATCCCTCATTTTTTTTTTTAATCGAGGGAAACTTCAGACAACACAAACCATTTAGAAGTGCACAATTCAGTGGCATTCAGTACATTCCGAATGCCGTGCAAGCATCATTTCTATCTGGTTCCAAAACCCTTTCTGCATCTGCAGGGAACCCATCATAGGCCGTCACTCCCCAACCCTCCCCCCTAGGCCCTGGCAACCGTGAATCTGCTGCGTGTCTCCAGGGATCTGTCTTTTCTGGACGTTTCAGATTAATGTAATATGTGGGCTTTTGTGACTGGCTCCCTTCACTTGGTGTGTTTTGTGGACAGGCCACAGGAGGTGGATCCACTCATCTCCGCGTGGGCCGGTGGGCGGCCTGCACCTGTGGGCGAATGTGAGCAGTGCTGTTGTGAACACTGGTTTGAGCCCGTTTTCCTCTCTCTTGGCTGCTCGCACCTGGAAGTGGAGGTGCGGGGGCACATGGTAACCCTGTCGAGCTTGTGGTGGAGACACCGAGTGGCTCCCCATAGTGGCTGCACCGCTGCCCCTCCCCACCAGCAGAGCACGAGGGTCCCGGTTGCTCTACACCCTCAGCAACACTTGCCATTCTCTGTTGCTGTTGTTTCACGACAGCATCCCAGTGTGTGTGAATTATTTTCAGGGGGGCGATGAGGAGCATACCCTGCTCACACCCAAATTTCAGAAGCTGCTCCAAAACCCAACAGGCAGTGAACACAAATGAATGAACTCAGTTCTTTAGAAAGCTACAGGTTTAAAACGAAACAACACGTGTACGCATGCACGCGCGCGCACGCGTGCACACACCCCCACACACACCCCCACACACACCCACCCACCCCCTTCACTCAGAGTTGGTCTTGGCACTCATCAGCTTCTATTCTAGCTTAACAAATAGTGGCAGTATCACCAGACCTCCTAATTTGCCTCCTATCCAGGAAGTCTTCCCTGATTGACCCCTTTGGCCACAAAACTATTTAATTTTCCATACTTGGCCATTAAGCAAACACATGAACAGCTTTCAAGAAGGTCTGTCCCCTTTCTAGAGAGGGGCCACGGACCACCTGGCCTTGAATCCAGTTCTGCCTTCTCACCACTGAATCTGTGGAGTCTGGCCAAGTGCCGATCTCTGGGCCTCAGTTTTCTCTGCTGTGAAATGGGTTGTTCTGAGGATGAAGTGAGTTAACATGTGAGGTGCTTGAAGCAGCCCCTGTCCGCAGCTGGTCAATACGACGTGTTACCCTATGATACCAGCAACAGTTTCAGGAGGGTGACACGGTCAACCCCTGATGTCCCGTCTTCACCTGTAATGAAAACTAGCAAAGTGCCCCTGCCCCCACCAAGAACAGGCAATCCGGGGTGTATTCCCCCAGAACTGGGTTCCTCTGTAGGGCAGGCTGTGAGCAGATTGACACCTCAGGTAATGTACATACAAAAGGGACCTGGTGATGATCTAGTCCAGGGTTTTATATAAGGAGGAATTACATCCTTGCCCTCCAGACAAGGAAATCCAGTGACTTAAGTCTCATTTTACAGACAAGAAACAGGCTCTGAGAGAGCAAAGACTGCCAAGGTTTCCCAGGAGTGGGCACAGCATGGACCCCTTGGAGCTGCTGGCGGAGGCCTGGACATTGAACGGCCAGGCTTTAGGATCTGATGGCCCCGACCACACCCTTCCGCAACCAGCCAACTTGGGCACTGGTTTCTGGCCAAGGCTTTGTTTAAATAAAGGGTTCCACAGCAACCTTCCCACCCCCCAAAGATAAAAAGGCTGACAGACCACGGGCCATAGAACCTTCTCGTCATTGTGGGAGGTGGAAAAAATTTTAAGCCAACTTCCAAACCTACCTAATGCTACACTGTGCAACTGAAGAGAAACATTCCGTTTCTTCTCCTTTCCACGTGATTTCAGGAGCACTTCTGGCAGACCTTACATGTGTACCTTTGGCCTTGCTGGGAAGTCTCTCCACCTCACGCCTTCGGTGGAGATCTGCCTGTGACAGTTTCCCTGATCTCTGCAGCTTTGCAGTCTCTGGGCAGGACAGCAAGAAATGACAGAGAATCCTATCTGTCATAGAATTCTCCAACCTATGACTAGACCCTTGATGTCAAGACCCTCTGTTGCTCGTTAAGTCTAATGTCTTTCTCTCCTCCAAGGAAAGGAAATCTGAAACTGTCTTTTGGGAGACCAAATGGAGACTTACTCTGATGGAGAATGGAAGACACCAAGGCAAAGACTGTGGAGTGTGGGCAAGGAGCGTGTAGCTTACACTGTGAGCCAGGATCCAGGATTCTGACACTCAGACCGTGCAAGACACAGTGTAAAAAGACCACATTCCGTTCAGAAGCCGGGTCAAGCCAAGCTGTACAGACCATGCTAACTTAGCAGGAACCACTGTAAAAATGAGAATCAATTGCAATGCCTTCCCCATCAAATTATTTTATTAGGTTAATTAAACAGCTTAAAGACAATTCATTTGTTCGGTACCCTTCTAGAAAATATTTCAAGTTTTAAATGAACTTCCAATACATAAAACAAAATTACTTTACCATAGACAAATTTCAGATCAAAATACAACACTCTGTTTCTGTTTTCTTACAATTATAAAATCCAGTCAATACAAACTACATAAAAAAGATAAAACACTTTCACTGATCCTCAGTATAAGAGAACAGCACATTTGCAGTATGCTCCCAAAGCACAAATCCTGTGCTCGTGAGACGGGGCGACCCCGTTGTTACCCCACAATGAACCGAAGCAGATAAACAAAGTGCGTGCTACTTAATTTAAGAAAGTTAACACAGCCTCTCTGCATGAGGATTACTTGTAAACCATAGAGCAACTTTGTAAGAAAGGTTACTAATTCAAATTTACTTCAAGTTCACTAAAATTTCATACCAGCAACGGAATAGAAAATTACTCCACGGAACAAACGAGTACACTTGGACCACAGAATGTTTGAGACGTGACATTTCAATGAAATCACATTAGCACAATTTCTCTGCTAGCCTACTGAATTCGGGGAGGATAATTCTACAAGTTGCAACTTCCCGGTACTTGAAATACTTTGAACTTTCTCTAGAATGTCTTTTGTCTAACTTATATATGATTCATTGCAAATCTCTAGTTTTTTTCCAGCAGGTCTCTTTCTAAAGATCAGGATACCTTCTCACACACAATGTAACCTCATCTGAAAACACGTCTAAGTAGACTGGTCAACTTGGAAGCTTACCAGGTAATAAAAGCGGCAGGATTTAAATGAGAAACTCTACTGTATATACCATGTCAGAAAATGTAGCTACATTAAACAAAGATCTGCATTTAAAACAGGATGAATTTTGATATGGTATTTTGGGAATTTGGTATTCGTGGACTTTGCTTTGTGGCGTTGAAAGCATCAGAATGACAAGTCAAGAGTGTGCTAAAAACGGGTCCTGGACAAGGGTGGCTGTCACATATGGTGGCTGGTGTTGCACAGGCAACCAGCCAACAGAACTGTGTTTTGCTTTTATTTTAATCAGAGGATGATCACTTTACAATATTGTGATGGGTGTTTGCCATACAGCAACGTGAACTGGTCACAGGTGTGTCTGCGGGTCGTTCTGTCGGGCCAGGGCCCACTGTGAGGGTCAGCCCTGAGTCTGGGAGAGCCACACTGAACCTGTGGCCCTGTTTCAAGAATTCTCTTGGCAGTCTTCTCTCACAGTGGGAGCCGGGGGTCAGTGAGAGAAGACGTGAACCTACACGTTCAGGACGAGTGATGGATGGACCCCATCTACAGACAGGGACAAGCATCTCCTGTCACCGGGAACACAGAGTGAGAAAGCAGTCTGCTGGGGCCTGCTGGCGGTGCTTCTGCAATGGCTTCTGATGCGGGTGCGGGGAGTGGCTGGAGGAGGGAGGTGCTTTGGTTACCACTGATCACTCCCAGCTCTGTTGGTGCAACTGCAGGATGGGCTGTGATGGGAGTTCAAAAGTTCTGCTGAGAACAGGATTCCTTTTTTCATGGTCGTACCAATTCACAAGGGGTATTATTAAAAACAAAACAAGTGTTTCTATGTCACTGGCGACTTGAAGGGGCACAGGAATGAGGAAGCAGACAAAAGTAGTGTTACAGATGAGTCAAAATGAAAAGAATTCCATCAGCAGAAAAAGCCACTGATACTGCTTTTTTTTTTTTTTTTTAAACTGAGTGCTGCTAGGAGAGCCTGTGCTTTTTTCAACTGAAGGCCACTTGAGACATTTCCCACCATAAAATCATCTACCCCATGGAACGTGGCTGATCTCTGTTTCCATGTAGCACTTGACTTCTGAAGTCCCCTACAAAAAAACAATGCTAAACCCACCGACACTGAAGGTTTGTTTTTAAGCTGATGATACCCTTTTGCCCCACGTTACTACGTAATTTTTTTTTTACAAAGCATAGTCAAATTCAATTAGCATATGCCTAGGTTAAGAATACATTTATGTTCTGGAGTTTCTTCTGAAGCAAAAATTCCTTTTTTAAAAAAAACCCAACAATATGAAGAGATGGGTCTCTTTCTTATTGTAAACGAGTAATTCTAATTTCCAATCCTATTCACCATTTAGAGTGCAGTGTGTTTCTAAGCAGAGCTAAATAAGAGAAAAGGAAGAGGTGGGCCCTGCATGGTGCCAGGTGGCTGGGTGCTGAGGTAGAACTTGTGGCACGGGGACCCCTTCCCCGGGCTCCAGGAGGAGCCGAGAACCTCCAGGGCAGGCGTGGAAGGTGGGGACAACCCAGGCCCCAGGGAGGCTGTTCTCGTCTAGTTGCTTAAGGAGCTGCTGAGATATACCTGGCCACGCCTGGGGCAGCATGGTGGGGGGACTTGAGGCTCTGCTCCCTGCACCCCACCCTCCCGGCTATCACGTGGGAGGAGCAGAATGGTGCAGACCCTGGAAGCTGCTCAGCCTGGGTGACCACTCTGGCTCTCTGGCTGTGGAAAGTGCTGGTCACAAAGGCCAGGTCAGGGGCTCCCAGAAGAATGCCTTTTCAACACATATTGTTAGACTAATGGTCTGGGGAACCAGAAGAGTCCGCCCCCGCCCCCCGCCCCCACCACCCCGCTTCAGTACCACCATGTGCCCCGCCCCCACCCCCCACCCTTTTCTTGGATACTTAAATCAAGCAGCTAAAAAAATCAGGCTGGGAGAGGCTATGGGATGAGAATAGAGGGCAGAGCGGAGATGCAATTGCAAAAGTACATGACTAAGGGTACACTTGAGAACATGACCAAAATAACCTCCTTCTACCTTGATTAAAATTCTTTGACTGCCCAGCGAGAAGTTGTGGGAAGGGCCTGCGTCCTCGGAGATCCTGCCCGCAGCCCGTGTGGGCACAATGGTGCACAGGAGATAAATCAACACTGGGTCAAACCAAGGATTATTAGTGAGTGAAGATGACCAAGGGCATGGACAGAAGACACAGATCTGGAGAACAACATGGACAGCACCCTCCTGACGACCTGGGCTTGAGTGCCCGGCCCAGCCTCTGCTCCGTTCCTGTGCTTTGGGGCAGGTGGCATCGGGAAGGACACAGAGGGAGTGGAGCCCCCGCTGCATGGCTTTCATGGAAGAGGGATAGACAGAGCCTGGGAGGAGGCAGGTCCTCTGGAGGCGCTTCCCAAGGGATGACAAAGTGACCCACTAGTGAGCGGACCCATTCCTGGAGCCAGAAGGTGCTGGAAGAGGTCGGCCAACCCAACTCTCCCCACTGCACGGTCCCCTCGATGGCATCCCAGGCCATAGATCACCTAAGCCCTGCTTAAGAGAATACAATTTTGACTTATTAGCTTTCTTAACTCTGCAGAGATACGGAGAGATTGACAACCAAAAGTATAGAAAGAGCAAGAATCGCTGTCTAGTTGACAATTATGGTTTTAGGGAAGTCTCTAGAGATTTGTCTGTTTACGAAGGTTCTGCTCACGCTGGCTGTGCCTCGGGCCAGCGGCCACAGTCACGAGGTGGTGAGCAGGTGGCGGGCAGGGAGGATGGGAGCAGCACACATGAGAGGAACAGAGGCCTTCTCCCCCAAAGCAACATGAAAGCTGAAGCACAAACATTCCCCCTCCTCAAGCTCTGGAGCCTGTGACAGTATCTGCACACCATCCAAGACTCCCCTGGCTGACTCCATCATCCTCGCGAGACACAGCTGCAGAGGGCAGCTTTGGGGTGATCCTCAGAGCCGAGCACTCAAAACCACAGGAGGCACCCAGTTTATCCTGAGGCAATTCTAGAAAGTTCTACGAGTGACAGAAACATTCTACCTCTATAGTTTCTGCTTCCTGGCCTGAGCCAGGAGGCAGTGCTCTGGGACACGCACACCTGCTTCTTCTAAAGCCCGGCAAGGCCAGAGCCTGGGGCCTCCAGAGCTTCTTGTTAGAGCTTCCAGAGCGCCCACCAGCCTGGCTGTCATCCTCCTGGATGCTGGTTCCCAGGGCCCATCAGTGCAGCGGGTGGACAAAACAGACTTCCTCGTCTGACTACCAGCCCCTACACACAGACAAGGGCACTACTTTAAACAGCTAGCTTACGTTCAAATTATCAACGACTCCCACCCCATCCCCCAGTTTGTTTCTTTCCCTTTCAACTGGGATCTGTCTTCTGTGAATCTGGACATAAGACTATATTTAGCCATGTTATTAGACTGTAAAATAAGCACCTAACACCCAATGCTTCTGTCATCTATGTTTTTATACATGTTATTAAGGAAAACATTAAGAATGCACACTGCTAGATTATTCCCATCCGTGTGGACACAAGGGCCCATTCTCGTCAATAGCGCCTATTTCTCGGCTCCTTTAAACCTATTTCTACTTCCTTTTCTCAATCACAAAAATATCAAGAATGACTTTATAAAATGTCTTATTGAAATCAAAACAAGCTGGATAAGTCACGTACCACTAAATCCAGAAGTCCATAATCTGAACTGGAAAGGAAGTGCCTTTATAAAAGGATTAAGTAGCTCACTTTTGATATCACTTTGTTAAATAACCCTTAGTTGAAGGTAAAGAAGTTCTACACACACACCACAAAGTTTGTCTTTAGGTTCCACATAACATCCAAGTTCAGAGAAGTAGTTTAGGTCTAGTGATCTCAAACTGAGACATAGAAAATATCATTTATTTGACTAGCATTGACTACTACCTTTTATATTTTAGGGAAAAAAGAAAAATTCAACTTCCAGAAAGTTCTAAATATTATTAGAATACTTCACGGAGAAGGCAATGGCACCCCACTCCAGTACTCTTGCCTGGAAAATCCCATGGACGGAGGAGCCTGGTAGGCTGCAGTTCATGGGGTCTCTAAGGGTCGGACACGACTGAGCGACTTCACTTTCCCTTTTCACTTTCATGCATTGGAGAAGGAAATGGCAACCCACTCCAGTGTTCTTGCCTGGAGAATCCCAGGGACGGGGGAGCCTGGTGGGCTGCCGTCTATGGGGTCGCACAGAGTCGGACACGACTGAAGCGACTTAGCAGCCGCAGCAGAGTACTTTATCAGGCAAACCCTGAAAACAAAGGATATTTGTAACCACTCTAAATATCCTAAACACGTATCTTGGGGTGTTTCCACTGTCTAGAATTATCCTGAATTCCAGGTTTTAGAGAAGCGGGAGAGTGGTATCACGGATCCAAAAAACAGGCATCTTGTAAAAGCGAACGTGTGTGTTTGCTTGTGTATCATGTGGCGGCAGATGCGAGCAGAAAGCTCTGAGGCCAGGATATTGAGCAAGGGGCGGAGACTGCGGCTGAGACAGGCGGCAACTGCAGCCGAGGTCCCAGTCACCCCCAATTTGTGCTCGAGGCGCCAAGCTCTCCCCTTCCTCACTCCGCTGGCTCTCCACAGGAACCCCGGCAGGTGAACACCCATCCTTTGTTTCGGGGTGATGGGCTTCGAGGGGCACGAGGCAGTGGGAGCCATCTTTAAACCCAGCATGCACCGGGCCCCCAAAGCCCACGCATGCTCACAACCACTGGGTTCGCCTGGCCAGTACAGAGAATATTTACAATTTCCTCAAAATCATTACAACCAAGGAAGCCTGGGGCCGCCCGGGGCTGAACCCTGGCTCTCTTGGGAACCAAAAAGTGGGCATGGCCCACGGCTAGATCCACCTGAGAACTTTGCCAGAATCCTGATGAGGGGAGCAAGCCCTTTAGTATGAAAAGCACAAGCCTAACCATTAAATCTTATTAATGCACAGGGACAGTGAAGGTTTTAGATTTTACCTGGTATGTAAGTTATTCCTAGTATGCCAGGTTTTTAGGAATGGGCATAACTCATTTTGGCCAACAGGGGTCCTAGGTAATTCCTAATAAGAAATCACCCCCGGAAGGGAAGGTCTGTTTACAAAAACTGAAGGACCTGTGAGCTGCCCCTAACTCACCAGCCAGGTGAGCTGACCAGTGCTGGGGAGGACAGCGCCCAGGTGTACCCTGTCCAGGAGGAAGTTGGGGACATTCCACTGACACACCAGACAAATCCGATCACTTGTGATTTTAAGTATAATGCAGTTCTGTGTTGTTTGGTCAACTCAACTCCACACTTTGAGAGTTTCACTGTAAAACCCCAGGTTATCAGAATAGAGGAACTTCATGAGCCCTATACTTTCATCAAAGGTAAGATTCTTGGGAAACAAACTCATGAAAATATACCTATTAGATCCTTAAACTGCTCCCACTAGCAGTTTATCGAATATGAAGAACAGTAACCCCAAGCATCTGAATCCCAAACATTGGGTCAAATTACAGACAGACATGTTTTCCTATCTGCTGTGAATGACTATGGCAATGAAGCCTACTATTTTACATAGCAGTGGTGTTTAAACATACTACTTTTCTATGCTACGAAAATACAGCCTTGTAAAGATTCTTTAAAGTTCAAGTCGAGTTTCAAGTAATCACTATGCAGCAGCTCTAGGAGAATTATTGTTCTTCCTGATTAAAAGTAAAATGGAAACTACGCCTTAGAGAATTGTATTCCTCAAGGCCGCTTACTGCTTGCTTCCAGGCTTTTGTTAAAGGACAGAATGTGTTGAATTCTTCTCAATTGGCAGGGGATCAAGCACAACACTACATAATGAGGTAGCTGAGAACAGTTTTTCCTATAAACACGAAGAACAAGGGAATAAGTGCATGTGTGATTCTCATCCAATTAAACAGGAAACGTGATGAAGCAAACTATTTGTACAGTCATCTTTGAACCAAGTTCCTCTGTGTAACCTGAAGAAGTGTACTTCAAGGTTCTAAGGTACACCTTGTAACTGATGAGTGAGAGGAATACAAATAAAGTCCTTAAAAACTTCTACTGAAATGCTAAAAATGAAGTTATAATAAATATAATTCACCAACCAGAAAGATGAACCTATAGCCACTTGGGGTCTGAATTATTTGAAGTGGCCATTTACTTGGGTCACAGGAAGTGGCTAAGTCTTCCCCACGTTATCTTATGCAGTGTGTACCCAGACTCTGAGGGCTTTCATCCCTTGCATCCCCTCTAATTCAAATCACAGTGATTTAAGAATTTGCAACAATTCTGTTGGGCCTTGGGGACACCAATATCACAATCAGCCCAAATTTCAGTTGAGTAGCAATTTTAGAAGATTATTTTTTATCTCAACAGGACAAAGAAAAGGCAATGGATATGTCTCACTAGCTAATTAAGCAATGTTATTAGATATTAAATGTTATTAGAAATTAAAAGATACTTTTTCCTTGGAAGGAAAGCTATGGCAAACCTAGACAGCGTATTAAAAAGTGAAGACGTAACTTTGCTGACAAAGGTCCATATAGTCAAGGCTACGGTTTTTCAAGTGGTCATGTATGGATGTGAGAGTTGGACTATAAAGAAAACTGAGCGCTGAAGAATTGATGCTTTTGAACTGTGGTGTTGGAGAAGACTCTTGAGAGTCCCTTGGACTGGAAGGAGATCAAACCAGTCAATCCTAAAGGAAATCAACCCTGAATATTCATTGGAAGGACTGATGCTGAAGTTCCAATACTTTGGCCACCTGATGCAAAGAGCCAACTCATTGGAAAAGACCCTGATGCTGGGTAAGAAGACCAAGGGCGGGAGGAGAAGAGGGCAAGAGAATGAGATAGATGGTTAAACAGCATCACCAACTCAATGGACATTAATTTGAGCAAACTCTGAGAGATAGTAAAAGACAGGAAAGCCTGACGCGTTGCAGTCCATGGGGTTGCAAAGAGTCGGACAAGACTTAGTGACTCAACAACAAATTAGATATTTAATTTCATAAGAAAGGGAAGGAGTTTAAAAGTCCTTCCACTTAGAGAACTTCAAATGTAGAACTGAGCAAGAACTAATTTTCCTAAAGGGTATGAATCAGACCAGAGGAGATATGGTTACATGTGAGGTTCTCACATGTCACATATTACATGTGACAAAGTTGAGACATGTTTAAAATTAAAATAATAGAATTACCTCTGAAAAAAAGACAAAAAATTTAGAAGTTTTACTAGGTGGTGTGCCCTGCCCCCCACCAAAAAAAAGAATAGACGAAGCCACCAGCTCAGTCTCACTGGCAACAGGCAGGGCCGGCTCACCTGCGCTCACGTTCTCCTCAGACGTCAACAAGCGCGCCACACTCCTCACCCTCGTAGCGTAAACTTCTATCATTTCTGAACCAGCCCCAAAGAATACTTCATGGATTGCTAGAAAACTAGAAAAATGCTTTCCTCAACATTCTAAGACACAGTATCTTTTCCCTTAAATGTGGTAAGAAAGCAAAGGGTAAGTGAAGCTTCAGCTTTTCAAAGTAAAATCAGCTTTTCTCTCAAACGCAAATACTTATTACCTCTGCTCCTACGACTTTAGTAAATTCTTAAATTTCCCACAGCTAACTGACAAAGAAAACCAAAGATCTTTTAGTTTATATTTGTGTAACTTGTAAAGGATATGTTTGGGAGTTTAAGTTACACTTAAATACTTGCCTGCCTATAATATTAAGTGATATTCTAATGGGCTGAACAGTGAAATGCTAGTCCAAAGACTGGATCCCAAATTTGGTTTCCATTCACATCTGAAGTGGGGAATGAAGCTGTATCTACGGGAGGCTTTCTGTCCGCCAGAGAGCAGTGCACCTATTACAGGCAAGTCAGGGTCAAAGAGTATGTTCTGGGAAGATTCTGAGCCCCAAATAAAAAACAGTGAAAAAAAAAATTAAATGTGATAGACATTATTAAATTCTGAGGATAGGGTCTCAAAAATCCTATGGCACAAACAGACCACAGAGCTGTGCACAATACAGGTCAGGCACTTTGCTTTTTTTATTCTCTACAGGTTTCCGGCTCTATGTTAGGAGGCCGGCCCATCTGTATACAAAGCTTCTCATTTAAAAATCTCACTTAAAAGCAAGTCACTTTCAATCCTGTGAAGAATGTCACTTGGATCACAAGGACACTATATTCATTGGTCATAATAAATGACTACCTACTGTGTGCCGAGCACTGGGATTAGCAGAACACTAAGGCAGGGTCCCTCCCACGAGGAGTTTACAGTCTAGAGGGAGGGCCGTATTTCACCTGCCTCGCTGTGATGCTCCTCAGAAGCCCAAGCAGAATTCTGAATAGGAGCTCAATCAACACTGGTGATTAAACCCAGGGTGGGCTTTTCTGTGCCAAGCGGGATCACTTCTCTCAGAGCACAAAGGGCAGCCCCTGAATCCAAGCAGCCTCACCCTTCCCTTCCCTTCCACTGGGTGCTCTGTGAGGGGGTTCCAGCACCTTCAAAGTTGATGCAGTCGAAGTGCCACCTCATTCTTTCCCTGGACAGTTGCATGTCTTCATCTGACCACAGGCAGCCTCCTCTTGAATCAAGAGAGCCAACATTCTAGAAGGTAATACTGTAGTGTTTTTAGAGCTCCTTGGAAAATTTTTGGGGATCCCTGGTCTGACACACTGTAGTAAGAATGCACCAGGCAGAAAGCCAATGGACCAAGGCAGCTGACACATTTGTCTAGAGCCCTAACCTGCTACCCTGAGTAACTGCAGTGCTGCAGCAAAGGAGCCCTGTCTTTACCCGTCAATACAAAGGATGCATCTCCGGTGCATCGCCCAGGGAACTCCCCGCTCATAAAGGACAAAATGGCACTTCCAAAGTGTCACTGAAGAAAGTGCCATCACTAAAGTGGTAGTGCAAGGTGAGACAATACTTCAAGACAAACAGTATACTGTCCAACATCCCCCAATATTCCTTTTTGGTTGCTGCACAGTTTGAAAAAAGCCTACTGTTAACTATCAACTCCTGACGGCGATCAAAGAGTGGATTAGTGAAAGGAACGATGAATTTAGAAATTTCTTAGGCCAAATTTTTACAGTATACCAACTATGAGTTGGTCAGCACTGTTTTTACTATGCTAAAAAAAAGAAATGCAAATGGCAAGTAAAACTTACTACAAACTACAAATACATCAATATATTCACTCAACATGAGTTTAACACAGTAGTATAAGCTGAAGGGCCAGAGGCTCAAGAATTTCTCTGAAGCACCAGGAGACAATAATATATGTAGTTTGGAATGACAATTCCAAAAGTAAACATATATAAACAGACATACCAAATCACATCACACACACACACTCTCTCTCTCCCCCTCACACACACACATACACACTTTTATCTCTCACAGGATATAAGCACTATCAAAAAAAATTTTTTAACTTCATTTTAAATTAAACACTTAAATCTTTGAAAAACAACAACAACAACAACTATGTTTGGATGTATTAAACAAAGAAACAAACAAACCTACTTTAGACTGTAGCCTAGAAGAAATCCTTTCAATATTCACTTACTCTAACCTGAGACAACTTGGATAATGAAAATAAATTGCACTTCCCCCCAAGATATGGTATTTAAAATTTTAAGATCTATCTTTAGCCGCTAATTTCAACATACACCTGGTAAAAGTGCCTTCTGTTAAAAGAAGTATCAAAATTTACCAAGAAAGGATGTTTCAAGGCATAAGTGGATGGTTAAAACACAAACCTGTGTGAAATGAGTTCAAATTTACTTCACAATACTGATGTAACCGTGATTTACAGGAAAGTCATGATTCATTTTGGAACATAATAAAATTAAATACATCCTGAAACTTCAATGTGATATTTTTATATTTATATATAATAAAATAACAGTTTGGCACTTAGCAGCTTTTGTTGGTTATTGCATCCCATATTATGTGGCAAATTTACTTTTAGAAAACATTACCTAACTTTTGCAGCTACAGTGTCAACGAACTAAATAATAATAAAACTTTTATAAAATGAATTGACCAAGTCATGCAGGCACTGATATATTGCAACAGGGACTCATTCACTCCTGAACAATGAACTGTCTCCTTGGAGAGGCCTGGCATAGCCTGGAAAGAACTTTAAACTTCAGAAATTAAAGAAAAGAGAACTGCTGACTGTCACAGCTTTACCAGGACATCGGTTACCACTTGAATGTACCTCAGTGGTGGCTTCTGAAGGCTAAGGTTCTGTTCTGTACGGGGCATTTTACCAAAGAAAACCCACTCTTTCGGCAGTTTATTTCCCATAAAATTAACATCTAGTTGTACAAAGAAAGTTTTCTTTCTTTGTAGTGGCCATGTAGTTTGCCTTGATTAAAAGACATCCAAGACATCCTGGGGAAAGCGTGCAGACAACAGCTGACTGGTACACGGCACGAAGCAAAGAGGCTGGCTTTGACTTAGGGGTCAGATCTGCTACGTGAGTGGCCTAGTGCCTCTGAGAGAGGAGATGGAAACCCCGTGCCTCTGTGACCCACGTCTTCTGCCAGGATGGAGAGTGAATGTGCGCACACAGCGTTCTTCAGAATCCCCACAGCAAGGCTGCTCAGCGACTTTTTCTAGCACTGGATTGACTTCTAACAAGTAGAAGAAAAAAAACTGCCCATAGGTGCCCCTTCTACTGCCCCTGGGTGGAAGAACACAAGTGATGTTTCATACGCATGTGAAAAGCATACAAACATTCTAGGCAGGAAATTTCCGGAAGAAATTCCTATCCTCAAATTTATAACCAAAGGATACATTTGTTAATCTTTAAGACTAAATGCTGCTTCTTATAGCCACATACTAAGAGGGAGGGGAAAAAAAAGCTGTAGAAAACAATTAGAAATAAAGACCTCTATATTGATTAGAAATCTGATATTGCATAAATTTCAAATGATAAAGTCACTTTGAAGTCCCTGGTTTCACATGAAAGTGGCATAATTCAAATGGAAAACAAAAGTATCTTACAAGGTTAAGTGCCAAGAATGACTAGACTTTTTTCCCCCACGGGAAGTGGGGTCAATGTGGGTTGACATGGAGAGAGAGGAAAGGAGGAAAGGATTAATTTGCTCTACTATGAACAGAATGAAATTAAGTTGAGGTAGTTTATTCTACCAGCCAAACTTTACTTGTTATGTAATTTGTCAGAAACTTGTACTAGTGAACGGCATTGAGAAAATTCTGCTACAAAGGCTTCTTACCATGGATTCGCATTCTAAGACATTTTCAAACCCTAGACAGTAGTAAACAAGACTGTGTGCTTTCAGGCAGGTTTTTTTTTTTTTTTTGTAAGTTTTTGATCCCTATGTTTTCTCTGGACCTTTTTTTTTCTTTTTGGTCATAGCAGACCTTTATTATTTGTCCGACTCGGGTCCTTCTTTTATAAAATCTCCTACTTACTAATGTCCTCAGATTTATAAAATGGTTCTGCTTAGTTGAAAAGGAAGAATGGCACTGCAGGAGATCCTTCTCAACCCCAGACATGACAGCATGACGCATCTTCATCTGAAATCACACAGAAGTTACAACTTCCTTTAAAGTCACAGGAGGGCTGCCACCTGACTCCTTAATTTACTGACCCTTTAGATTACTAAGATAGAATGTCATACAAGAGAAATTTTATCTTAGTTTTTTGATTCATCATAATTTAGTTCAAAAAAGATTCTTAGGATGGAGAACTAGTAGTTAAGTGGAGACTAACTGGCATTGAGTCCAAACTAACATTTTTAGGCACAAACCCTTAATGGTTGGGCAGAGTTAGGCATAATATCTCCTTCCAAGTGCAGTGGAAAAGCAATTCCGGTATGTTTGGATATGTTGATTTGCATATACGGATTTTTTTTTTCCCCCAAAGCCAGGTACTTGAACACACCGGTCAGTCAGACAGGAGATCCCCTCGGGGAAAATGCACCTTAGGGCTTTAACTTCCATATTTTACACGACAGGATTCCCACTTCCCTTTTCCTCGGACACCGACTAGCCCCGGTTGGTCTAGGGACACACCTACGGGAGAAAAGGATTCCCCCCGCTCGGTAGTTTTTTTTTTCCAGCAGTTTACGATTTCTTCGGAACAAGAGCTGAAGCCCAGGCTTCAAAGCATTAGAAAACCACCCGCGTTACCGCACGGAGGCCGGCGCGAGGTCAGCAGCTGCGCGTCCCGCGGCCACGCGTCACGGCGAGTGCACGCGGATGCGGAAGAGGCCCTGCTGCAGCTGCAGGCGGAAGAGCTTGCAGTTGGCGATGCGCAGGGCCGCGCAGCCCGTGCGGCGCAGGTCGGAGGGCAGCAGGGGCTTGGTGTGCTGCCAGGTTCCCGTACTCCTTTTGAACTCGCGCACGTAGTCATAGTTGGTGCCTGCGCCCCAGGAGAACAAGCAGAGGTGACATACCGTGCCTGGGGCCCCCGACCGCCCCGCCCCCCCTCCCCCTCTCTCCCGGGAAACGGCTCCCGCGAGATCACCCTTAACACGCTGACCTGTATCGAGATCTCCGATGACGTAGATACTGGCGCCTATGGGGACGGCTCCGTACACGAAAGAGGAACTGGCCGGGATGCACAGATTCTGGTCGTTAAGATAGATCCACCTGAAAACAGAGGGACAGGATGAAGGAGGCTAAGAAGATGGCCCGTGACATCCGGGCCGGCTGAGATGACAAAACTCGGGGCCGCCAACAGGAGGAGGCACGACCCCCACACGCCTTCTTGGGGAAACGCTTATCTCCCGCCTGTCACTTTAGATTGAAGCCTGTCTGTTCCGGAAGGTGGCGTGTACTGAATCAGAGACTGCACTGTTCAGTGTCCTCCTGTCCCTCAGCACAGTGTTCCTGAGATCACCCATGCTGTGGCTTCATCATTATCTCATTTCTTGTTATTTTAAGTAGGACTGCCCTACACTGGTGTAGCAGAATTTGTCAACCACTGACCTGTTCAGGTTCACTGGGGCAGTCTCTAGTGTCAGCCTTCCCTTGTGGTTCAGCTGGTAAAGCGTCTGCCTGCAATGTGGGAGACCTGGGTTCGATCCCCTGGGAAGATCCCCTGGAGAAGGAAATGGCAACCCACTCCAGTATTCTTGCCTGGAAAATTCCATGGACAGAGGAGCGGGACAGGCTGCAGTCTATGGAATCGCGAGTCCGACACGACTGTGGGATTAACTAACTATCCAGTGTCTGGCTATTTTGAACATTAGAGGGCAAAGCTCTTTTGTGTGCTTATGCTATGGACTTGCTTGTTTATACGGTTAAAGGTGTATTTCCTTTGATAAGAAAAGGTGTATTTCCTTTGATAAGAAAATGCGTACTGTTTTCCAGGGTGTTGTGTCCTTTTGCATGTCAATGAGCAACGTGTGAAAATTCCAGCTGCTGGGCATTTCTGCCAGCTCTTGGTACTGTTGGTCTTTTTTTTTACTTTAATGATGCTGAGCATCTGTGTGTGTGCTTACTGGACACTTTGTGTATCTACTTTGGTGAAATGTCTGCTCAAAGATCTGTTCATTTTTCAAACTGGGTTTTCTTACTGAATTTTAAGATTCTTTTTTATTTTATAGTTACAAGTCCTTTTCTGGATATGTGTATCACAGATCCTTTTCCCCAGCATGTAGACTGTCTTTTCATTATCTTAATGGGGGCTTTTGAGAACAGCGGTTTTTTAATTTTGGTGAATTCCAGTTTATCATTTTTTTTTTCATTTTATAGTTCACACTTTCTATGTCCTTCTAGAAAATATTTGCCTATTCCAAAGTTGCAGAAGTTTTTTAAATTAAAATTTCTGGAAATTTTATTGTTCTAGTGCTAACATTTAGGTCTTATGATACATTTCAAGTTACCTTTGGTATATGGTGTAAGGTATAAGAGTCAAGTCCTTTTTATCCCTATATCTAGGCATACAGATAGCTAGTTTTTCCAGCATCATTTGCTAAAAATACATTTCTTTCCCCGCTGAATTGCCTTGGCTCTTCTGTTGAAAATCAATTTAATAACCATGAAAAGGAGCCAGGGCTCCATGAAGAAGTGTCTGATTCCACAGCTGAGACAGAAAACACAAGATGAGCCTGGACCATCTTGTGCTGCCATGGAGGAAGCGCTGCAGAAAGGATGAGGTGTGTCAGAGGACACAGAGCCAACATGCAGCTCCTGACGGCCAAGCGGGACCAGCTGGAGCAATGCAGTAAACACAGTCCCGGCTGGGTAACTCAGAGATTAAGATAAATATCCGTGAGTCCATACTGATAGAAATAAACGGCCAAATCCATTAAAAAAAATACAGAGAAGGGACAGCTGTTCTTTACAGAACTCCAGCTGACATAGGGAGAAGGAATGAGGGAAGCAGAAAAATCCCCAGGAGGCAAACACCATGGTTCTAACTGCCGTGAGGCCAGTCCATCGAGGACGCTCCATTAGTGGTGAAAATTTAAGGAGAAACAGTATATTCGCATATTCTCAAATTATCTCTTCCAAGATATTCATGAATTACAAAGGGAGAAGCAGTGACTTTACAGTGGGGGAAACCCCACAGATGGCACCTTAACCATGTCATCAAGATTAGCATCACCAGTAATGGGACAAAGTGTCTCTCCCCCTGACACCAGGCAGAGAAGGGCCCAGAAGCACTTATGAGGGATCCCCACCTCAAATGCACAACCTCAGCCTCATCACAAGACATCATCAGACAAACCCAGGTGGAGAGACATCCTAGTAAAAAACCGTCCAATAACCTTCAAAGACTCCCAAGCACAAGGGCGGTGCCCCATCGCATCCCCACTTAATTCACTTAGAATAAGTAGAAAATACAGCTGCAGTTTGGGTAAAAGATATTAGTGGATGAACTGGTGAAATAAAGTCGAATAAAGTCTGTAGTTAATAATACTGTACTGAAGTGAATACTACAGCAGGTAAGGTGTTAACAGTAGGAGAAGCTGGGTGAGTGGCTTATGGGAACTCTCTTCTTGCTACTTTCCTACAGGTCTAAAATTATTCCCAAATAAAAGGTTTTTTTGTTTGTTTGTTTGCTTTAAAACAAAACAAACTAGACTCTGCTATATAATAATGTTCACTTAAGTAAATTTGATCAATTCCCTTTCATAGCTAAAAGCAGAGCCAGGTCAGAGCAGACCTCAGTTAGAGGAAACGTATGTAAGCCCTTTAGCACCACCAGTGTCCAGGCCTCCACTCACTACCGGAGCACGTACAATTATTTCACTAAGAGCAGCGCTTTCTTTTTTCCCAATGCACACTCTCCCCAGACTGTTACAGAGTGGTACATTCCCTATTTTGAATCCCAAGAAATGTAGAAGCAGAATGTTGTCCAAGATCATGGAACAACTCAGAGGCCAAGCTGCTATAAAGCGAAGATCCGATTCCTCTAATATCTGAAAGCTGATTGGTATCAAGCAGTTTGTGGGACTGGGAATACAGCTTGGCCCCTGCCTCTGAGCTGCCTCTAATAAATAGGAAAAGGGAAAAACTAAGAGCTCTCCCTGCAAAGTGAAATCCGGCGATCGCTGACCTCATGTCTTATGGGCACTGGACCCACGAATGCTTGCACCTGAGGCTCAGCAAGTCTGAGCACGCCCACTGGCTACAGAACGCTGGGAGCACCTCTCTGGAGTGCCAGAAGAGACCTCAGGTCCTCAATAGTGTCCTGCTCACAAAGCCGGGACGTAATCCAGACGTACTCAGCAAAAGAGCCAGATAAATGAGAGCCCCTTCTCGGGGGACTAAACAATTAACAGACGCCAACTCTGATGACTCAGATGATGGGATTATTTACTAGGCAGGGATGTGGACACAGCTAGCACAACGATGCTCAGTAAGTGAAAAAGGAAAATAGGCTTATGATGGAAAGATAGGGGACTGCGGCAGAGAAATTTTAAAAATCTAATATGCTACCTGAGGAAGGTAGAAAAGGAAAAACAAACCCACAGTAAGTAAAAGGAAGGAAATAAGACAGGAGAAACCAATGAAACAGATCACACAATGGAGAAAATGAACTCTGATGTGCAGCAGGCTCTTTGAGAAGGTAAGTACAATGCTAAACTTCGTTAACAGAGGGCGCTGGAGGGACTGCAAGGCTCGGAGAGGAAAGGGCTTCTTCCCTGGTATCCGTTGGTCCGCTCTGCCGTCTCCAGTGTGCAGGGGACCCGGAGGTGCTCACCTGCAGGGAGGTGCTCTGCTGGCCAGCAAGCAGCTTCCTGCGCACCAGCTCTGGCCCCGGCGTCCCAGGGCTCTGCTGTATCCTGGGCCACGGCACCCCCTGCTCTACAGAGGTGAATCCCAGCCCTGCAGGGTGGGGAGCAAACTTCCAAGTTTGTTCCTTCCTGGGACACTTTCCCTCGGTCCTAAAGGCTGTAGCTGAACTTCTTTCTTGACTATTTCTGCTTTCATCGGAGTCTCCTCTCACAGGTTAGCAGTTAACTCCTCCACTTAACTCCTACTAGTTAATCATTAGGTCGGTGACGACCTAACCACCTGTTAAGTTTATGGAACGCTGACAGCTATTTTCCACACTGCAGCTGACTTTTCTACTTATTCTAAGTGAATTAAGTGGGGATGTGTGGGGCACCACCCTTGTACTTGTGAGTCTTTGATGGTGGCACTGAGGTCTGCATGTTCCTCAGGATGCAGTACTGCCCCTGGTTCTCTACCTTAGCAGGGGAGGAATGTTCTGGTGACTTCCACTTAACCCTTGCTCCCGTAATGGTCCCTGATCCGCAGGTCAGAGAACCATATGGGGATGTGGCCAGTGGTCAGAGATGTCTATCCAAGTATATGTTCATCAAAAGATGAAGCTGACAGGTCTTGACTTTAGAGAATAGTTAACTGATTTATCTATTAAAAACGAGAAGGGGAGGGCACGTGGCCTGAGCAAATGCACAGAGGCAACAAGACACAGGATGGCTGTAAGAAGTGAGCTGCACTCCAGAACACGGGAAAGGAAGAAAGTGGAAAAGGCCGGACATTTTTCTCAACCTCAGATCACAGAGGGCCCTGAGGAAGCGGCTAAATCCTAATGTCTTTACTTGGTAAGCAAGGGGTAACTAGGAATAATCTCCATCTGAATGAAATGACCAAAGGCAGATTAATCTTTCAGAAGCACAAGTAGGTGAAATGTATCCGAGAGACTGACTGGTTAGAAGGCTAAGGACACCGCACGTATGACAGTGAACTCGCTGGAGCTGTGGCAGAGAAATAAAGGTGGGTATGTGCGAAAAACACTATAGAGGTTAAAAAAAATAAGATTTGGCAACTCATGAGATGTGAAGCATAAGAGAGAATCAAAGATGACTTTAAAAAACATACAGGCCACTGGGAGGATGGCAGTTCTAGTGTAGCACAGTACTAGAACCAGGAATGCAAAGAGCAGAAATAGACACACTTGTCTTTCTGGATATATGAAGTCGTTACTGTGACTTGGTATAAATAAGGGCAATTTAAAAAAAATTTTTTGCTTTCCTTCAAACAGTTTTGCTTTTAGTCAGAAACACAGAAAATAGTAAGATGTGGCATTTTTCCAGGAAACTTTTAACCTAAAAATAGGGAACAAAGACAGGAAAGACAAGAGATTACTTAAAAACAATAAATAGTCTTCAATCTAAGGCAGGTTGTTCATTTGGCAGCAGCTTCCAAAGTATGCAAATACCACACACTTAGAAACATCTGAGCTTTAAAGAGAGAACGTACTCACAGATGTTGTCCCCCTTCTATGGGTTTTCATGGGAAAGACTAAGCTTTGAGGCACTGTTGTGTGGGCTCTGAATTGGCGGTCTCTGAGGCGGTCACGTGCCAGCTCTGCCACACGCTGTCTGTGTGTTCTGGGGCACACGACTCAACCTCTCTGTGTTTTGATTTCCTCATATGCAAGACAGGAATGAAAGAGTACCTGTGTCTCAGAGGGCTGTTTTGAAGATTAAATGTGTTAAGTGAGGTAATATATGGCACTTAGTATTGTATGTTTATGTTTAGCTTTATTTAAACAAGAGTCCTATATACTGACAACAGAAATCAAGCTTTCTTCATTTGTGAACAAACACTGGAGAACTTGAATATAAGCAAACTACAGATAAGTGAATTTTATTGGGAAGTACTTTAAATAGCAACGAAGAAGTAATAGTCATGTTTAACAATTATGAACGAAAGCAACTAATACTCTTATTGAAAGTGAAAAGTGAAAGTGAAGTCGCTCAATCATGTCCAACGCTTTGTGACCCCATGGACTGGAGCCTACCCAAGCCCCTCCATCCATGGAATTTTCCAGGCAAGAGTACTGGAGTGGGTTGCCATTTCCTTCTCCAGGGGATCTTCCTGACCCAGGGATTGAACCCATGTGCCCCGCATTGCAGGCAGACACTTTACCATCTGAGCCATCTGGGAAGCCCAATACTCTTATTACTTAATACTCCATAAACAGGAGACAACCTGAGAGAAATCTAAAGCTTCTAATGATGATAGCATATCAAGGGAGATTGAAAACTTCACAGCCAGCTTCAAGTCCTCTACAATCAAAACAGAAACAGGAAATGGTAAAACCATAAGCAACCCTGATTATTCCAGCAAGTGAGATACAGCTCTCTAGCTCACACTGTCCCAACAGTAGTTCAGTCATTATGGGAAAGGCTTACATCAATATTTCATCAGAAACCAAGTGTACTGACCCCTGCTTGTTAATGAACTTGGGCAACTGTTTTGAGATTCATTTGGGAAGGAAATTCATATACTACTTTGTAGCGTGAACAGTCAGCCCTCACAGTAACACGTTATGGAAGAGAGGTGTAGAAAAGTCTTTGAAATTCTGCCCCTGTCCCAACCATAGTAGCAAGCATTCTCAAATTGCTCTCACACTTTATCTAGTGAATTTTCGTAAGATTGTCTGCCCCCAGTAACTGAAGGGGAAAAAAAAAATAGGCTATGCAAACATCATAAAATTAAAATACATTAATAGATAACATACATATTTCTAAAATCTTGGCAACTGTGCATTGTTTACCCTAAAATACTGTGAAATGAAACATTATATTCTGGCACCCCCTTCTGGCAACACGATCGAAATGCTATCACAAGATTAACTTGAGCACAGCAATTTCCCTGTAGGATGTGAACATATTACTGCAAGAAAAACGCTGTTGGGTGGTTATAATAAAACAGGTGAGAGGAGCGAAGTGAGGGGGATTGGACCGATGCTGTGACTCCACCTCACATGTATGGCAGCCCGTCAGATGATTCAAGAATCTCCGATACCATGTTTATTGAGTGTCTGATACAAGCTGGGGTGAGGCCAGAAGCTAGGACCCAAAGCTGAGCTGGAACTCGCCCCGAAGGAGCTTCAGTTCACAGTCACAATCCAAGAGACAGGCATGGGACCACAGACTGAGGAGCCCAACTCAGACCAGGAGACATGAGAAGGCCTTCTCTTGGGGGTGATCATTAAGCTGAGTTTTGAAGAAGCCAAATTAACTGGATAAATGTGAGAAGGGAAGTTTTAGGCAAAAGGAAAAGTATGAAAGCACAGAGCTGAGACAATGATACCATGTTTTGGAGGGAAGATACCACCCAGTGGGACTCAGGTGAAGCACCTGGGTTGAACCGTAGCAGAAAGAGTACACACAGGTCATATCACAAAAGGCCATATCTGCTAAGTTAAGGAGTTTAAACTTTCTCCTAAAAGCTATCAAAAGCATCAAGGTCTGCTCTGCACTTGAGAAACATTTTTCTCTGGCTTTCCTATGAGTTACCAAGACTTCTGAAGTCACTAAATAAATATCCGGTATGCATTAGACATAAATAGGTAAGTTCAGTGAAACAATTTGAAAGCAAAACTAAATGAAGCTAAGACACGCCTTTGAAAGCATAGAGAGAGAGCTGCAGAAGCCACACGAAGCCGTCCACATGTACCTTTTAAACTCATCGTGGTAGAACTCCGACTTGCAAGTCACCATCTCGCCCCCCTGGATGTCCTCGCGACTTCTGACACCCCCGAACACATACAGTTCCATGGCGACTCCACAGGCCACCGCGCCAAACCTGAAAGGCCACACAACACACACATACTGAGCACTGGATTCATCAATACATCTCAGGACTTGATTCCCTAATTCCTCTTTTGCTTGTTTTAGCTCTGTGACATTCAGTGTTTCACAAATACATGAGTTTTCCTTTTTCAGGGTGTGGATTATTCATTTAGCGTTATATGAACCAAATGGCAAGTCAAATAAAAGATCCGTTTAAAAGAAGGGAGAAGCGAGAGCCAGGCGAAGGGGCCTCTGCGCAGCCCACACCCCGTTCTCTCACCTCCTCTCTTTCAGGGGGCAGATGGCGGTCCACTGCTGGGTCCGGGGGTCATAGCATTCCACAGACTCGAAGAGCTTCCCATAGGATCCTCCACCCATGGCATAGATTTTCTTTTTCATAGCTGCATAGCAGCCAATCTGGAAGGAGGAAGCAACAGTGGGGGAGGCAACGTTTATCATTAAAAGTTGGCTGAGTCAACACCAGCTTGGCTGGAACCCTGGGAGATGTTTGGAAGAGGGTCTGACGGAGGCTGGCTTTCAAAAATGGGAAAAGCATGGGTAATACATATACTGTCCTCAGGGAAGGATTAGCTCCACCTAACACTACTCCACTAAGTGAGATAAGCACACAAGCCTTGCTTTTAAAGGAGCTTTCCAAGCTCTCTTCTTTCACCACTATTTGAAGAGTCCAAGATGCCGAGTCCACAGAGCAGCAAGATGTCACTCAATTCTTGCCCCAAATTAAGTCAGCTGGAAGGGCACACACAGTGAGTGATCATATTACCAGTGAGTCCCAGTACCTAGGTGTGAAATACCCAGGGCACTAAAAAGGTTCTGGCCTGATGATGAAATGCCCGTCTCCACCAGGGAACAGAAATACAGACCAAGTCCTGAACAGCTAATGGGAGCCCTTAGTTTTCATTCTTCTCAGAAACCAGTGGCAGTTCTTCACCTCTGGATCAATGGATTAATGTTTCCGCCCAAGTGTGCACAACGATTAAGAAAACAGGTTTGGGAGATCTGGTTCCTGCCAAGGTTAGTGGCATCATGGAGCAGGTGTGGGCCGCAGGCACAAGAGCACTGCCCAGAGCCCACCGCCCCCGTGAACTCGCTCACACAGCTCCCCAGCTTGGTATGTGACTGGCAACAGTGAAGGCAAGAAGCTACCAGCAAAGACAGACTTCCGTAATGTTAATGCTTTAACACTATCAATCGCATTAAAAGGCATCCGTGGAAATGAAGACACAGTACCTTTAAAAGCCAGTGTGTGAATTAGTCATCACGAGGTATAGTTCTCACCTTTCTAACCATGGTCAAATCAGGTTGCTTTGTCCAGGTTTTAGAATAAATATCGTAACATTCCATGGAAATTAGCTCTTTTTCTCCATCTTCTCCTCCTAGAACGTACAGCATGCCATCTATCTCCACAATTCCAAAATTATGTCTTGCCTGAAAAAACATGAAAGAACTTTGTAGACAAAAGGCCGACTCTCATACTGAAAGCTGATAATCATACATTTAATACAAATGACAGGTTTTCATTACATTCCTGCAAAGAAATACAAGACTCAGAACTGTGTCTCTCAAACAGTTCTGCTTTCCCCAGAAGTTCATTCTTCTATCACAAGAGATAGAGAACCCAAGTCCAGGAATTTCCCGGAACAAGGGATTTCACACGAGGTGGATTCACGGGTAAAATCCTTACCTTTCGCTCAAGTCAGCTCATGACAAGAAAAAGAATGATTACCGCCTGGTTCCATAAAATGATTTTTGCTCAGCATGGGTGGCAGTGGCTCCCAGCTGACGTGTGAAATTGTGTAAGAGCCCCAGCAATAGGCCTGCCCGTGGTCGTGGTGGGGTGGTGCGTACGGGCCTGCACAAAGGCTGCCCGCAGTGTGACACTCACCCCCTCACAGCGCTGACCACGCAGACAGAAGCCCTGCCATCCAGAAGTCTGCGAGAACAATTTAGAAAGGCCTAGTGTGTGAGGAGGGGCGATGTGGTATGAAGAGAAAAAAAGCAAGGGAGGCGAAAGGGGAGCTGAGGGCCAAGGGGAGGCCTTGCTGAGAAGGAGGCGGGCAGCGTGCCACGTGGGTATCTGGCAATGGAGGGCACAGGCATGCCAGGCAGGGGTCTTGGCGGGGCCGCTGTCTCTGTCATTTCACTCAAAGGCAGAAGCAAACGAAAGTGTTAACGGGGGTAAAAAGAAACATCAAACAAAAAAAGCAACACTTTATTTACCTCGTTCATCGGTGGTAATGCGGTCCACATATTTGCATCTGGGTCATACTTTTCTCCTGAGCTCAGGGTCTGCTTGTTTTCATCTTGGCCCCCAAATACAAACAAAAACCCTTCTGAAAAAATCAAAGGAGACACACAAGAAAGTTGAAGCGTAAGTTTTCAATACCCATTCCCAGGCAAATGCAAATGCCGTGAGGGCAGAGATAGTACACCTTTTTGATGACAAGGGATTTGAGATCTTTGTCACACTTCACTCAATCCTTGATGACACAGTTAATCTGTCAGTCACTCTGACCATTTCAGTTCACTCAGAATCTCTGAGCAGATTCCCACTTCTCTGTGGCTTAAAAGGGAAACTGACACCACCCATCCGGTCATCAAATGACTCTTACGTTATTTCAGTTTGTCTGTTCTGTTCCCCAGCCCCTATTTTAAAATAAAATAGTTTTCTTAAAGAAGAAACAGCCAAAGAGACACTGGTAAAACTGAAGGGAAATGTAGGCTGGAGAGGTTACCATGCATGGAAACCATTTTGCTCTGAGGGTATTAGAAATGTGGGAAAAACTCAAGCTTTCTCTTAATGGCTTTGAGGGCATGAAGAAAACAGAAATCTAAATCCCAGGCCCACAGAGAGTGTGGTTTCTGGCAGGAAAGCCTCTTTGAAGTTCTAACCCTCAGGAGGAAGGCCAACCAGAATGAGAAGCCAAATTTAAATATCCTTGCTTATCTAGGAAATCTCAAAATTTGAATTTGATTTACAGTAATTACAAATTAGTATTTTTAGGCAACTGGCAGAAACAAATGCAAAACTTCTATGTAAGACAGTACCTTTATCTAAGTTTTAGAATCTAATATTCTAAGATTTTAAATCATTAAAGTTTTCCTACAAATAATTTTTAATAAAATGATCAGCACCCAGCCAAGATACTCAGGTATACAAAGGAACTAGACTCTATGAAGATGAAGCAGTAGAAACAGACAATAGGAAGTAATCTAGAAAAAGACTGCAAATTTCAAATATTAGAGTAATAAGAGAGATGATAAAATAAAAATGCTCACTATGTTATTTAAAGATAACTCTATATGAAGGGATGGACACAGCAGGTTTGAAAAAAAGAAAATTCTAGAGGAAAAAAAAGGATGAAAAACATTCAATGGATGGATTCAATGGCAGATTCATCACAAAGAAAACAAAACAAAAAGAAGGCAGAAGGCAGGGGATGGAGTAAAAAGGTCTAGCCATGTTTAATCTGACTTCCAAAAGCAGAGGGACAGAGGAAAATGAGCAAGGACAACATTTGAAGACATAATAAATAAAAATTTTCCAGATTTGATGAAAGGCAAACCTTCAGAGTCAAGATGCCCAACAATCCCCAAATATGGTAAAATTTCAAATAAAATGTTCACCTAATACTGAAATGACAGGGAAAAAAGACAAAAAACAACAAAAAAGTTAAATCTAGTCCAGAGAAAAGACAAAGTTTTATATCTGATAACTCACTTAACAACTAGGAATAACAGAGGTCAGCAGAAAAATATCTTCAGTGTGCTGAACAATAATAGAGGCCAACCTAAAATTCTATACCCAGCAAACACATCCTTTAAGGATTGAAGGCAAAATAATGACATCTTTAGACAAATCTTAGAGTTTGCCATCATTAGACCCATGTTAAATTCAGAAGGATGAACTTCAGAGAGAAGGAAAATGATCCCAGATGGAAAGTTTGAGGAGTAAGAGGGAAAAAACAAAGAAGCTGGTAAATATGTGGATAAATCTAAATGAATACTACCTATAGGTGTATATATAATATACATTAACAAAACACATATATGTGTAAATATTTATTTGTAAATAACCACATATTTTAATACTGTAAAACTGTGGAACATGAAAAATAGAGTATAAATGTACTGATTAACTCTAGACTTTGTTAACAATACAGGCTGAGGATGCTAATGTAACTTTCAAAGGGACAGAGACATAGAATATAACCTCTAATCTGGTAGAGAGGGAAAAAATTGAATGACAAAAAAAGTCGATCAAGTTTTTTTTGAAAAAAGGCAGGAAAAGAAGAAACATGGAATAGGCTGGACACATAGAAACTACTCAATCGTTTCACAACTTTGGTCAACATGATTGGAAACAATTCCTCTCCTCACTGCTTCAAGTTTCTGAAACAACCACCCCTCTAGGAAACCTGAAAGTTAGTGATACAGGAACCTTTGTGGTAGGTGTGCATGTGCGAAAATTATGAACAACTATACACATTATGGGGGGAAAATTTAAGGAAGATAAGTCTGAGAAAAAGAACGAGAAATCAGACCCACATTCTGTTGCCTACACCACTCCATTCAGCTGTCTCCCGTTGATGAAAACATCAATAATCGTGGAACCTACAGTTTCATTTCTAGTCCACAGCTTTAGCCATACCTACAGTACAGTACAGTGTGGAAGAGCTTAAAAATGTTAACGTAATGTTAGTGGGCAAACAGAGACTATGAAAGAAGAGTTCCAGGAAGACTGCAGACAATAATTGGAACGAAGTGAAACGGCACCTGCGGGATGAAGCCAGCAAGTTGGCGAGAACTTCCAATAAGGCTCCAAACTAAAACATACTTTCTATAGTAAAGTAACTTTAAGCCGGAACCAATTTAGGTACTATTTTCTCAAGTCTCCTATGAAATGCCTGCTCTTACATGACACTCTTACTTTGGCTGTGTGTTACGTGCTGTAACTCGACCCTGCCGGGCTCTCCCAGACGGGCACTAGCATGGCTCAAGGAAACCTGCATCTCAGATGTGCTCATCCGGCCAGGGGGTGGTAAGAGGCACTCGGCTCTGCTCCTCCAGCAGTTAAGTCATCCAATAAAAATGCTCCGCTACTGACATCTTAAAAACAGCTACATATTTAAGACTTGGGAACAGTAGGGACGGGTCAGAAGACACTCTTCTTACCACAGTCTTGAAAGCTAGAGCCACGCTGAACATGTCCCCATAGAGGGGCAATATCTTTAAGAGGTTCTGCGTCATCCTGCACAGCACTGAAATTACGTCTCCCTTGATCTTGTGTTTAAGTGAAGCAGATGAGGGCACGGTACCTGCTGAGAGGACCCCGTGGTTGATTCTGGGCATGCTTAGAGGGGCCAGTTCGATCCACAGCTGCCGATTGGGGTCGTAAAGGGGGCACATACATCGCATCGCTGCCGTTGGCTTCCGCGAACTAAGAGGAGGCAGACGATCAGTTAGCAGTTGATATGTTTATATGCTGCTTAGAAAAACTATGACGAGTTTTACTGCTCTCAAGAATGTTTCAAACATTAAAAAAAAAATCGATTGCTATTTAGGCTTTAGATACTGAGAACTGTCCTGAGTTCTTGTGCACATGGAAATCTCTCTTCCCTTACTTAGACCACAGCTCACGGCCATGCTTACACTCTCTCCTCTCCACCCACGGTCACGATGCACTCCGAGTAGCCGCGGGGCTTGAAGCTGGCCAGCATGGCCTCCCCCTGCTGTGGCTGGCTGAGGGGGATGTTGCTGCATTCCTTGACGATCTCGCGGACCAACGGCTCGTTGAGCATCTGCTCCCGTAAGTAGCTCGAGTCCAACCCTGAAACCCACAGTGCTGACATGACATCCTTCATGTGGACCTGCAGAGCAGGGTGGAAAGCACAGGAAGAAAGGGAGAGTGTGCATTTAGAAGGGACATTTTCCGACTCACAGAAAACTACAAGCGTTGATGAGTCAGAGGATCAACAGGCAAGGAGTAAGGGCCAGTGCTGCTTGAATGTGTGAGGCGGCCCCTTTCCTTTCTACTTCCTCTGGCCTCGATAAACACAAGTTTAACTTAAAATAGCATCACTTCAGCATCACTTTGCTGGATCACTGCGAAGTTTCAAGAAGCTTCCATTATACCCTACAGGGTTCCCATAGCAACAGGAAAACCTATAAGAACTCTGCTATGATTTGCTTTATCTCAGTAACTTGGATGTGCTATGAATTATACCCCATTTATACAAATATTGGTTACAGAAAGAGCTTGACACAATATGTCAACTAGATACTGAAAATGTACCAACATCAAAATTATAAGAAAAATCTGAAAAAGCCCAAGTTCCACGACAAAAGTCGCGACAACTGTGTAATCATTTCTTCAGGAATTACTACTAGAAATGATCTAACATGTATAATACGAATTACATGCCTTTCATACTCAGTCATTAAATTTGAACCAAATGACTACAGCACTGTACGTATGTGGGGCGACTAGTTTTTCTGGGCTTTGGAACCGTCATTTTAAGGCCCACTTGTCTATACCCTGGGCAGCAAAGGCCAGCGGTCCTTACAGCGTCAAGCTGGGATTAACCACAGAATGAGGAACTGCCTTTTCTTTCCCAGCAGCCACCCTCATCTCTTTAAGGCAAGAAGAGGGTCACAGAGAAGCTGTCTCAGTGGTGCTGTCAAGTTGGAAACTCTTCTTCCCTCTTTCCTAAGCTACCCCACCCACCAACGTGGACAACAACACTAACCGTACCAACCGAGCTGAGGCTAAGAGTGCGGTTTCCCAGTGACACAGCTTATGGACCTACGGAATTTAAAAATTACAAGCTGATCGTTAACATGTAAATCAAGGATTACTAAGAACAATTAACAACGCACTTATGCATTTTGAAAGCCTCTCTGTAATGTAATATATTTATTTTGGAGCTAGCCTCTAGGACATACACATGAGATTCAAAGCCCTGTAATGTAAAGGCTAAAGCACCCTCCCTGAGTGTGTTAATGATCTCAAACCTGATATCCTCTAACACATTTCCCATTAAAAACAACATTTGAAGGATGTCAAGTCACTTTTAAGTGTTAATATTTTCATTGCTATATGATG
Organism: Bubalus bubalis; assembly: GCF_019923935.1. NCBI lineage: Eukaryota > Metazoa > Chordata > Mammalia > Artiodactyla > Bovidae > Bubalus > Bubalus bubalis. The sequence goes on along the minus strand of NC_059174.1, from coordinate 7,661,084 downwards.
AATTACACTCACTCTGGTAGACGGATCTGAAAAAAACCAACTGCTTTAGAGAGCCTATGGGAAGATGTTTAACAGGTCATGGTTTAGATCACAACTCTGTAAGTTTTTCAAGTTGGAGGAGAAAGATAAAACATGTAAAACTGGGGTGAAGAATAGACAAATACGAGTAAGTGGAATGTCAAAGTCAGAGCGTGCTAGAAGGTACCTTCCTTATTTCTGTATCGTGCGCTATCCATCGGATGACCGCTTCAAACACGTATCTTTCGTTGCCGACGTTTAACTTCTCGAGAGAAATCACCTCCTTCAGCTTCTGTGGACTCAGCTCGAGGAACTCCTCGGTGCTGCTGACGTCCCGGAAGTGGGTCTCCAGGTACTCGGTGGCCAGGTAATGCACGTGGTGCAGGCAGTAGTGGAGCGCGAAGTCGCGGATGCCGATGCAGTTCTCGGCGGCGATGCAGCCCTCCAGGAACTCGCAGCACAGCGCCTTGAGGTCCGTCAGCAGCAGCAGGTCCGCCGCCTGCACCACGTCCTGGATGGTGTCCTCGTTCAGCCGGATCTGGAAGGACCGTCGCAGACAGTTTGTATCTGAGCATGTACATCTAGAACCCACACCACTAATCTAGCAGGCCAAACCACGGGAGCTCCACTTTTGCAGGTCAAAGGCGACTGAGGATTGGCAGATTTCACTCGGTTCAACTTTGCTTTCAAGAGCAGACAGAGGGCCCCAAGGTACCTGGGGACGACACAGACCGTGCGTGGCTGGTCAGCTTCTCCCAGTTCTTCCCTCGCTTTACCCACATGCACCACCACAGCCCTTCTGAGTGAACTGTCCACGGTGCTCACGCTTAACTTGGAGGAAAACCTTAAATGACTGAACTGCTTATCAGGAAGTCGCAAGTTCTGCAATTCTACGGTAAACGGAAAGGGATTTCTATAAATGCAAGCTCTTCAACTAATGAAAATCTTTCCTCCAAATAAATTAGGGTCCCTCCTCTTGCCACACGGTATTGGAAAGATACCATGTGGCCCCTGGAGAGAGGGAGAGCCACGCTGCCTGAGGCGCTGCCTTCGGGACACCAAACTCCGCACTCGGTGCGAAGGATACCATTTGCTCTCAAAGCTACCTTCTGGAATAAATCCCCCCAAAGTTCCACTGCGAACATTTGCTTTTCCTTAATCTTCTTCATTGTCTGATTGATGCTTCCTCCTCCACCCCCTTCACAGTTTTTCTATGCCATGGCGAGGCAACATAAAGACACAGGCCCCTAAAATACTGCCATGATCACAAACGGTCCACACTCGCCTACGGTATGGGTGCTTATCCTCCACAGGGAAACATGGAGGAGGGATCTCATAGTGAAGTGCAGCAAGAAACATTTTACCGCGATTTGAGATACACATGTTTGGCACCACAGGTAAGTAAGATCTCCAAGTTTCAAATGCAAGCCTGAACATGAATACGCTCTAACTGGCTTCTAACCTGTCATAACTGTTGCTGAATTGATTTTACAAGCTAGCTAAGAGTTGGGTCCTATATACAGAGCATCGCCAGTATTTTAAGGGCTGTCCCCAAACTGATTTGAGTGCATTTATTTTAAATAATCATATACATAACCTTACTTCCACACACTCACCACCTAGTGTTTAGAGAAACGAGAAAGTGGTAACATTGTGAAATGAAATAGAAAGCTTCAAAGAGGATGATGGTCACTGAGTGTGATTCTGGACAGAATGAACGCTGAGAGAAAAGTAAGGAGTGTACTTAGAATACTTATGCAGGAGATAGAGCCTTTATAGATGGAAAATCAGAAGAATGAGGAGAAGGAAGGAGATAGAGAGAGCAGGACATGTGCCCTCAAGAGCAGAGAGAAAACGCACTCTCGCATAACCAGGCACAAAGTACATCAGCATCCTCCTAATTCAAACCCAGATAGTTAAGTCTTCATGCTACCCTTTAAACCACATGAACAGCAGGGTACGGGGGGACAGAGGAGGGCAAAAAAAAGGAAAGGATCCCTAGCCACTGATCACTTCCTCCTTGGGTTTCATGAAATTCCCAGAAATGTAAGTGGGTACAGAGAGTAAAGGGAAATGAGCAGGAAAGAATGAGGGGGGGACAGGACCGAGGCAGTGAGAACAACGCAGGCGCCCATCACCTGAGTCTTGAAGTCTTTACCTCTAGAGAATAATCCCCACCGCCCACAGAGGCTCCTGGGTCCATGCCATGGAGACAGAACGAGTTCCCTGAGAGTGTGGGTCCAGGGCAAGACTAGAATGGAGGTTTAAACGCCAGCAGTGAGTGAGGGGGCATCCCACATGTACACGTCTCAGACTGGAAGGTGGCGCTCAGGACGGGAGAAACAAAGCCTGGATCTGGGTAAATCAGCCTGCTTTCCTTTCAAGGGCAGACCCCGGAAGAAAGCGCTCGGGTGCCGCGTGTGGCAGGAGATGCAAGTCAAGCCCGCGGTGACGGAAGATGGAGGGGACGCGGCTGCTCGGCCTCACCCTGAGCCTGAGGGTCTACTCGGTCCTCCTTCCTCTGGGTCTCAGCATACCTGCCCACTGAAGATGTAATCCAGGATCTCTCTCATAACCATTACCGATATCCCTTCAAGTTCAATCTTATAGGTTGATCCATCATCTTTTGGAGGATTATAGTTTAACTTTGTCCTAAGAAAGGGAAAAAAATGTAAAATTTCTATGAAAGAACAGAAATAGCTAGAAATATTTATGCACTAAATACTCTACAAAGTATATGATACTTATCGATATATGAATCCCATCTAGAACATTTGGCTTGTTAACTTTGGAACAACATATGTTCTATGACTTTCAACTGCAAAGTACTTGTTCAAGGGTTCAGTGCTTCCTCTTAAAATACAAGTGAAACAGACAACCAAAGCACTGAGGGCGTGTGAGTAAGGGTCTCTATTTCACCTGGGGAACCCAGGCCCTTTAGGCTTATGTTTCCTTAATTATCCAGCTATTTTCAATGATGTAACAAGGACCCCACACATCCACCACCCAAAACAAAAGCTAGGACCTCAGCAATAACCTGCTTCTAACCAAATCATCCTCCCCATCGGTTCATTCCCCTCCTTCATCTGAGGTAACTATTAAACCAAATCCTGTATTCAAGTTTCCCGTTTAAAGTTTTCGATTTTATAAAAGTGTTTCATGCTGTCTGTAATCTTCTGGGGCTGTTTTCATTTACTATTATATTGCTGAGTCATTCATCTTGCTGAGTATCACTTTTTTTTTTTTTTTTTGGCTGTATAATATGCCCCTTTCCTGTTGATGGGCCCCTGGGCTGTGGCTCCAGGTTTGGGGTGTTGTAAACAGTACTGCTAGGTATTCTTGTGTGTGTCTCCTTTTGTAATATGCTAAAGAATTTCTCTTGGGTTTATCCCTGGGAGTAGAATTAAGCTAAATTCTTTTCCAAAGTATGAGCTAATACTCAATTTATTCTGCCCAGTAGCTGGAGCAGTTTTCGGCCTCATCTGGTGTGGTTAAGGGGACTGTGTGGACCCGCAAATTCTACGACACTCGTCTCTGTCCCACTTCCTAATCCTGCCCGTCGATGAGTGAAGTGTGGTCTCTGGTGTGGTTGTGACCCGTCTTCCCTCACTACCCAGGTGCTGAACATCTCTTCACAGGTCCGTGGCCACACGTGGCTCCTCTTTCATGAAACACACGTTCAGTTCAAGTGTCATTTTTTATTGAGTTCACTGCCCTTCTCATAATGAGGTGCAGGCCTTCTTTAGTAAACTCTTAGTAAACCTTGGCAGACTTGATCCTTTTTTTTTCCCCTAAGGTGATGAACAACTTGAAGAATAATTTTTCCCAGTCAATGCTTTCTGGGTCTTGTTTAAAAACAGGTCCTTTACCCAAGGTCTAAAAGATGCTCTTAATTTAGCAGCGAGGGACGTGAAGACACACTTAAGCCACACTTAGGAACCCGCCCAAAGGCTTGGAGTCGGCAGGATGAGGCAGCCGTGGAAGGAGGGTGAAGGATGAATTAAGTGCAGAACAACGGATGGACAAAGTCTTAGCAAACAGGTTGAGTTCCCAGACCCTTGCTCCACGTAGGTAACTACTCCCCTGCCCTGCTGAGGAAGGCTGCCCAGCTCCAGTGGAAGACGGCTGATGTACTCTAAAGGGTGTGCAACGGAGAGAGTAGTTTAACCGGTCAAAATGCCGAACAAATAACAGGACTGAATGGATATTTTCATCTATACAAAGTCTCAAAACAAATGATCTCCCATGCAACACTTCTCAGAATGTTGTTCCATAAACTGACCCAGAAAACACCCAGAAAGAGGGAAGATTTTGAACAAAAAAAGACATGATCCAACACAGGAGAGCAGGGAAGAGAATGGTGAAGGGATGACCCTAAGGATAACAGACCTGCACCAGCAGAAGGAAGCTGGTTCATTCTGGTGCAACAGGAGGCCTTGGGAGGCCTTTAGGTAGGCGGAATCGATGGAATACATACCGCAGCAGAAGGTAGAGAGAGGATATTTAGACAACTCTGCTTCCCCCCTACATTCCGTATCTGCTGTTCCTGCCTCTGTAGTTTCCCCTGAACTAATAATTTTACACAAAAGGCAAGTCTTTTCTGCTCGCTGCACTCTAGGTGTATCTATACAAGTGACACTTTCATTAAAAGTGAAGAAAAAAATTTTCAGTCAATTCTCAATCAAGAGAGACAGCAGAAGTGGTAAGAATCACACTGAAATCACTAATATTGGGCTCTACAATCTACTGTACGCAGATGCGTCCTCAGGGAATGTTTCACTGAGGATGGTGTCAGTATTTCTAAGTTGCTATGCTGGCCATTACCACATTGTCTCTTTGGCGCCGAGTCCACCCTTCTTGCAGGCTTCGTGAAAACCGATCTGAGCCTTCTGAGGGGTGAACTGGCAGGGTGCGAAGCGGAGGGTGCGAAGCGGAGGGTGCCAGGGAGACACCGCAGGGGGAGGCTCTGCCGCCTGGCCCTGGTCCCGCAGCCGGGCAGGCTCCTGGGGCTACGGCTGCCCGTGGCGCCCGGCAGCTTGCCCTGGCACTCCTGGAGGCAGTTTTGCAGTAAACTGTCTCTACTGAGACTCCTCCCTGTGAGCAGCGTTCCCCGGCACCACAGTGGACAGATTTCTGGCGCGTTCCAGAGGGCTGACTTCAAGCAAATTCCACCAGCGTGGCTTCTCTGCCACGCGTTGATCTGTCCTGGCCGATCAAGTCTGCATCTCAGCTGCTCCTTATATCAGCTACGCCTTGAATTTGTAGAGTTTCCTCTTTGTGGCCAATCCCTCATTACTCTATAATCTCTTATAGTTAAAAATTCTTTAAACTTTTGTTGCTCAGATTACTATGTGCTTCTTAATCCTGACTAGATGCAGTCTTGAACATATTTAAAGGCACTAGCTGCAAAATGTGTTCACACAGAGGAGCGCCACCTAGAACTCGAGTGGTTCCAACCAGAGCTGGCTGTGCTGGCCCACGGGCTGCGGACAGCGTGGGGGGAGGCGGGCCGGGCTGATGGGCAAAGAGGTTCTGAAGAGGCTGATCAGCGTGCCCCCTTTCTACTTTTCACCCATGTGACTGGACTTTTTTTTTTTTTAGATGATTATACAGTCATCTCTTGGTATCCTTGAGGGAATGATTCCAGGACCCACAGAGATACCACAATCTGCAGACTCTCAAGCCCCTTTGTCCAGCCCCCTACACCTGCATCTACAGGTTCAACCAACCATGGATCATGTACAACTGACCTCTGAACAACATGGGTTTGAACTGCATGAGTTCACTTACATGTAGATTTTCTTCAATTAACCCGTGTATCAGTAAATCCCTGCAACACTGAAAAAAAAAAATCCACACATATGGACCTGCACAGTTCAAACGCACATTGTTCAGAGGTCAACTACTGCTGCGTGTTTTCACAACGAAAAAGAATCGCTTTTAAAGAGTACAGTTTCCTGGGGCTTCCCTGGTGGTTCAGTGGTTAAGAATTTGCCTGTCAAGGCAGGGGGCATGGGTTTGATCCCTGGTCACGGAAGATCCCACATAGTGTGAGGGAACTAAGCCTGTGTACCACAACTACTGAGCCCACACGCCACTTATCGCATCTAGAGAAAGCCTGTGCATAGCAGCAAAGACTCACCACAGCAAAAAAATTAAATTACTAAATATATATATATATTTTTTAAAGGTACAGTTTTATTTCAGCAGCTGGCAGGGTATAGTCAATGGCTAAGTGAAGTGAAGTTGCTCAGTCGTGTCCAACTCTTTGTGACCCCCTGGACTGTAGCCCACCAGGCTCTTCCATCCATGGAGTTTTCTAGGCAAGAGTACTGGAGTGGGTTGCCATTTCCTTCTCCAGGGGATCTTCCCGACCCAGGGATCGAACCTGGGTTTCCCGCATTGCGGGCAGATGCTTTACCATCTGAGCCACCAGGGAATCCCAATGGCTAAGAGAACAGAAAAAAAAAGACTTCCTTAAATATTGACCATTTCAGATGTCTATAAAATCTGACCCTTTTCAGAGTCCATGAAAACTGAATCACTGTACTATTGAAGTCCTTAAATGTCTGAGGGTCAAATCACAAAACTTTAATTACGGTTTAAATTCAGATCCAAAATTTCCCACCTTCCTGTCCCTCTTATATTATCACGGCCAGGTGAAAACTCACAGACCATCACCAGTCTGCAGGTTCCAGGAGGCTGATGTCCATTTGTCTGTCAGGAATGTAGTCAAAGTTGGCTGTTAGTCCCTTCCCATCTGAGACGCTAAGAGTCGCTCAGACCGGTTGTGAAACTGCCTTGCTTCACAGCCCATGACCATTCGCAATGACTTCCTTCTTTCATCTCTTAGATAGTCACCATCCTTTCTCACCGATAAACCTTATAAACTTGTCTTATTCCTCCTCCTTTTGTCTTCACTTCCCTATCTCCCAACTAAATCTCTACAGTTTTTGTTCCATTGTTCCACATTTGTCTCAAGTACCCTCATTTTCCCAATATCTACCAACATATTTCCTCCATACTTTCCCTTTTTAATCTAGAACTTTCTCACCTTGCACATCGTTTCTATCTCCCTTGCCACATATCGCATATAACCGAGAATTCAATGAATTGGACTGAATGAGTTAATTTTAAAAAAGAAAAGGCTAAGCCAAAGAGCTAATAACTGACAGCTTTGTTTCTATAGTTAGTCCATATATTTGTTGTTGTCGTCTAGTCGCTCAGTCGTGTCCGACTCTTTTGCAACCCATGGACTGTAGCCCACCAGGCTCCTCTGTCCATGGGATTCTCCGGGCAAGAATACTGGAGTGAGTTGCCATTTCCTTCTCCAGGGGATCTTCCCAACCCAGGGATCAAACCCAGGTCTCCTGCATTGGTGGGTGGCTTCTTTACCACCCACCAGGGAAGTCCAGTCCATATATAATAGCAGGTAAATCAATTCCTTTTTTAATTGAAGTACAGTGGATGTACAGTGTTATAAGCTACAGGTGCACAATATAGTGACTCACAGTTGTTAAAGGTTACAGTCCATTTACAGTTATTATAAAACACTGGCTATATTCCCTGTGTTGTACAATATATCCTTGTGGATTACTTTACGGATAATGGACTGTACCTATATTGCTGCTCTCCCTCTTCTCTCGTTTTCTGTCTCTGCCCCAGGTTTGGAATCATACATGAATTCATCCATCGGAAGTCACAATATCCTTGCTTTTATTACTATGTGACGTCAACTAACTAACTCTCCCAGAAGCTGCAGTAGTCTTAAAATATCACTTTGAGAGTTTCATAAGACTCTTTACAACAAGGAATAGTGGGGAGTATTCTAAGACGGGGCTGCCGGAGCTCAGATATAAACATCCATGCCTGTCGCGTTCTTGCCCAGTTTTCTGTTTCCAGGGCAAGGCGCTCCCCCCTCACCATCCCTGCTCTCCTGTTTGTAGAGAGAAGAGGTTAAATGAGGTGACTTGAGAGCTCCCCCATCCCTGAACACTCCTGGGCTGAACTGCTGAAACAGACCCAAGAGTTACTGTGGAGACTCTGCTCTGGAGACGCATCTGTTGAGTCCTAGATGATACAGTCCAGCCAACTCAATCTGTTTCTGAGGATTTATAACATGCCTCCTGTGGGTGATGCGGTGTGAGTTCCTTTTCCCTCCAATTACCTACTCTCTGGGCAAGCACATATTTTCTGTTCTATTAAACAGAAGTGAAATAAAATCAGCTTTGCTTTCTTTTGACAACACTGAAAAGAGGTATAATAAGAAAAAAGTCATTGCCTAATAAAGAAGCTGGTATTATTCAGTTTTACATCTATGAAAGAGGTCCATGACTTTTAAATAAGTGTAACAGAGCAAAGTCCTCTGCTGGTTATACACTGTCCTCTTCTAACCGGCTTCCAACGGCTGGGAAAGTTCAGTTGAGCCTAGATGTCCTAACGAGCACCGGGATCATCAGGTCTGGTCCTCCTCCTCAGCGCAGACATTACTGACTCTGGGATTTGAGGGGACAGTGACACAGAAGACATCTAAGTGACTTTTCTTCCCCTCAGCTGCAAAGGCTAGTCTCCAATAAGAGCAAAGAAACCTACTCAGACAGGATACAGGACAATGCAATGCTCAGGGAGTCATGCTTCACAGGAACTCCAGGGAGGGCAGTTCACGGGCATTACTCACACTGTTTCCAATGATTCCCGTCAAACCGGGCAGCTCCCAAGAGCAGAGGGCGGCAGGCTCAGCAGTGCATATGCCCACGGAGGCCCCCCTGATGACGTCTGCACTGCGGGGAGTCTGTCTTACGGACACCCCCTCTCAAGTCTTCATGAGCTCCTAAAAGCCATACCCAAAATGGGCCTTTTGGGCAGAGGAATCTCAGGGCAGCGACACTGGTCAGTACACTACCATGATGGTAGACACTGATCATCTTGCGTCTGCCCAAACCCACAAAATGCACACCAAGGGTGAACCCTAGTGTCAACCATGGACCCTGGGTGGTGATGGGGAAGTGGAGGGTCGTCGGTTGTGACCGAGGTTCCCCTCTGGTGGGGGAGGATTTGCACGTGTGCCGGTAGGCGGCTATGGAACCTCTCTCTTCCTCAGTTTTCCTATGAAATTCACTCTAAAAAGAAAGTCTACTTTTCAAATGATTTTTTTTTTTTTAGTCCCAGTTGACTTCATGAACTACGTATGTGCAGGCAATATTTCCATCAACCGACGGCATCCTCTCAGGACAAGGCTTGCTTTTTGGCGGCTGGGAATGCAGGAACCTGTCTATCTCCCAGCTCCCACCCACTGAGAACTCCATCCACCCGGGAGACATGCATTTACACAGATGCCTGACACGTGACCACGTGTCCCAGAGGGAGGCCCAAGGAGATCCTGGGGTGCACAGTGGGATACGAAGCAGGCGCAAACAATAACCTCTAGTAACTCCCTCACACGGCACCTGGACCTACACGGGCCAGCTGATCCCCACGACGCTCCACCTACAGGGCCCTGCAAAGGCAAGGGGCAGTGAGGAGAAAAACCAGAGAGTGCTCAGGTCATGGTATTGTGTGACCCGTCTGGGAACTGCCACCGGCACAGGGGGTGCCATGAAAAAAACCAGAAATGGGGAGCAGGGTCACATTTCTCTATTACTCTTAAGAATTGAACATTATTACAAAAGTGGGTCCAATGTTATTTCTTTTCCTTTGTTATTTCCTTAATTTCTATTCATTTCTCTCTGTATCCAAGTCTTTTTTTTTTTTTCACCCAGAGAGAGTGTGGTTTTTATTTACCATCAAAACTTTTCCCCTCATATAGATCCTGGCATGACTCATAATTTTAATGGATTTTAAGAGCAGCTCCCCAACCTGCTTCCCAGAATCTTCTGGAGAGCTTTTTACAGATAAAGCAGGTCCTAGACCGATGATGTCAGGTCCAAGACAGTGTATATTTTCAAAGTTTCCCAGCTTAGTCTGATGTGTGCCCTCCTGCCTGGAATATTCTGTCTGCCTCCCACTTGCCTGATTAGGGGAAGATTTAATCCTTCACTGACTTTAGGTCTCTGCTCCAGTAACACCCACAAAGAGCGGCCCAGGTACTGTGTTATCTAAAATAACACCCCTTTCCCCTCCCTGCTTTATTTCTCTTCCTAGAATTTGCCACTATCAAATAGATGGTGTTTGTCTCATGCCTACGCCTCTGAAAGCAAGGACTCTGGCTCCCTGCTCTACCCCATCGAGCGTCTGAAGGGGCTGTGGGAAACATCAGGGACTTGGTAACAGCACACAGCCAGGGCTTTCAGCGCTGCAGTGATCAGCTACTGTGCTCGTCTGGGTCTAAAACAAACGCAGCACCAGTGTTCAGAAGCGGCATTACCCCCCAGCCACGCAGCTGGACGCTCCCTGCACAGCGCCCGCGGGTTGGTCCACACTGGGGGAAGGTGGCGCTCTCGCCAGCCTCCGACCCGGGTGTGCTGCAGTCAGCAATTCAAGAACTGAAAGCTCAAATGTTCCACCACCCAGAGGCCCCCGAGGAAATCATCGGCCTTTGTACTGAGGCCCAAATGGACACTGGCTGAAGGGGAGGCCTGTACTCTGTGCATAAGCCTGACTGCCTGCTTCAGTGCCATCCCCGCACAGCTCTGGTGCACCGCGCAGAAAATTAGCAGCTATGGAGTGATGGGCACGTGTGAAGCTTAGAAAAGGATTCCAGGAAACCAAAGGTTACTGTTTGGGTGTCTGCCCACCCACCCAGCCCCCAGTAATGAGGCCGAAGCAGAGCCACTTCATTGCAGAGGATGCCTCCACGGTCTCCACCCGCCCTGACCACCGCCCCGACCCAGAGCCTGCGAGGATTCACAAAAACGCTTTCCATTTTCCTCCTCTTATCACATCATCCGCTCTGAAGACGAAATACAGTGTTTCATATTTAGATCTGCTCTGAGTAACCACATCCAGTGACATCGATATCTGGAAGAAATATGAAAACACAAAATATCTGCCTTCCAGAGTCGTGTGATTTGAACAAAAGAGAAATCTATCTTAGGGAAGATGATGTCTCCTGAAATAAGAGAATGTGGAAAAGTGTGAAGTGGCCCTCAAACAGGGACAGCTCAAGGGAACTGCGGAGTGTGAGTCAGGGTGTGAGTCTGGGGGACAGGGAGGGCGGGACAGTGGGTGCACATGACCGTGGGGGACATTAATTATTCCTGCAGAAATGCAGCAATTGCCAGAGGGAAAGATGTACAGACTACAAAAACCAAACCCATAAAAATGGTGACTCTGTTTTGCACGGCATTCAGCACTGGACATGGATTTAAAAACTGGACCTCAACCAGCTGGTGGTCCCCACCCTTGAGAAACTGACCAGCCCCACTTCTAACCATGGTTTAATGTCAGTGAAACGAAATGGTGCTGGCCATTTCTAGGAGTCTTGAGTTTTAAACTTGCTCATCTGAAGCCTCTGGATAAAGTACCCGTTCCTTTGTTCTACAATAAATGCTTTGTCCCAGTCTGCTGAAAGCCTGTTTCTCCCTCCACTGTCCTTATCGTGGTAATCGTTTGATTTCCTGCCCAGCTGCTTACCCCTAAAATTTAGGAGACTTGACTAATAAATACAGGAGGAGTGACAGTAACACAGGGTACTCAGATGCTGAAACTAGGGAGGGAAAGTTGGTGGGGAATAGAATGTTCACATAACCTCCAAGTCTCACCCCTTAAGTTACATGTTAATTACAACGAGGCGTGAGATTGACCCAGGAGACACCATCTCTAACCATGTGATCAAACCAACACTGACGACGTCGGGACAAGTGGCTATCCTGGGCCTGATACCATGCACCCAGGACACGCCACTGCCCTGTGCTGTTCCGGACAAAAACACGTAGTAACGTGAGGAAGAACTAAAGAGCCTCTTGATGAAAGTGAAAGAGGAGAGTGAAAACGCTGGCTTAAAGCTCAACATTCAGAAAACGAAGATTATGCATCTGGTCCCATCACTTCGTGGGAAATACATAGGGAAACAGTGGACACAGTGGCTGACTTTATTTTTCTGGGCTCCAAAATCACTGCAGATGGTGACTGCAGCCATGAAATTAAAAGACACTTACTCCTTGGAAGGAAAGTTATGACCAACCTAGACAGCATATTCAAAAGCAGAGACATTACTTTGCCAACAAAGGTCTGTCTAGTCAAGGCTATGGTTTTTCTAGTGGTCACGTATGGATGTGAGAGTTGGACTATAAAGAAGGCTGAGCACCGAAGAATTGATGCTTTTGAACTGTGGTGTTGGAGAAGACTCTTGAGAGTCCTTTGGACTGCAAGGAGATGCAACCAGTCCATCCTAAAGGAGATCAGTCCTGGGTGTTCACTGGAGGGACTGATATTGAAGCTGAACCTCTAATACTTTGGCCACCTGATGAGAAGAGCTGACTCATTTGAAAAGACCCTGATGCTAGGAAAGATTGAGGGCAGGAGGAGAAGGGGATGACAGAGGATGAGACGGTTGGATGTCATCACCGACTCGATGGACATGAGTTTGACTAAACTTTGGGAGTTGGTGATGGACAGGAAGGCCTGGCAGGCTGCAGTCCATGGGGTTGCAAAGAGTCGGACACAACTAAGCGACTGAACTGAACTGAACCTCAAATGATTTTTAAGAAATCAAATAGACCCAAGTTGAAAGACCATGCGGGAGAATCTGCACTTCACCTGGAGGGGAAATGGAGAAACCTCTTTACTTGAAATAATTTTAGACTCACGGGAAAGTTTTAAGTTGTAGGGTTCTTGTATACCCTTCATGGAGCATATCTACTAATGTTAATAAACTTACAGTATCTTTAAAAAAAAAAGATTTTATAAAACAAACTTACGGCTGCCAGGGGGAAGGGATAGTTAGGGAGTTTGGGATGGGCATGGACACTGCTGTGTTTAAACGGATAACCAACAGGGACCTGCTGCACAGCACAGGGAACCCTGCTCAGTGTCACGTGGCAGCCCGGATGGGGGCTTGGGGGAGAGTGGACACGTGTACATGGGTGGCTGAGTCCCTCTGCTGTATTCTGAAACCATCACAACATGTTAGTCAGCTATGCCCCAATACAAAACATTCAAAAGAAAAAAAGTTTTTATTTTTAATTTTTTAAAACTGAAGTAGCATTGATTTACAATGTTGGGTCAGTTTGGGGTGTCCGGCAAAGTGATTCAGTTATTCATACATATATTTTTTTTTCAGTCTCTTTTCCTTTACAGGTTGCTGCAAAATACTGAATAGAGTTCTATACTGTGCTATACTGCAGGTCCATATTGTCTATCTATTTTATATGTAGTAGTGGTATACGTTGATCCCAAACTCTTAAATTTATCCCTCCTCTCCCCTTTGGTAACCATAAGTTTGTTTTCTATTTCTGTGGATCTCTTTCTGTTCTGTAAATAAGTTCATTTACATCCTTATCTTTTAGATTCCACATATAAGCCACATCATTTGACCTTTGTCTTCCTCTGACTCACGTAATCTTAGTACAATGACCAAAGCTAAGAAATAAAGACTGGCACAATACTATTAAGTTCATTCAGATTTAAGCAGCTTTCCCCATGTCCTTTCTGTGTTCTGGGACCCAACCCAGGGTTCCAAACTGCACTTAGATGTTGTGGCCCTAACCTGCGCCTCTTCCTCAATCTTTCTTCACCATTCGAGACCTGACACTTCGGTGAGCCCTAGTCAATTACTTTGTACAATGTCCCTGAACTTGAACTGAATTTCTTATGATTAGACTGAGGCTGAGCATTTCTGGCAGGGACACTACCAGACTGCCACTGTGTCCTTCACATCAGGGAGAACATGATGTCAATGTGTTGTTACTGCTGACCTTAACCATGGCCACTTGGTTAGGTGATGTTTGTTGGGTTTCTTCACTTTAAGTTACCATTGTCCCCTTTGTAATTAATAAATACATTGGGGGAGCTAAGATGAGAATATGCAAATATCCTTTTTCTCCTCAAACTCTTGCCCACTAATTTTAGTTGCCACCGGTAGCTCTTGCCGGCAGCATTAACGTGGTGTTCAACTGGCAGTTTCTGATTCTCTTATTCCTGCTTCTACATCTACTAATTGAGCTTCTTCTATAAGAAAGGACTGTCTCTTCTCCCCCATTTATTTCTTTATCCATCCTCAGATACATCAGTGTTTCTTTATTCTATGGATTATAATCCAACGTTATTGTTATTCATTTTCTTGCTCAAATTGTTCCAGCTTTGGCCATCAAGACTTCTTTCACGGCTGCTCCATGTTCCTGCTAAAAGCCTCTATGTTCTTTTGAGCCCCTCCTTACTTGCTGGCACAAATACTTTAGGCACACAGTCTATTTTTCCTGCCCCAGTGCCTGAATCAACCACATCCCCAAAGACACTGGAGTTTCGAACATTATCTAATTACACTCTAGAAACATCACTCTGGCGGCAGCTTTGGGAGACGGGTGGAGCCTGAGCATAGAGGCAGACAGGCCAGCAGGGAGCCTGCCACAACTCAGAAACAGTGGAAGCTCGAACCCAAGTGGCGGCGATGGCAGAGAGGAGACGGCTTCCAGAGACTTGAGAGGATGACACGACAGGTCTTGGCGTTGACTTGACGCTGAGGGAAAAGGGAGGAGGTGGCCTCCCTGAGGACTCCCCAGGTCCTCCTGGAGAGCCTGGTAGGACAGCAGCCACCACAGCGGACGAAGGACCACCCGCCTGGGGGGAGAGGGAGCGGGCCGGGCTGGGCTTGGGGCGGCTGCGCGCCTGGCCGTCAGATGGACACGCTTGGGGCTCAGGCCAGAGGAGGAGATGAGACAGCGGAGGGGAGAGGGCAGGGCGAGGACACAGCCGGTGCCGCACCACGTCTGGGGACAGACGGGGGACCAGAAAAGGAGGCTGGGGGATGGGACAAGAGGTGTCGAGAGCATGGTAAACCAAGAATGACACACACAGCAGACAGGTCGAGGAGGACAGGCACTTAAAAGTTTTCACTTAAGTCAGAAAGAGAAAGAAATGCCATAAGGTATCAGTTACACGTGGACTCTGAAATAGGACACACACGAACCTATCTATGAAATGGACACAGAGACAGAACCGACTGCTGGTGGCTGAGGGCGGGGCGCCGGGAGGGTAGAGTGGGCGGCAGGGGCTAGCCGACGGAAGCTCTAATCCATGGAGTGGGCACACAGCAAGGCCCTACGGAACAGCACGGGGAACTCTACTCACTACCCCATGAGAAACCACAGTGAAAAAGAACGTCTGTATGTGTGTAACCGAATCGCTCTGCTGTATGGCAGAAATTAACACAACAGTGTAAATCAACTCTAAAAAAATGTTGTTTTTTACCTGATTTGGCCATTATATTTAGTAGTTTTAGAAGAACAGTTTTAATGGAGTGAGAAGACAGGCGCCTACGGGCAGAGGGGAGCAGGAGGTGAGACCAAGGACGAGATACATACACACTTCCTTCACAGACTGTCGGCACAAAGTCAAGAAAATCGTGCACTTGTTGGAAGAGGATGCAGAGTGTGTTTGCTTTTATCAGAAGCATTTATTTAACATTTGTGCATTGCCTATTACTGGGTGCTGGGAAGGACTTAAGCATACTTTTATGTTCAGGAAAAGGAGCCAGAAAGGAATGAAAATTACCTTTTTTTTTTTTTTAAGGACAAGGAAAAGGATACACTACAGAATGTCCTAGAAGGAAGAGATGAATATGGGGGCAGGGGGAGAGAGCCAGGGAAGACTAACCTTGACTGTCAGCCTCTGCTCTCTAAAGACTGGCATGCAGATCATCACACAATATGTAAACAGCACTAAAGACGATCTCCAGAGTTAAAGATTTCATATCCAAATTTTAAAAAGATACTCTAGATCATGGCTGACACACTACAAACCACAGCCTGTTTTTGTATGCCCTTTCAACTAAAAAATTTTTTTTTATATTTTAAAAGATTGTTGTTGAAACAAGAAACAAAGAATATGTGACCAAGATTGGATACAGACTGGAAAGCCTAAAATGCTTCTGACCCTTTACAGAAAAGTTTGCCAAACCCTGCTCTAAATATTTTCACAATAGCAAACATATAACATTTAAAAATTCAGCCTAACAAAATAGTAATGTTATGCAAAATAGTAATAACTTTGAGAAACAACCTGGAAAAGTGACCAGGCAGTGGCAATAAATATAAAGGAAAAAAAAAAAGTCAGATACATACTGTCAGGGTCTTGATATGATAATCCAGTCTTCCTGGACCGTAATCTGGTCTCATATAACAAGAACAAATCTGCTCTATCTTCAGATACAGATATGCCTGGGACAAAGTCCCTAAAGTGGGTTTACCCACAAAAAATACAAGAAAAAAGAACCAAGAATTTTGTTTTTTTTCTAACTTGTTTATAGTGCTACTATTCAGGAGAGAAAAAAAAAAGAACTGAAAATTAAAAGGTCAAAGGGGAATGATGAAGCCAATTATATGGAACAGCAATGATGTCGTAACAGCTAACTGTTAAAAATGATTATGGGCATTACCTTGAGATATAAGAGGGATACAAAATGACTTCAAATGAAACGATGAATCAGAAATTACATATGTACGTGTGTGTAGAGAGCGCACAACTGTGACACTGGATTAGTGCACTGATCGGAACCGGAGCTCTGGGAGATGTGAAGAACTGAACTCTGATGTGGTTTCCCATAAGACCTTTTGTATAAAAAAAAGATTCTTAAAATGTAAATCCAGTTCTTATATGTTTCAAAGTAAAGCAGTCAATAAAAATGTACCTTTTAAAAGACAAGGTTTGAAAACACATGTTAAAACTTTAAGATGAGTTCAAAGACAGAACCATGACGCAGCAACTTAAGAAGCAGAAAATTCTTCTAGGATGAAACAAGCCTGATTCCTTGTTCTGGTCACACCCTGGCCTTCTAGAAATAAAAGAAAGACATTCATGCCTCAACCTGTCAAACAGTTCCAGATTTTCTACTCGGGTAGGATTTTTCAGGTGCTGCTTAGAAGAGGCTCCTCCTGTAACCTTTAAGAGCCCATGGAAACGGCCATCTCAAGAGGAAACCCCTTTGGTTTGGGGGCACTCTTTTTTCTTTTTGGCTGCACCACATGGCTCGTGGGATCTTAGTTCCCGACCAGGGATCGAACTCACAACCCCTGTGTTGGAAGCTCCGAGTCTTAACCACTGGACCACTGGAGAGTTTCTTGGGGGCACTCTCACAAGTCTTCTCTAATTAAAAACTGGTGGATCTGGTTCTTCTTTGCTGCTGCACACAAATGGCGCTGAATACTACTGAAATTTCTTACCACAGAAGTAGGTCCGTATTTCTCCTCACTTTCTGTTCCCTCTTCTCATAGAGTCAGAATGAAGGTCTGCCTTTTCCAAGGCAAAATGGAACTCCTGATTTAAATTCAAAGGAGAAGTAAGAATTTATATGAATGTATTTTCATGTCTTTGTATTCTTCCTTTCAAAGCAGTTCAAACCAAAGCATTAAACGATGCTTAAGAAACTTTTCTTTAAAAAAAAAAAAAAAAAAAAAAAGATAGTGGGAGTAGGAAAACAAAAACCCACTATGGCCTGAAATACACCCCCACCCCACCCCCGCAGCCCACCACTGCCCTTTCAGTTCCCTTTAATAAATGAGAGACAGCTCACGATGACTTTCACTTCAGCATCTCAAAATGCTCTTCTGTTTCTGGCGCCTCCTTCATTTATAATCTGTTAATAAATGTCTCTAAACAACCTGAGGCTGAAAATGCCTTCCAAAATGTTGTCACGGGAATGAATGCTTCTCTATTAATTCTTTAGTCGTGTTGTGACAAAAGCGCTCTCTCTGGAGCTACTACTTTTGAAGAAAGAATTTGGTTCCTGCTCCCAGGTTTCTTGGCACCAGAAATGGGACTTTGTTGAGCTTGATTGCGCCATCTAAAGCGGTACAAAACTCAAGACTCTCTTCTGGGTTAAAATCTGTCCTAAGATGGTTTATTCTGCCCCTCTCCCCCAGTCCCCGATACACGTTCAGTTATATAGTAAAACGCCTCGGCCAAAAGCTTCATCTCACTTCCAAGTAAGACGTAGCATCCTGAACTCTCATCTCCTACTTCCTCATCGGCCCTTAGACTGCAGGCAACTCAATTCTCTTACCTACAGACTTACTAATGGATCTAGCGCCTCTGGCCCTGGAGATAAAAGACGCTCTAAGGGCACCCAGTCCATCTGTCTGTTCTGTTTCTCCTTACTGAATAAGACAGACACGTGCGGCACTGAAGGTACACACCATCCACCACAGAGAAGCCTGTAGGAGGGAGTGATTATTTGGCAGAACGGGAAAAATATTACAAAAGAAGGGATACTGGGTCCTGAAGGATGGAAAGGAATAAAAAGCGAGAGGTCAAGAGAGGCAGAGATGAGAAACGCATATATTCACAGATATGTCACCCTCTGTAGAAGCTGCAACAACTAGAAGAGCCTGATTAAAGTGTTTCTACAGCAACGCTACCTTGAACTGGATGCCTCAGAGACAGATCGTAGTCTTCCCCATTCTTCACAGGCAGCTGGGCTCAAAACTTGTTAGCTCTTCCTTCTTCCTTCAGCCTAATTCCTGCATCCAAATAGCAGTCGGTTGATTTCTCCTTTAACGTCTACCTTGGCCACGACTGACATGGGGGCCTGGGTGCTGACCTGAATCAGTCAGCAACTCTGTGGCCCTGGGAACAAACCACCACCAAACTACCTTCTCAGAGCACAGCCCTGTTCCCATTACTGGTGTAATACCACTGCTGAACGACTGAGTAAAACTCTAGACGAATTGGCTGGGCTCTGGAGAACACCATCTCAATTGGCCGTCTACCCGCACTTCCCACCACTCCAGTCCAGCCCCCAGTCCAGCCCGCGCCGCGTGCTTACCATCGTGAGCACACACCTGAGCCCCTGCACGCACACCTGTGCTAACCGGGACCCTTCTCTTTGCCCCTCTCTTCACCTGCCCCACCCAGCCCTCTACCTCTAACTCATCCCCAAGGCCAGGCTCCACTGTTTCCTCCTTGGCACCTTTAGGGTCAAGAAAGCGGCCCCTCCTCCTCGGAACGCCTGTGGCTGGAAGTATCTGTACCATTAAAACAGCCTCGGTTCCACACTTTGTCCTTTCACACCTGAGCTGTAACCTCTGAGGACGGAGCCTGTACTTGCCAGAGTCTTTGAGAGCTGTCCTTCATATGCCCAGTAAATGACGACCAGCATTGTTCACTGATAGGACGTGAACCTGGGCTCTCCTGGCTCTTCCCTTTTTCTCCCCAAGTCCTACTGCTAATCCCTCTACTCCAGCCACTCCAACTCCACTGATGAAGCCAAGCCCAGGGGACTCCTATGTCCTGTCTGAACCATTTTCAGTTCAGTTCAGTTGCTCATTTGTGTCCCAACTCTTTGTGACCCCATGGACTGCAGCACGCCAGGCTTCCCTGTCCATCACCAACTCCTGACATTTGCTCAAACTCATGTCCATCAAGTCAGTGATGCCATCCAACCATCTCATCCTCTGTCGTCCCCTTCTTCTCCTGCCCTCAATCTTTCCCAGCATCAGGGTCTTTTCCAATGAGTCAGTTCTTCATGTCAGGTGGCCAATGCATTGGAGTTTCAGCTTCAGCATGAGTCCTTCCAATGAATATTCAGGAGTGATTTCCTTTAAGACTGACTGGTTTGACCTCCTTGCAGTCCAAGGGACTCTCAAGAGTCTTCCCCAACACCACAATTTGAAAGCATCAATTCTTTGGCACTCAGCCTTCTTTATGGTCCAACTCTCACATCCATACATGACTACTGGAAAAACCATAGCTTTGACTAGATGGACCTTTGTCGGCAAACTAATGTCTCTGCTTTTTAATACGCTGTTTAGGTTGGTCATAGCTTTTCTTCCAAGGAGCAAGCATCGTTTAATTTCATGGCTGCAGTCACCATCTGCAGTGATTTTGGAGCCCAAGAAAATAAAGTCTGTCACCGTTTCCACTGTTTCCCCATCTATTTGCCATGAAGTGATGGGACCAGATGCCATAATCTTAGTGTTTTGAATGTTGAGTTTTAAGCCAGCTTTTCACTCTCCTCTTTCGCTTTCATCAAGAGGCTCTTTAGTCCTTCACTTTCTGCCGTAAGGGTGTCATCTGTGTATCTGAGATTCATATCTGATTGCGTATTCTCCCAGCAATCTTGATTCCAGCTTGTGCTTCACCCAGCCCAGCATTTCGCATGATGAACCATTCCAGCACCCTCCAAAATGACTCTCATCAACGCCTGACCTAAACTCTTCTGATAAAATCTAAACTATCTCACACAGACTAAACTATATTGGAAAAAAAAGTTTGTGGTCCCTTTCCTGTATCTGCCACCTGCCCAGCCAGCTCCCAACATACAGCCCTCTGGGAAGTGTTCCAGTGGGAGCTGGGCCTTGGTGGGGGCAGTGTGCACACCGCTCTGACCTCGGCTACGAGGCCCTGCTGCCCCCAGTCTGGATTCCTGTAGCTCCACCAACTGCGCATCATCTCCTCGGGCTGGTATTCCAATCCAATCGTGACTCGGATCACAGCACTTCGGTTCCCTGTGCTCTCCCTGTGGCCCCCAGCTCTGCCCACACTGACTCTCCGTCCTCCACACCCCCTCCAGATCTCAGGTTAGACAGCTCTTCCTCAGAGTGGTGCTCCCCACCCCACCCCGGTCCACCCCTCACATCTCTCTGTAACGAGATCTCTTCATTGTCTGCCTCGCCAGCCGAAGTCCACGGATCCAGAGCCCTGGAGGCCCAGGACATGGCAGCACCGTGCATAAATGCAGTGCTCAAGAGAAGTTTAATGAATGAGCAAGCATTTAGGAAACTTTTGACCAAGGATCTATATTCTCTACTTAAAAACAGCTGTTTCTGTAAATGTAATGAATGGGGGTTACTAACACAGTAGCGAATGATTAGATGAGTCATTTAAGTACACTTTTTAGAGCAGACTTTCAGAAGTAACTCCTCTGAAAATAAAATCAATCTCTTCTTTTTCCGTTCTTGAAATTCTGGTACTACCACACCACACAATATCGTGTAAAATTAAGTGAACATCAAAGATAACTTAAGAAGCTCACAAGCTCACAAGCACATGGGTTAAAGGGTGATGGCATTTCTAAAGAATGTTCTGACAGCTGTGAACGTGATGCCCATTTTCCTCACGCTTCATCAACAGGTAAAAAGACAGGAAGTAAGGCAGCAGAGCCTCTCCTTTGCTTCTGCTCCACTGCAGGACTGAGAGAAACGAGAATCTTGGTGTGTCTGCAAGCAGCAGGCCTCATTCCTTCCAGGCAAAGGCAGCTCTGTTCACATGGGCACCAGTGTTAAGGAGCCAGGCAGGAAAATAAACCTAAGGACCAACCAACCAACCACCTGCAGGAAGTCTCTAATCGGCAAGAGTTAAGTCTGAACTTCCCACACCAGCTGGAGCACAGGAGGAGGAAAAGCTGGACGGCTGTGGGAAACTCTTCCTGTGACTAACAGATGAAACATTCAAGACAACGATGGCTTCTGCTGGCCTCCAACTCAGCCCACTGAAGCAGAAGTGGGCTCTAGCGAGGACAGAGCAGCAAACAGTGAGCACTGACTTTGCTTTCTAAGGATTTTCTTGCTCTTCCCAATCCCACCTCCTCACACTGCCAGCCACTCACAGTGAATGGGCTCAAAGTGGTAGATAAGATGCAGACCAAACTCACACCTTAAATGTGAGGTTTCTCCAATTCAGAGAACTGACTGTTTTGTACAATTCAAGTGACAAAGGTCTGAAAATATTTTGAGCTCAATAATACATGACAATTTAGAATTATTCAGAGGCAGAGGCACTTGGTTACTGATGAATGTGAATGTGACTATAAAACTATGTTTTACAATATTTCTACTCATGTTAACACAAAAATTGCAAGTGCCAAATGGTCTTTAAAAAGAATCACAAAATACTTATGAGCAAAAATGTACATTTAAAGTTCTATATCCATTAGCACATTAACTATAAAAAGAAAAAAAAAGCACATTGTATTGGTCTATACCCCATTACAACAGTCTATTTTTAAAAAGCAGTCTTCCCCACTTCCACTTTGATGCGCGCTGCCTCTTAAAGCTTTATTGCCTGAAGGCCAACTCTTTTATCTAACAAAATATTTCCCTGAGATCTTATTTTCCCAGAGTATTCTATTTTCCTAAAATCTCTGAAAGGAAGGGGAAAAAATCACAATTTATTCCCATAGAGAATTGAAAGCAGCAAACATTAGACCATCATTCTACGGTGAAGACATTCTTTGGCAATAAATGCTTAGGAAGACAACTTCAGTCTCCGCTCTTCTGAGCACAGGGGTCAGGAACTCCAGCTAAGCGATGAAGGACATTTAGAAGGACACACTACCTTCACCCTCCACACAGCTGTGCTTGCCAGCTTTACTAGAGCCTTTGATCGCCTTCCTTCTTTGGACCCATCCTGTTTTAGGAGGCAGACAACCCATGGGAAGCACTCAGAATTCAAGGTTGCAACCTAACCTGCTCCTTGTCACACTCACACCCTGCATCTCCACCCTTAACCTAGAATCCCAACTTACAAATTATTCATTTATATCATAGCTCGAGCATACAAAATGATAGACTTGTGTTCTTCCAAAGGATGATGCCACTCCCCAAAGGACTCAGAAGCAAAACGACTCCTTATTTGTCCTAATTATGTTTTCTTTATGGAATATAAATAGAGTTTAAGCCTCACTTTGATATCATGAGACAGACTGATTAATAGTTTAAACAGCGGATAAGGTGGTTTTATAATCTGGATGCTTGGTCTGTATTATCCAAACCTAAATCCTTGGATAGCAAGGAGATCAACCAGTCAATCCTAAAGAAAATCAACACTGAATATTCATTGGAAGGACTTGCTGCTGAAGCTGAAGCTCCAATACTTTGGCCACCTGATGCGAAGACCCAACTCATTGGAAAAGATCGTGATGCTGAGAAAGACTGAAGGCAGACAGAGATGGGGGGCAGCAGAGGATGAGATGGTTGGATGGCATCACCAACTCGATGGACACGAATCTGAATAAAGTCCAGGAGATTGCGGAGGACAAAGGAGCGTGGCATGCTGCAGTCCATGGGTGGCACAGAGTCAGACACCACTTAGCAACTGAACAACAAAAAATCTGTGAAGCCAGAACTCCTATGTGGAAAAGCACTTTGCTCAACTCTCTAAATTATATAATAAAAATTACTTTAAGAACACTGAAGAGAACTTGCAGAAGAAAATGGCAACTGGAAGAAGAGGCAGAAGCCAGAGGGCACAGTTAAGACAGGGAGAGCTTACCAGCTGGCATTCAATGGCGCTCAGATTTAAAGATGCACCTCTGCCACACTGCTTTTTACTCAAAGTAACAAGTCTTGGGCAAGCTATACAATAAGTCTAAACATTCAACACTTCTCTTAATGTTAGATCCCTTAGTCTAACAAGAATTTTATTGATCTGTTTCATCATTTGAAACCTTCTGAGAACCTGTCCAGAATTAGAGCATTTGCTGCTACTAAGAGTGACAACCGCTGCCTTGTATATATACACGTGTATCTTTCAGCTGAAATAAGTAATCTATGTTAAACTTAGACCTCCAACTTACAAGCTCTTGGTTTTCTTAGGAACCCTGAGAAAATCTTTCTTTGATCTTCTGAAAGAGAACATGCTTCAATATTGGTTTTGGAAAATCTCACATTAAGAACAAGGTTTAATCCAATACTAAAGGAAGAAGAGGAAGAAGAGGGAGGAGAGGCGGAGGAGGGGGAGGGGGAAGAGGAGAATGGAGATGATCATTTTGAACCATGTGACTGAAGCTGTTCAGGGCAGATTTCATCTTTTTAAGCAGTTGTTAGGGATGCCTTACAGTAAACGGATAGAAACAAACAAGGCCAAACACGGCTTAGATCCATTAATAAGATGTTCAAGCCCAGTTTATTTTCCATCACCATCAGAGCGCAGCATGAGTAGGTACAGTTGATTGAAAGATTGCTCAGGATCAGTAAGCATCTCAGAACCTGGAGTTTCCAGCTGAACCCGTGAGGACTAAGAAACCTAACAGGTCACAATCACTATGCAAAACCCTTTGTAATCATTCATGAGCTGCTTTGAGACTCAAGCACAAGTGAAAGAAAAGAGACTTCAGGACTGAAAGCTTGCTCTGCACATAGCAGACAAAACTAATAGACATCAGTGCTCAGAAACTAAAGGGCGGGTTTCAAGTACCCAAGGAAAGGATGACAACAATTTCCACATTCCCATGAAACTTGGACTCCCACAGGCATCATATTAGTCTCGTTAAGAAGTTTCACCAGCATCATCTATGAGTCAAATTTTAGATTTAAACGGCAAAACAGGCTCATCAATACTTAGGCCTTGGAACACATCCAAATTAAGAGCATAAAATAAACGCTCGTAACAAAAGAACTCTACAGAGCTACATTTATGCAGCAGAATATGCAACCAAGTCCTGCATGACAAGGCAAAGGGAAGGCTGTAACATCAATGTGCAATAAAATTAAAAAAAAAAATCTTTTTAGCCATATTGCATAGCACGAGGGATCTCAGTTCCCCAATCAGGGATGGAACCTGCACCCGCGGCAGTGGAAGCTCTGAATCTTAACCACTGGACTACCCAACAAAACTACAGATGGCACAATAAAGCTGTAAGACAGAGACAGACGCACAGAGCAGAGCAAAAACAGCACAGAGCCCGATCAACCTCACTTCATAGACGAGAAGACCAGACTAAGGCCCACACAACTGTCCAAGATGATCCAGGCTGGAGTCTAGGCCCAATGGCTCCACTCCACACCCACTAGACCAGCTTTTTCTCAAAACACAAGGGACAGAAATCGCCATTCTTACTGTTGGCTAACTTATCACAGGGTCCAAATTCTAGGGAATCTTTCTTTCCTTTACTCTCTGGGACTAAAAGCTAAACAAACTCCTGTTCCAACAGATTCCCTAGAAAAACCAAAATTCCCCAAAGTGGATATGGGACTGGAACCTGTACAGAGCCCTATTATACCACCACAGAACCACACGGCAATTCACTTGCAAATTCTTTCACAGACATCACACCCCAAGAGCCACAGTTTATGAAAGAGAGGAGGGCGAACTCCATACCAGATCAAGGGAATTGTGCCAGAATGAGAAGAGCCTAAGACATGAAGCAAAGCAAACTTTGCAATACTCAGGAGAAAAGGAAATTTCCTACAAGCCTCAGGGAACCTTTCCCAGAAGGTCTCATGGTTGCTGAGAAAGGAAAGGGTTGCTGTGGGTCGTCATTAGAGCTCTGAATTCAATGTCATCATTCTTAAAGGTCGTCAGCTACGTTTAGATTGTTTTTTTTTTTGCCAACAAAGCGAAGGGAAAATGCCATTCAGGGATCATGAGAAAGTGCTGGGCAGAGGGCATGCCGGGAAAGCAGCATCCCACGGTAAGCTGTGGGGAGTGACGAGCTCTGGGAGTCTCTGCCCATCCTCCCTGGAGCGCCTCAATCTTGGGCGGTGTGACACATGCCCCACCCAGCCTTCCTTCAGGTGATCATTAGGAGTTTGTTGCTGAATTTAGGTTTTCCTGCCTTTTTCCTTTTACAATGAAAGTCTTCTGGTGCTAAGACGATCAGGAGGAAAAACAAATGCTACACCAAAGATAAAGCACAGGAAAAGATTAAAACCAAGTTAGGCTAAAAGACTTTTTATATGGAGTAAAAACTATGCCAAATGATTTGCTTCAATTCCTAGTGCCACAAAGTTGGATTGGTTCCCTTGGCTGATGATACAGAAACAATATATAACATTGTTTCTAAGCCACACAACTTCAGACACCTATGACACTTACTAAAACCAGGCAAACCGGAGACTTTAAACAAAGCTCAGACTACCAAATTTGCAAACACCCAATCCTTTCATTTATGACATCGCAGACCTAAGTGTTTACGCTTCAAAAGAGAAAGTAAGAAACATCAAGTTCTAGAACATACCAATTCATTTTGTTTCACTATAACTCCTTCAAGTTTCACTCAAACAAAATGGAGATACTATAAAAGCCCAATAAAATCAGCATCAAAAATTAAACAGTTCGTATCTAAATACTAATACAAAGTAGTCATATTACTTTGAAGAAGCCTTGAGACTGATAATTTTAAAAGAACCCCAGGAACAAATATACAGCTTCAATGACCAAATAAACCTACAGCAGTCAATCAATCCCTGAAAAAACACATACTGACCAATTCATATTTACCTAGAAAATGTTAAAAATAACTGCCCTACCTACTGTGCAAGATGGCTGAAAATAAAAATCAAAATGAGACAGTATGTGAAAGTACTTAATAAACAAAGTCAGTAAGAGAGTTTACACAAAGACTAGTTAAACGCAAATAATGCTATAACTTGGTATGGTAAACAAGAAGGAGACTAGGTATCACTAACCTGGAGTCTAATCCTAGTTGAATCACTAAGTGCTGGTAACCTCACTGTAATATAAACCACTAATGCCCACCGTGTTCCATTTTTTTAATTGGAAGGTTAACAGAATTGGACTAGAGGGTTTGAAGTCCCTTTTGGCTCTGCTACTATGATCACTAATATTTCTCACCTAAATTACTACTAGTATAAACTAATATTACTGAATATTATCATATGTGCCACTATGTTACAAGCAGATACCCCATCTTTCCTAACTTGGCAGATACAGCAGTGATACCTTGCCAGTGATACTTCTGGAGACCTGTGTGCAGACCTGTGAGGGGTTTAAAGCCCAGTTACCTATTTCTGCACAGGGTTGGTCCAAGATTAAATGAGAGGAAGACACATTTTATCCCTCAATGATCAGACTAGTGGGCTGAAGCCGAGATGAAGTCATCTACTGACAACTCAAAAAAGAGTGAAAGCTGGGAGCACAAAGCAGGTGCAGGGCTCTTCTCCATCAGAGACAACTGAGCGTCTGAGATGGAAATGAACCAGAACTGGTCCCCTCGTGTCCAGTCGGCTGTGGCAAAAAAGAAGACAGTCCCTGCTTCCACTCATCTGCTAACCACCAGGCACTGGTCTTTCTGCATGCCAGGGATGTGGAAATGAACAAAAGCAAAGTCCCTGGCCTCATGGAGCTTACACTGTGGTTGGGGAAGAACCACAAAGTAAATGAGTAAAATGCAGGGTATATTATCTTGGTAAGGGCTATGGAGAAAAATGAAGCATGCCAAGGGAACAGAAAGCATGTATTTGGTGATTCACGGTTTTCTTTTAAGCCAGCTGGATGCCACTTACAGAACGACAAGAATGCATCTAAAGTAGTTTTCCTCAGCATTTCCTCAAACAAGGAGTTCTCTGTACACAGGAAGATGCTAGCCTGCTGATCCCAATTTTATATTGATTGCTCAAAAGCTCTAAACTGCCAGCCGTGAGCTATCTGTCACGTGAGCAATCGAAACCCCACACTAAGATGAACTCATCCCAAGCCCACCTTTGAAATCCACACAGTGCAAATAGATTTTAAGAAAGCGAGCCAGGAAGAGCCAGAAGTTACCAGAAATTAGTTGAAATGCTTCTGACGAGGCACAGATGTCTCTTAACGCACAGGTTAAAAGGCAATTTGTGTGCTGAGGTCTGCTAGGACAAGGCTTGAGTCTACAGCACACATCATTTTCCTTTTTTCTGACCTGTCAATTCTAGTGACATTCTCTACTATTAGTCTATATTTAACCAGTTTACTGGGTAGTTTCTCCAGCTTTTAGCATTTTCTCCATCTTTTATTAAAAGAGCAACTCAGTCTGCAAGAAAGTTCCTACAACATACCAGCCCCTGCAAGATGTGATACCCTTGTATGAACACTGTCCTATCCACCTTCAAATCACCTCGTTAGTTGAGCTGACAAAACAGGCTGATCTTCGTTTTAAAATGCCTTCTCTAAATCGCTAAAATCTCATCATGGTCCTCGGATTGTATAACAGCATCCTGAGAATTACAATAAGTCTTTCGAAATGTGCGACAGCTTACTGTAACGTCCGTCTATAAGACACTGCCCTTATTTTTAAACGAGGACCCACAGGGGTGGCAAAGTCACTTCTGCGAAGAGCCCGGGCCTGGAGTGGAGGTGGGGCGGGGGTGGGGGGGGGGGCGGGGTGGGGGGGGGGGGCGGGTCGGGCTGTCCATCCTAAGGAAAACATCCCATGGGTTTTCCCTCTGCCCGCACCGGAGGGGAGGCGTGTGTTCGGCTTCTCCGTGGGAGGGGCGCTCCCTGGCCGCGTTCGCGGCGCAGGGCCCGGCCCACCGCCCGTCGATTCCGAGGCGAACGGCAAACTTAAGCCGGGATCCGCGGGCCGGGCCCCGGGCGAGGGGACAGGCTCTCCCCAGCGCCGCCCCGCCCTGCGCGCGGGTGCGGGCCCGGGTCCGGCCCAGCACGGCGTCTGGGGGCCTCGGAGGCCGAGCGGCGGGGACCCGAGGAGCGAGGGACGGCAGCGGTGGGGACTGCGGTCCAGGGTCCGCTCCAGGGAGCAGGGCCGGGCCTCGGGGCGGCTGTCCTGGGCGGGGGTGAGGCCCGGCGGCCGGGGCGTCTCCCGGGAGGCACAACGAGCCGAGAGCTGACCACGGGGACCCCGGCGGCAGGCGGGGGTTGGGGACCCGGGGCTCCGCGCCCCGCCCCCGGGCCCGGGGCTGCGCGGCTCCGCCCGGCCCCCGCCTCACCTGATGTACGGGCTGGCTGCAGCCAGGATATTCTTCTGCACCGGGATCTCCTCCCCGTCGAGGACCAGGTGCGCGTCGCAGAAGCGGGACTCCTCCCGGAACGAGCTCAGCGCGCGCAGCAGGCGCGTGGCGTGCTGAGGGTCGGACACGGCGCTGCCCTCGGCCATCGCGGCACCCGCTCCTCCGCCCGCCCGTGGGGGATCTGGAAGTCGCCTCGCCGGACCCCGCGAGCCGCCTGCGCTCGGCGCGCGCCCAGTCCACTCGGCCCGCGCGCGCCCCGCCCGCTCGGCCCCGCGCTCGGCGAAACAAGATCCAGCCCGAGCCTCCGGAACGCGCTTGCGCCGTCCGCCCTGCGAGCGGCCGGCGCCTTTAAGGAGCCGCGGCGTTGCGTCATTTCTCCGCGACGCCCCTGTGCCCTCCTCTCTCTCTGTCCCGCCCTCCGTCGCCGGAGGCGGCCAATCAGAAGCCTCGTCCCCCTTCCGAACGCCCCGATCCCGGAACTGGCGCTGCCTGGGCGCGGGTCGGCGGCTGAGAGCTATCTCTGCAGCGCTGGAAGGGTGTTCGAGTGCGCTGGCGCTCCAGGGTTAAGTCCGTGGCTCTGGAGCCGTGAATCTGAATCCGAGCCTCGGTTCCTCCGCTCACTAGCCGTGTGACCATGGGTAAGGTGCCCATCCGCAGTTTGTCTTTCTGCAAGATGAAGATGATTTCTTAGGTGTTGTTGCGGGCTGATGTGAGACAACCGCACGTAAAAGAGGGCGCACTAGGTGTAGCTTTCATTATTTACGAGAGAAAAGGCGCTTCCCAGGTAAGAGCACAGAGATCCGAGAAAACCAGCCCCGAAAAGAGCGTTTGGGTTGCGGGCCCGGGAGGGAGATGCAGCGGATGAAGCTTGAAGACGTAAGCGAGACTTCTTTGGCTTACGGTCGGGAGGTTGGTCTTGATCCCATAAATGGTAGGAACCGTGATAGGGTTTTTCACGAAGATCGAGCTGCTGCGTGGAGAACTGGAGGGTGGGATTGGATGCCAACGGTAGAAACGTGGTTAAATATTGCCTTACTTGAGGGAAGGGACTGGTGGCCTAGATGGAAGGGTGATGATGGAGGTGGGCAGTAGCGGATGGCTTTAAAAGAACAGGCAGAATTAGGAGGGGGAGGGAGTCCTGGGTGATGTTCTGGATTGAGTAGCTGCGTGATGTTGGTACCTTTCAGAGAGAGACAGAAACGCTGAAGGAGTGGAAGGTAGAGAGCCCAGACAGAGGTGGGCTCTGTACAGGTGTGACCAGGCTCCCCCACCCAGTCAGGATCAAAGTGCTGACAGGAAGCAAGTGTGGGACAGCTCTGTCTGCAGAGCAAGCCCTACACTGTCAGAGATTTCTGGGAAGGCTGCTAAGGGCACATGGGAACGTGAAATGTAGCCCCCGTTTTGTCCAAACGTTAGGGACTCCACAAGCTCCTAAGGAATTAGCAGTTTTACCAGGGCCAAAGGCCCAAAGAACATGGTCAGTATTCCAGATAGGCTGGGATAGCGTTTTCAGTGGATCAGCTTAGGTTTTTCCTTCAGCCAACTCAAAGGCCCCAGTAAAGTCTGGCATCTTTACCGTGAACCAGCCAGGGGTTTGGGGTTACTGGCAGGAATCAGGGTATTTAACTCTGGTGGAGTCACTGACTAAAGAATAGATAGGGAGAAAGAAGTTACTAGAGGGCTTCCCTGGTGGCTTGGCTGGTAAAGAAACAGCCTGCAACACAGGAGATCCCGGTTGGATTCCTGGATCAGGAAGGTCCCCTGGAGAAGGGATAGGCTACCCACTCCAGTATTCTTGGACTTCCCAGGTGGCGATAAAGAATCTGCCTGCAATATGGGAGACCTGGGTTGGGAAGATCCCCCTGGAGGAGAGCATGGCAACCCACTCCAGTATTCTTGCCTGGAGAATCCCCATGGACAGAGAAGCCTGGTGGGGTATGAGTCCATGGGGTCGCAAAGAGTCGGACACGACTGAGTGACTAAGCACAGTGGAAAATCCAGACATTTCTAGATCAGTATTATGGATAAAATAATTAAAACATCTAGGATTGGCTACAAAACAATATGAAGGGAAGGAGGGAAGTAGGTGGGGGTATAAATGAATCAAAAGTGGCTATGAGTTACTCCTTTTAAAGCTGTGTCATAGATATGTGGAGATTCATTGTGCTAGTCTCCGTATTTCTTTGTATGTGGTAAAATGTCATAATGCAAAGTCAACAAGATAAGCGGCTAGAGCTTATATCCTCCATGATATCTGCCCAGTATCCCTAGGAGCAGTTGAAACACTTCTTCCTTGAAGTTGTTGCTGTACTTTGAACATTGCTCTGGCAGGAAAATTACTGTAAGGGGTTTATTTGCCTATCTTGCCTACTAGCTTGTAAATTTAGTGCATCTCCATTTCCAGGTGCCAAGTCCACCGCCTAGCCCTGTTAGTGCTCAGTGGATGTTGGATGGATGGAGAGATTTTAAAAATTGTGAATACCGGGCATTTAATAAATGTTTTCTGAATTGCAATCTGTTTTTAGTTTCTTTGTGTTTGTCTTCTTTCTCAGCTGGGTTGTTGCTGGAGTCAAAAATGATACATATGACAGAAGGCCTTCATATCAAATATGTAGGTACTTGATAAACACTTACTTGGAATTAGTTGGAATGCTGATCTAGTCTTCGAATGTCAGCGGTTCCAAAACAAAGAGCTCAAATAACAGAATCACCCTCAGGTAACCAGTTTTCCCAGAATGGGAGTGTTGCCTTAGTTGAAGTAACTGGAGGTAAATGGGGATTAATCAGGCAGGTTCTTCTTGGTAGAGGTGAAACTTCTCTGATGTTTTGACAGAAGGAAGGTATAGGAGGGCCTGGGCAGAGGGTTGTAGACAGACCAACATCAATCAGGGCAGCCTCCCACCTGACACCGGACAGGGGAAAGGCAGTTGCTGGCTTGAGAGGTTCCCCTGTGCAATAGGCAGCAGATGGACAGAAGACCGTATAAATGTTCTCCATTCCATCCTCACAGTTGCAGTATTCCCCACCAACCACCTGCCTGAATCACTCATATTCACCCTTCAAAATCCAGCTCAGTGACCTTCGGAAGACCTCCAGCCAGCTTCTCGGGCAGAGTCCCTGTGCTGCACCGTGTTTATGCCTTCTTTTGTTCTGCACTTAGCTGGCAACGCTGTAGTTCACTGGTATATACTTGGTTTGCGAGCTCCTCCAGGGTAGGAGCTGTGTTGAATGTACCTATTTCGAGGGACTTGCACAGTGCCTCGTGCTTCGAGGGTGCCACTGAATGCCTCACATAATCAGAGGTGGAAGGTTGGGTGAAGGAGCATGGGCGGCAGACTAACACAGTAGGGGCAGGTGGTCCCACAGGGAGCTGAAGAGCACACCCTCGGGTCAGGTGGGAGGCCGTCCTGTACTGCCAGCTGATGGCTCCAGGAGATAAGGGGCCAGTGGTGCCAAATCCAATAATTTTTCAAAAGATCTGAAAATTCAGATCCATATGTGCAGTGTCCCAGTTTTTCAACATTAGCCACACATTCCATTTGAGGGAAAAAAAAAAAAAAAAGATGCTGCACTTGTCTGCAAACAAGATCTGGCTTCCGTTCATTTCCAGAGGCAATCAGAAGTCCATCTTGGTTTACTGAGAAGGGAGTTAACGATCCAAAGGGTTCTTGATCCTCAATAAAATTGTTGAGTTGAACTCGGGTGCCCCCACTAAGCCTGATCCTGATGCTCTAGGGAAGGAAGAGGGCCCACGTGTGGGAGGATCTGTCGGGCAGCTGCTGCCGGAGCCACTCCTGGTTAGACCATGAACTGTCTTGCAGTCTATTGATACTGCTCAAACCGAGCCACCCTTGACATTGCTTATGGCCATCAACACGGTGTATGTAGTGTTATTGTTTCTCTACATTCCATGTATATCAGACATCAAGCTGTTGTGAAACATGTAATCTAAGAGATTTAATAAATGTCCCCGCAGTTTCAGTCTGGTGACTATCAGTGATCCCTTTTAGCGGCTAAAGAGCCCCATAGGAAGGATTCTTTTTTGGGTCTGAAGACGGAAAAGGATATTTTCACAAGGTACTAACAGTGGTCATTCACTCAACAAATATTTATTGAGCACCTGCTATATGATACATGTTGCAAAGGTGCTGCTGGTGAAAACAGTTTCCTCCCATGCCGTCATCCAAGAGACTTTTACTCTCTTCCTGCTTTTCTGATTATGTATCATTTTACCATCAGGAAAAAACAATTTTCATTTGCAAAAAGAAAATACTTTGTTTCCAAAAATGAACCCTCCAAGTAAAGAATCACTTTGGGGTTTTCTTTTAAAATAAATGTTAGAGGAATGAGTCCAGTAAAAGAGATAATGCAAAGCAAAAGAATTAATAGTTTAGAAGCTTTTTAGAAAACACTGACTTGAGTGGATTCATTTTATTGAAGTGAAAACTGAAGCTCGAGAAGTAAAGGACTCAGTCAAGGTCATACATGTGACCTAGTTGGGGCAGAACAGACAGGCCCCAAGCTTCTGCCTTCCAGCCCTGTAAGCTTTTCCATTACACCAAGTTGACTCTTCGTAAACATTAATTTGGTTGAGACAGTCTCTTCTGATTCATTTTAAGGCAGTCTTCAGATATTTTATTAGGTAAATCTGTCTTTGGTCCAAATCTATATATGGCTCCTTTCCGAAAATCTGAGCTCTTCCAAATCGCTGAGTCAGAGAACATCTCAGTATTTATAACTCTTGAGAGTTGATTCTACATATTTACACAACATTCAGAGAAGTATCTCAGAACCAGTGAACTAATTAAGCTGTGATGAAGATAGTGACTGTTTCCGTCCAAATCCGTGCTGTGTTGCCAGCACCTGGCGCTGTGTCTGAGACACAGTAAGCACTCAGTAAATATTGGCTGAGTGAATAAATCTTAATAAGTGGGGAGACCTGGGGTCTTTCTATCCACTGAACGGGTTACTTCAGTTGTTACCATGGTCCTGCACTGAACTCCAACTAGTCTATGCAGCAGCAGGCTAACATCTCCGGTTCAAAATAAGCTCCTGATTTTACTCTTTAAACCCAATCATTCCCGGACTTCCCTGGTGGTCCAGTGGCAAAGAATCTGTGCTCCCAAAGCAGGTTTTGATCCCTGGTTGGGGAATGGGATCCCACATGATGCAATTCAAAAAGATTCAAGCTGAAATTTAAGACCTGGTGCAGCCAAATAAATACGTAGATAAAATATTTTTTAAAAACCCTAATTGTTCCCCAAATAAACTGGCAGCATTATTCACTTAACCACAGACAGAGATTTCTTGACATTCTTGACCTTTTTTCTCATGCCCTTCATCCAATTCAGCAGCAAAACCCTGCAGACTGTCCTGAGTCCAGCCTCATCTGACCCCCGTCGGTACCACCCTGTCCAGCCACTAGTCAGTCCCCCTGGACTCCTGCACCAACCTCTTAGCTGTGCTGCCTGCTTTTCCTCTTGCCCCCTTCTGAGTTCTTTCACTTCATAAGTTAATCAGATCCAGTCACTTCCCAAAACAAGACCCTCCAAAGGCTTCCCATCAAACTTGAGGGAAAAAATCCAAAGCAGAAAGTCCTGTGTGATCAACCTTGTACTTCCTCTTCAACCTCATTTCCCATCACTTTCCTCTCCCCTGATGTTCACTAACCAAATCAGCCCTTTTGCTGTTCCCTGAACAGGCCTCACATATGCCCACTCCAGGGCCTTTGCATTGGCTCATCTCAGGCTGGAAATGTCCTTCCTCATATTCTCAGACCTTGTTCTTTCCTTCTTCATAGATCAGAGCTCAAATGCCAACTCCTCAGAGAGGACTTCACTAATCTTCCTGTATAACGAATGCCTCACTCAACTACTTCATTTTTTCTCACTGCATTCAGTCACTACTTAACATATGTTTATTTGTATATTAGGTGTCTCCTCTGACTTTAAGCTTCATGAGGCCTGGCAGGAACTTCCTGTTTTATTTATCAATGTTATTCCCTAGCCTCTAAAACAATGCATAGGAAATAACAGATACACAGTAAGTTTAGACTTACTGAAAGAAACAAACTGATGGAAGAGAGAAAATATTCCTGGATCTTTTCATCCCTTGTTGCCTAACCTGACCTTGCCAACATGGAGGAAGATGAATAGTCAAGGAAGATGAAGATTCAAGGACATGAAACTTCCAAACCTCAGAAGGTCACAATATAACAGCTCTGGACAGATGTTGCTTCAATTACTTCTTTCAAACCAAGTTCTGTGTGAGAACCTTCAAGCCAGGCCATTTTCCACTTTGTATTCTTTAAATTTAGTTTGAGTATTATATATTGTTACCATACCTAAGAGCATGTAAAAGATACTCAATTTCTGTCCTCCCTGTAGAATTCTAGCCAATACACTGCAAGGTGTATGAGCTGATTTATTCTGCAACATTTATATCATGTAAGTAATTTGCCTGCTCCTTAGACTTATTTAAATGTAAAGTCACCTGAATTCCTTTAAGTCACTGGACTTCCTCTATACCTCCCTGTGGGTCTCATCCTCCTATTCTGGGAGGCTCCAGGGTTCATTACTCCACTGCTTCAGTTTCTCTGGCATAACCTTAGTAACTTCCCAGAGCAGTTGAGAAGCTCTGACACAAGGGTCTGCCACATAGTAGGCTCAACAAACGCTCAACAAACGCTAAGTGTTGTTACGTTTCCTATTGCGATCATCGCCACAATCATCATCCTGGTTTATAATGGCGTCTTTCCCAGCTCAGGAATTACTACCTTTTAGTTGATTTTCAAGTCAAAAGTCTAGCCTCATCACTTCTACAATCAAGGCCCCACCAGCTTCATCCTCTCCATCCGGGTTGACAGCTTCATTTCTTGTTTCTGTCTGATGTTAATGCTGGACTATAGTGAACTTAATTATTTTCTGACTCTATCTGCCATCTTCCCTTCTTACTCTTTAAACACTCCATTCTACTCCTTTGTATTTCACGCTCCATGCCTTTATTTTTTTACCTTTAGATTCATTCTTTATTTTCTGAACTATGTTAGATCTCTTTAATGAGCAATGTTTGACCCAGTTAACACTTTAATATATTTATTATCTTTGGAACACATCTTGATTGAGGTATAATGTAAAGCATATGGACTGATGAATTGTTTCATATGGATACCTCTGTGACCTCACCAGGTGGATGAAGATAACACTTCCAGTAACCCAGAAGGTTCCTTCAGACCTGTTTCTAATCAGAACCTCCCAGTGGAAACCACTGCTCTGACTTCTATCACAATTGATTTGTTTTTCCTGTTCTTGAACCTTTGCATTTGGCTTATTCCACTCAGGACGATGTCTTTGAAATCCTTCCGTTTGTGGCTTGCAGCTGTAGTTAACCAGCTGTACCACTGTGTGCATATGCCACCACTTATGTGTCTGTTTCCCTGCTGGTGGACACTTCAGTTGTTTGCAGTGTGGGGCTATTACAATGAAGCTGTCATGAACATTCTCAAACAAGTCTTAGGGTGGGCGTATGTACGTTTTTCTCTGTGGATGCGCCCTAGCTCCGTTGCCAGGTCATAGGAAAGGCATGTATTAAACTTTAGCAGATAACTGCCAGTTTTCCAGAGTGGCTGTACCAAATTTTACTCCCACCAGTCTTGCACGAGAGTTCCAGTTGCTCCGCATCCTTTGGTAATTGGTGGTGTCTGTCTTTTAATTACACCCATTCCTGTGGGTATATAGTGGTATCTTGTTGTTTTAATTTCTATTTCCTTAATGAATAATGATGTCAAGCACCTTTTTATATGCTCTTGGTTCACTTGGATATAGCTTTTGTAAGGGCTGGTTTAACTTTTGTTTCATTTTTTAAAAAGTTGATTTCCACATCGATTTTCAGGAGTTTTATTATCTATATGGGAATGCAAATGTCTTCTCCCACCCTGTGGCTTGTCTTTACACTCTCTTTGTCTCTGATGTACAGTCTTAATTTTAATGAAGTTCAATTGATCAGTTTTCTCTTTTATGGCTAGTGATTCCCATGTTCTGTTTTAAAATCTTTAAACCATGATGACATTCTCCTGTGCTCTCTTGTAGCAGTTTTATTTTCTCTTTCACATTTAGGTTTATGATCCACATCAGCTCCATGCGTTTTTCTTAAATTCAGCTTAAAATTCACTTCTTCAGAAACTCACTCATTCATGCTTCTAATCACTCCTCCATTTAACAGAATTTTTAAGCACCTACCATATGCCAGGTATTTGTGGGAGAACAAAAGCAGTTAGAGTCAACATTTAAGGAACTTACAGGCTAGTAGGAGAGAGGGTTAGATTTGCACATAAACAATATTTAGAAAGTAGTAATTTAGCTGGAAATAATGATACGGCCTAATTATTTAGACACACCACCCAGAGTAATTTCCCCTTTGAACATCGGCATAAATTCCATTCCCTACAGGCCATGATGCTGTCTTCCTCATCCTTTGCTGGTCCCCCGAGTCCCTGTGCCTGGCTTGCGAGGCGTCCCACCATCTGGCCCACCCCTCCCTCCTCACCCTCACCGTCCTCTATCCCAGGCCCTCCCCACAGACCCAGCTGTTGGTCCTGCCACCTCTTACCTCCTGCCTGGACTCCTTCTCCCACCACTTCGATGCCTGAAAAACTGCTCACTGCTCCTGCACCTCCTCTGTGAAGCCTCTCCTGGCTTTTTTCCTGTCTCTTTGTGCCTTGAAATCTGTCCCTGGAGCCAGATTTCTGGGTTCAAATACTCCTTCTGTCCCTTACCAGCTCTGTAACCCCGAGTGTGTTACTTAAACTGTCTGAAACTCTGACACCTCATTGGGAAAAATTGTGGTTCCTGCTATATAGGGTTTTGAGCAAATAGATGAGCCAGGTACAACTGTCCAGCACAGAGTCTGACACAGAGTTAAGTACTCTATAAAGTGTCACTTTTTAAAAAAAGAGCAAACAAAACAAGACAGTCATACCCAACACACGAATGACATTTATCTGTTAACATATTGGTCTTTTTCACTAGACGGGGTGTTTCTTGAAATCAGAAGTAGTCTTTTCCTTCATCTTTCTACAGTTGCCACTTCTCCTAGGACCCACTTGTGGAGTCCTTAGTGCAATTCACTGTGCAGGGAGCTTTACATACATTTTCCCAACAGATCTTTACAAGAACTGCAAGGTAAATATTAGGATCTCCATGCCATGGTTCACAAAGCCGTGTCCCTCAGCTGATTGGTGGAGGAGCCAGGATTTTCACTCCCTGATTTACTGCAAAGTTTTCAGCCATTCATTATCCTGCCCTTCCCTCCACGTCCCCGGCACCTACACAGTGACCTTGGTAACCATCTGATGAATAGAACTGAATCTAATAAGCCCCACTCTACCCAAGTTTGTCAGAAAGGAACTGGATTTATCTGTGTTGCCAAAGGTCTGAACATGACCCTCAAAGGTCAAGCAATCAGGGACTGAGACCCTTCTGGCAAAACAGACAGCTCCTAGAACAGGTGGCTGTTTTCAACTTTCCCTCTTGGGAAACGGCAGTTTCAACATCAGTAATTTGTACTTTGGGCTTGAAGGCGTGCTCTTCAATTGACACAGTGCCGCCTTTCCAGAGGAACAGGTTGTTGCTTTTCACAAAATTTGTCCTATTTAACGAAACTTCTTGTCTGCTGTCTTAATTACCTACCATCTCGCCTACTGCTCTATTACTGTGGAAATGTACCAAGCTTTTAAACTGCTGTCCCAAGAGGCTTGGAAAGATCCTTTTCAAGCAAATTCTGGAAGCTTGGCCTCTCCAGTTCAATTGTAAATATCATGAGAGCAGGAACCACCTCATATTTGTCTGTATCTCCCACGGCACCTGACTGGGTTAGGCAGGAATTCAGTATTTGCTGAATGGGGTCACCATTATCTGTCTGCTTATTTCATGCTGGAGACTGGGTTAAGCCTTGGAAAGGAGAAAGGAGGAATCAGATTCAGGGATTACCCTCCAGGAGCTTCTAGTCAATGCAGGAGATAAGATTCAAACATAAATAATGTGCATCTGATATGGAAAATCGTGTTTGTAATAGTGATTCCCCGGCTCAGCCAGTAAAGAACCTGACTGCAATGCAGGAGACCTAGGTTTGATCCCTGGGTCAGGAAGATCCCCTAGAGAAGGGAATGGCAACCCACTCTAGTATTTTTGCCTGGAGAATCCCATGGACAGAGGAGCCTGGTGGGCTATAGTCCATGGGGTTGCAAAGAATCAGACATGACTGAGTGCCTAACACACTACACTGGGGTCCCCCCCAACATACACACCCAAAGCATCACTTGTACCTAAAGATTGATGGGAAGTTCTCTGCTATTAAAGCAAGCAGGGAAATATTGTGGAGTACACCCTAACATGTATATGCATTTTGGTGAAACCACAGGTTTCAAGGTGCTTTATTTGGTAGACCTGTGCCCCCACTTTCTTTAGGAATGTTATGGTGGGCGTGAAGTTGAACAGTGCCACGGGATTAGACAGAACTGGGTTTTCATTCAGGCTCTGCTCCATTACTTTGTAGCTGTGTGATTTTGAGCAAGTGGTCTGAGCTCTCTGAACCTCAGTTCTCATGATTTTTATGAGGATTAGTGTTTTATGTAAAGCTTTTGTCACATGCACAGTAGCTTTTATGCTCATTATGAGAATACAGGTGTGGGATGGGTGGATGGATGGAGTAGAGAACAGGCCAGTCTTGCCACAGCTAAAAAGGCACAGGTTCCCTTTGACATGAATACTTGGCAATTCTGTAGCATTTTGTACTCTTGAAGCACTTTCATAATTACACAAAAATCAAAGAAAGAAGAGTCATCCCAGTTCTACCTATGAGAAAAGCTGACGCCTCAAGAAATGCCCAGAGTCTTGCAAGAATCGGGACTGGTCATCTTGAGATTTGAACGGGTGCCTGGTTCAGTATCTTTTACACAGGATCCTGGAGACTTGTTAGGGGGTGGGGTGGGGAAAAGGGGGCCTGCCTTTCAAGCTGCAGTCTTTCTTTGCTGAGCCATGTAGGGCCTGTTAACCTGACCCACATGTTTGGAGACAGAGCCATAGAACCCGCGTGGCTGGGGCAGCACACAAGTCCTTCACTTTCCCTGGTGAGAAGCTGGTTCAAGCGATGGACTCCACTCTCCTTATGGACATACAGATGTACAAAACCCCACATACAATTGCAGGAAGCCCTGGGCACCCTGAAGCCCCTCCACCATGCCCCCTCATAGAGGACTCAAGGCCATCGCTCAAGTCCTCTACAGCAACCATTCTGAACCTGACCCACTGCAGAAACGCAGACTCATTTCCTCCAGCAGACCAGTAGAAACAGTCTAATCCAACACAACAAACCCTGGCAGTGTCAGCCAGGGACAGCTCGCCCTCCCAACTCTGCAATCATCCAGATTCCAGAAAGTTTATCCTTCAAAAATGGCCAAAGTCAACCCATCCATTTCCCTTCCAGACTTTCACAAGTCTTGGTGGAGATGAGAATTGAGGTTATCTGAGTTTTAGAAATCGGAATTGCCAGTGTTGATGGAAGGGAGTGGAGAACAGGGATAATACGTAGGTTACCTAGAATTGATGGGCTGCACCACAGCCCAGTGCCTTCCTTGTCGAGAAAGTCAAGATCGAGCACGAGAGATAAGAACTCGACCTGCAGCTGAGGGAAACTTGGTAAGGCGTTAAGAGTGTGTGTTCATTCAGCACTCATTTATCAAGCGCCCACTACATGCCAAGCCCTGTTCTAAACACCCAGGAAACATCTGAGACAAGAACAGAAAAAAAAAATCCTTGCCCTGAATGTAACCTCTGAGCTTACATTCTAGTGAGAGCTGGTCTGCTGGAGGAAATGAGTTTGCGATTTCTGCAGTGGATCAGGTTCAGAATGGTTGCTGTAGAGGACTTGAGCGATGGCCTTGAGTCCTCTATGAGGGGGCATGGTGGAGGTGCCCAGGGCTTCCTGCAACATCCCAAGTTTGGGATGATTTGTTACAATACGCATAATAAATAAGTTAATTTTATAGCATTCTAGAATACAAAAAGTGCTACAGGGAAAAAGAAATTAAGTAGGATAAAGGGATTGGGTGTGTGGGGATGATAGAGAAATCAATTTGCAATGTTCAACTACATACAGGAAATGTGTATTGAAGGTGACATTTGAGAAAACTTGAAGGTGAGGAGACCACACACATCTTGAAGCCCAGACGATGCCAGTGAAAACAGTGAGTGGCTAACATTCACGCATTCACTCACCAAATATTCACTGAGCGCATTAAGAGCTAGTTGCTTGCGGTAGGCTGAATAAAGGCCCCTGCAGACACCCAGGTCCTAACCCCTGGAACCTGTCTGTGTCTGTCAGCTATATGGCAAAAGGGACTTTTTGGATGTCAGGAAGTTAAGGATTTTAAAACAGGGAGATGGTCCTGGATTATCCAGTGGGCCCTAAATGCAATCATGGGGGTCCTTATACAAGGGAGGTAGAGGGAGATTTGACTTTATAGAAGGGAAAAAGTGAGGTGAGGAAGACAGCAGAGAGAAAAAAGTGATGGGAGGCAGGACCACAAGCCAAGGAAGCTGGAAAAGGCACTCTTGCCTGGAGACTTCAGAAGGAAGCTGCCCTCGGACACCTCGAACTTACTCCCATGAAACTCCTTTTAGACTTGTGACCCCTAGAACTGTAAAAATAGATCTGTGTTGTTTTACACCACCAAGTTTGGGATGATTTGTTACAGAAGCCACAGGAAACTAACACAGCATTATTTTAGACGAGGATATAGTGAAATCAAAACTGATGAAAATCCCTGCCACGTGGATCCCTTGGCCACTCATTCTGCGCCTGGCACTGGCCTGTGTCTTCGATACATAGCATTCTTTCAATGATCACATCCATCCTAGGAGATGGCTGCTGTCTGAGCTGAGACCGTGTAACTCGGAGACCCTGTTCTTTACCCATCGGATGGTCTTCTGGTCATGCCGGATTAGACTGTTTGTTGTGTGATGGCTATTTTGGGTGTGCCAGTGATATGCTTCTGCCATATCTGATGCCACTGGTCACTCTGGGTGCCTGGCACGCGGTCCCCTTCTTCTCTCCCCAGACAATGAGTAAGGCCCCTCCCAAAGATAGGAGGACCAGCAACAAGTAGCACCCTCTGCATGAACTGCCCCCACAATCTTCATTAAATCAAATTGTGACAGCTCAGAGGCAGGCACTTCTTCTAAGGGCTACAAGGACATTATTTCATCCTCACTGCAGCCCTGTGAAGTGTGTTCCAATGTCATCCCCATTTCACAGGGCAGGAACCAGAGGCACTGGGAGTTTAAACAACTTATTAAAGGTCTTATGACTCATAAGGTTTGGGAGCCAAGATTCAACCTCTTAACTGTTTTTAAGGCTCATCGGAGCTAAAACTTATTGAGCAACTGTTGTGTGTAAGGCAACCTTCATTTAAGTTTTGCAACTCTCTGGATGAGGGACATGTACCGTCTCTGTTTTATGGATGATGAAACTGAGGCATCATCAGGTTTCGAGAGGATCAAAACCCAGGCGGTAAGGCTGGAGCCCCTGTTCTCACCTCTCGCGCTGTCCTTTAATTACGCACCCACTTCGTCCCAGGCACTATACGTAGTC
Source organism: Bubalus bubalis (assembly GCF_019923935.1). Lineage (NCBI taxonomy): Eukaryota > Metazoa > Chordata > Mammalia > Artiodactyla > Bovidae > Bubalus > Bubalus bubalis. The sequence continues at coordinate 7,618,647 of NC_059174.1, read as the reverse complement.
CCGAGGGTGATGGAGTGAATGAAATTAAGACAATAAAAGTAGTGGTGGAGCAGTTTGACTTTGGGGTCCCAGGAACCACCTGCGTGATCTTGGGCAAATCACGTAAGTGTTCTAAGACTCAGTTTTCTCACCCATAATACGAGAATGGTACCAGGCCCGACCTCAGGGCTGCTGCAAGGATGATGTGGGAGCCAGCACCTGTAGGTGTCAACACATGTCACTAACGTTATGCTGTTGCTACCAGCATCATGAGCTCCATTTCTGCCCTTAACTAGAGAAGAAGCACAGTGTGGCCATCCCTGCTCCTCCCACACTAATTCCGATGATAATTTAAGGAACCCTGAACTAGGCTGAGACCTCCTGCCTGTCCAACCCAAATGGCAGACTGAAGACAAAATCAGGGACCCCGTGCCTTCCACTGGTCCCAACCTCCCGGAGGGGGTCAGCATCTTAAGAAACACCAGTCCCTCTCAGCCCTCCAGGAACACAGTGGATGCCCTTAAGGAAAGAAAGGGCTAGAAAATCCTACCAGGGCATGTGATTCTGAATTGAACATGCATATGCTGGACTTTCCTGGAACTTTGCCAGGCCCAGAGGTGAAGATGGAGGAAGACGCTACATCTCCACTGACTGAGGCTTCCATCTTGGCTTCCTCGTCCCTGGACTAAAGCCTTGCTGGCACCAGCAGAGAGCTGTCCTGCAGTCTCTTCCTATTAGTTGAAGGCACCCTCTTCTAGGGGATGGTGGAGGAAAAGGACATGCTTTCGTTTTCTCTGTGTAGATTTATCCACCCTAAATGGTGACTTCTATACTTGGACAATTGTATACCTGAATGCATAAGAATGAAGTGGGACCCCTAGCTCACACTGTCTACAAAAATTAACTCAAAATGGACCATAGACCTAAATATAACTGCTAAAACTATAACATTCACAGAAGCACACATAGGCATACATCTCTGGGACCATAGATTAAATAATGTTTTTTTAGATACAACACCAAAAGCAGAAGAGATAAAAGAAAAATTAGATTAAATTGGACTTCATCAAAATTTTAAAACTTTTGTACCTCAAAAGGCACCATCAAGAAAGTGAAAACACTGCCCAAAGAATGAGAGAAAATATTGCAAAGCATAAATTTGATGAGGGATTTATTTCTATAATATATAAAGAACTCTTACAATTCAATAATAATTAAAGAAAAAAACTCCAAATACCCCAGTTTAAAAGTAGCAAGGGATGTGAGTGGATATTTCCTCAAAGAAGATACACAAATGGCCAATTAGCACATGGAAAGATGTTCAACATCATTAGTTATTAGGGAAGTGCCAATCAAAACCACGATGAGATACCACTTCATTGTATCTAGGATGACTAAACTAAACACAGCAGACAATAACCAATTAGGGGGTGTAGGCACACTGAAACCCTCAGATGCTGCTCGTAAGACTATAGAAGGGGGCAGCCACTTTGAAAAACAGTTTGGCAATTCCTCAAAATGTTAGACACATTCATCCTAGGATCCAACAATTTCACTCATTTAAGAGAAATGCAAACATACGTCCACATTAATAACTTGAACATGCATGTCATTCATGACAGCCAAAAACAGGAAACAACTCAGATGTCTCTCAGCTGATGAGCAGATAAACAAAATGTGGTTTATTCATACAATGGAATATTATTTATCCACAACAGGAATGAAGTACTGATTCATACAACGTAGGTGAAGCTTGAAAACATGCTGAAAAATCAGTTACCAAGACATGCCCATATTACCATATGATTCCATTTATATCAAAACATGCACATATGGTATGATTGCTTTTGTATGAAATGTCCAGACTAGGCAATTCCATAGAGATAGAAAGTAGGTTTGTGGCTGCCTAGAACCGGGTAGGGGAGGGATGCAGAATGAGGGGTGGCTGCTCATGGGTATAGGATTTCTTTTATGGGTGATGAAAATGTTCTAAAATTAGACAGTGGTAATAGTTACACAATACTGAAGATGCTAAAGGCCGCTGAATTGAGTACTCTAAAGGAGTGAATTTTATGCTATATGAATTAGATCTCAAAAAAGCGATTATTAAAAAAAAATTACTATCAGTCCTTGATTGTCCTTGAAGAAACCATCAGAGACTTCTCTTTAGTTAATGCCAATTCCACTCCGTACCTGAGTATGGATAAACTGGGGTTCTGGCTGCAACTTGTCTTTTCTGTCCATCTTCTTCTGTGCCACAGAAGCTCTTGGTAAATGTCTACCCCAAGTTTACCAAGTTCTCTCCTGACTCCATGCCCTTTTCTTTATCTGCTTTGCCCATTTTACCTAGTTACCTACTACCATCCTTCACACGTCAGCCGTCTCTGGCTCCCAGGACATGATTAGGGGTCCCTGGGGGTCCCTTTTTTACTGCTACTCCATTGAGTTGTGTTGGCCTGTTCCTTGGTGCTGTGTCCTTCACTGTGCTATACGATCCCTGAGGACCGAGGAGGTACTGGTTCTGCTGATCATTATATGCCAATGTGGTCCTGGTCATCACTGAGGGAGTAGATGAGTCCATGAGTGAGTGAGTGCATGAGTGACTATATGCCTGAGAAGAACAAGTATCTGAACTGAGTGGAGAGATACAGAGCATAAGAAAGAACAGAGGAAAGGAAGATGGGAGGATCTGCACAACAGTTTTTTCGCATGCAGCTGCTTTTTTCCCTGTTTGCTGAGAAGGTTGGATTTCTCAGCTCTATAGCCACGGTGACCATTTGAGCCTCTTAGATTGTAGAATGGCTTCTCAGTTTTCTATGAATCAATCAAAACCTCTGGCCTTTGAAAGAACATCCAAACCTCATTTTTCTACTCTTTGGCTCAGAAATCCAAAGTTGGGAATCTGGCCAATGCACGTGTGCTCAGTCACTCAGCTGTGTCCGACTCTTTGCACCCCCATGTAGCCTGCCAAGCTCCTCTGTCCATGGGATTTCTCAGGCAAGAATACTGGAGTGGGTTGCCATTTCCTCCTCCAAGGGATCTCCCCAATCCAGGGATCGAACCTGCATCTCCTACTTCTCCTGCATTGGCAGGTGGATTCTTTACCACTGAGCCACCTGGGAAGCCTAATCTAGCCAAAAAAAAAAAAAAAAAAGATGACAATAACAAGAACCTGAATATAGAGAGAGATGTGGGGTGGGCCCTGGAAATACACACATGAGGTCACAGATCTTGTGTCAAAATGTCCACCTGCAGGCTGGTACATATCACACCATGTCCCAGAGATGGAATAATTTGCATCCCTTAGAAGAATTTAGTGATCTGGGAAAAATACTTGTATAGTAAGGGAAAAAAGCAGGTTATAAACTGGTGGGTTATAAACCTATTGCCAATATGTAAACTGTGCATCAAGATTTTTTTTAAATGGGGGAAAAATACACCAGAAGGATTTCAGGGGTTTTCTTTTTTTTTTTTTTTAACTTTAAACTTTTTATTTTGTGTTAGGGTATAGCCGATTAACAGTGTTGTGGTAGTTTCAGGAGAACAGGGAAGGGACTCAGCCATACATATACGTGTATCCACGCTGTCCCAAACTCCCCTCCCCTCCGGGATGCCACGTAACACTGAGTAGAGTTCCATGTGCTGCACAGTAGGTCCTTGTTGGTTTAGGGGTTTCCTTCTGGTAATGGGGTTATGGGTATCTTTTTCATTGCTTGGTTAACAACACGAGGGGTTCTACAATGAATATATATGAATTTTATAATCACAGAAAGCAATCCCCTTAATTCTCTCTCTTTCCACTGCTCTCTTGGGGAATCTACTCTGCACCTGCTTTGTTCAGTCAACCCACCTCTGCTCCACACCCTCATCGGGAGCTGCACCCTCAGCATCTTGCCAGGTGCTCCCGAAGGCCACTCAGCATGTCCCTCCTGGTCCCAGGAGGAAGGCAGGCTGGCTCATCCCCACCTGTCCCAACACAGGGCTCCCACATCCCTCCCCACTCGCTGTGTGCAAGGAAACTCCAGCCTCCTGCTGGTGCTTGACCTCGAGAGCCCACTTCCAGCTGCAGCAGGCGGCCCTGTGTCTGCACCTGGTTCCTACTCCTGGAAGGAACCTGAAGAGCAGAGGCCCCGGGTCTCACCGCTGTTGGATGAAGAGGAAGTTGGCGGCGACTTTTCTGTCTGCATGTTCTGATTTGCCGTGAGGAAGACTTTTCCCGGCCATTTAAAAACCATCCAAACTGTCTCTAAATAGCATAAGAAGTGATCAAAGGTGTTTTCATGTAACCTGGACCCGCAGCCATCTCAACAGTCAGTCAGATGCTTGGTGACTTTCAGAGGAAATGAGTACAACCCAGTAATGCGGATACAGCTGGAATGCACTTATATTTTTTGTGAGTTGATATTCCCTGGTAGCTCAGCTGCTAAATAATCTGCTTGCAATGCAGGAGACCCCGGTTCAATTCCTGGGTTAGGAAGATCCCCTGGAGAAGGGATGGGCTACCTGCTCCAGTATTCTTGCCTGGAGAATCCACATGGATAGAGGAGCCTGGCAGGCTACAGTCCATGGGGTGCAAAGAGTTGGATACAACTGAGCGACTAAGCACATGTCCACGTACACATCTAGCTTATTCCTGGGGTGGGATCAAATTAGAGAAAACCTGGATGGAAAAAGTTAGTGGGTCAAACATTTGCAGGCTTACCACGTACCTGATACATCCTTAGAGCGCTTGTGAAATACCGTGGCTTTATCAAAGCAATAAACAAATCCCCGGTGATTTTTCCTGCAGAACTTCCTGGTCACACGTTACACCCACATGAAGCATAACAAGGAAGGCTCCCAGGGTAAGACAGACGGTCTCGGCTTCAAGAAAGGCGCATGCGTCTTGGCTCCTGCAGCCTTTTGAGCTAATTACCCTGGCCTGTGTCTGAAACACAGGGGAATTCAGGATCGAGATAAATCAGACGTCCTACCACTGACCTTTGGTGTTTTTGAAACTGAGAAGAAAAGACGTGGTATGCCAGCCTTCCTCATCGGTCTGGTATTTCACCTGTCTTCCTAAGCAAGGCAAATAAACCACGACATACTTTTCTTCCATGCCGAACTGCGCCCTTTTTTCATGGCCATATCTGGGTAGTGTTTGACAATGAGAATTGAGTAGAGGTGGGGAAGCATTTTTTAAATACCACCCTCTTCTCAAATATTTAAAGTAAAATAATGAATAGGTGAGTGACTGTCCCATCTGTCAACTCTTTTCCGTTCCTGCCACCCAAATGCAGGCCTCCATCACGTGTTTCTTAGGCCACCATGGTTGACATTTCCTCCCAATCCATCTTATCAATACTGGAGATGCTGAGGTCCCCAGAGGAGAAGAGTAGATGGTCTTCATTCTGCCATCCCCAAGGTTTATTTATTTATTTTGCCATCCCCAGGGTTTGAGTTTTTGTCTGATGGGCTCCATGAGCTGAGCTGAAATGGAAATAATGGAATGGTACATGAGCTTTTGAGGAACAACAGGGGAAGAAAGAGAGACCAAGGATGGCTGGAAGAGGAACCTGGGCGTCATCATTGGTCTCCATGTGAACCACCTTCCTGGTCTTCCTGGGACACCTTCAGTAAAATATGTATTTCTTTAAAAAAAAAAAACCTATTTCTTGTGGGTACATTACAGTTGTATTTCTTCATTGGTGGAATTCATTCATCCAACAAATATTTAATTGAGAGCCTGATCCTCCAGTCAGTTTTCCAGGTGCAGCGGGTAGAGTAGTGAATAAAATACACCCAACACAGGACAACTTGGGTGAAAACAAATGACAGCGTGGCTGAATCTCCAGGGAACACTGCCGAGGGGACTCCTGTCCTGTATGGCTCTGATGCACCTCACTGCCCTGGTTCTCAGTCAGGCAAGACAGGACTCAGTCCTGGACTCCAGCCCCTCCACGCCCTGCTGCAGTGGGGGACCCCACACCAGCCCTCTGGCCCCCTGGGTGTACCGTGAGGCGCCTGTCTTTGCCTCTGTTTCTCTGCCTTAGAAGATCTTCAGAGGAAGAAGCCATGTAAAAAAATAAAATTAAGGTCTGACAGGGCTTTAAAGTTTTAATTTATATTATGCCATGCCTTGCATGGAATGACCACAGAGCACACGCCTTCTGGGTCCGCTGGTTGAGAAAGCTGGAACTCACGACCAGGTCCACTCGGAAAGCAGAGAGGGAGCAGGGAGCAATGATAAATCTTTCTGTGTCTCTTCTCCAATGGGTCATAGGTCCCCATTCTAGGGACAATGATTATGTGACAATACAGTTTCTGATTCATGGTCACTGTCTTTGTACTCAAGGAAGGGGGCTTTCTTACAAGGGCTAGAGCTAATCAATAAACATTTGATTGACTTTCAAGCAAGGTCCTCATGGCCAAAATAAAATGAAAGAAAAGATACCGATGAGTTCTGTTTTCAGAACGTTGACTCAAAGCAGCTGCGGAAAGAATAAGTGCGAAATGGAATGAAGGACCACCTCTCCTGCACCTCCCCCGGGGCGGGGCCAGCCGGGAGCTGGGCAGAGCTGGTCCCCAGGACCAAAGCCTCCAGGCTGTCAGGTCCGTGGGGCCGCACGTCCGGCGGCAGCCCTGGCCGGCGCCTCCCAGGAAGGGGCCTGCTTCCCCGGGTCCCAGCCTGCGTCTGGGATGAACAGCCCGTGGATATCCAGGTGCATCTCCACATCGACGGATGCGCGGGCCAGTTCCGTAAAAGTTCTGGCATCGAGAACCAGCAGAAAAGGCGACTTCTGGGGATCGGTAGAGACTATGGCCGATAAGATAATCCCTTTGGGGAAACAAAGAGAGACATTTTGTAAAAGTGCACACTCGAACCTCTTCCAGCTGGGGGGGCTAAGTTTCTCAGCTCTGTCTCCCTGTTCTTTGTACCTAATGCGAAGAGTTGACTCATTGGAAAAGACCCTGATGCTGGGAGGGATTGGGGGCAGGAGGAGAAGGGGACGACAGAGGATGAGATGGCTGGATGGCATCACTGACTCGATGGACGTTGAGTTTGGGCGAACTCCGGGAGTTGGTGATGGACAGGGAGGCCTGGCGTGCTGTGATTCATGGGGTCACAAAGAGTCGACTCGACTGAGCGGCTGAACTGAACTGAATCGAAACAGAAGGGAAGTGAATTTGATATTCTGTGTGAGCTGAAGGGAAAGGCCAGGGAAATCGGAAGGCTTGGCTGGGCCCGTCCCCTCACCTTTCTGAGCCTCAGTCTCTTCATCTGTAGAGTGGGGATAATCTCCCCACTCTCAGGGGACTGCTGAGAGGATCTTGCACAGTCAGTTATGAAAGCACTTTGTGAATTATTGCACATACAGAAGAATGGCTATTTTCCTACTATTTAGAAATTCCAGTTACAGTGAATCAGCTTCAACACTGCACTTAGCCTAAACTCAGACCTGCTGCATTCAAATGGCATTTGAACAAGTGCAACCCACCTCATGTGTGTGCAGCTTTCCCCTTTGTGAAATGAGAATAGTCTAAATATTCACTCTCAAAGGGACAGAGGGCTAAACAAAATAGAGCAATAAACTTCCAGCAAATATTCCTGATTCTTCCTGAGGCCTCCCGGGTTTCAGAGTGGCTAAGCACAACTGAGGTCAAATCAGCTTGGACTCAAACCCTCCCCTGTGTATGTACTGGGCGTGCAACCGTGGGTAAGTGACCGCAGGCTCCGAGCCTTTCCTCTGGTGGAATGAAGACAAGGCTGCTTCCTGTCCACAGGAGAATATGCAGGGCGTACATGCCCAACCCGGGGGAGGCCAGCCTCGGCAGGAGGTGGCACCAACCGTCCCCTACCTTAGAGGCAACAGTGACTCGGGTCCCCTGCCTGGCACGCTGTGCCAGGCAGGTCAATAGGAAGACACTCCCAGGTAGAAAACCACTCCCTTCTCGCCCGAGGGAAGCAGCTGGCAGGCTCAGCGGGCAGCCTGCCCTCCCCCCAGGTGTTGGCAGCCCCACCCAGGCTTCTAGTTACCCTCCTTGGCATCCCCAGGGGGACGGGCAGGGCATTTCTGGGGCAAAATCAAGGAGGGAAAGGACCTTTTGGTCAGGTGCAAACCTGGACGAGAGAGGAATCCCACAAGCTTTTTGAGGGGCTCCCTGGAAAGTTTACGTGCTCAGAGGAGTTACAAGTTCTGACCCAGCCACCGCAATGAATTTTAAAACCAAGATTCCACACTCTGGGCCAGGGCAGTGTTGCTCTGTAGAAAGGAAGTGGGCTTTTGTGTTAGTCTCCCCCAAAAGGAGGTCTCTCCTTCTGCCCCTGGGAGATGACGCCCGAGTCCTTGGACTGTTGGTCTGACGAGAGGGTCTTTATTTACCTGAGGCCATGCCATCCAACCCGGCCTAGCAAAGTGATTCGGGGAGGCCTTGGGCCGCAGGGCTTCCCAGGAGGCACTAATGGTAAAGGTCTCACCTGCCAGTGCAGGAGATATAAGAGATGCAGGTTGGATCCCTGGGTAAGGAAGATCCCCAGGAGGAGGGCATGGCAACCGACTCCAGTGTTCCTGCCTGGAGAATCCCATGGACAGAGGAGCCTGGTGGGCAACAGTCCATGGTGACGCAAAGAGTGGGACACGATGGAAGCAATTTAGCACTTGGGCCACAGCCCTCAGCTCGACCTCCAGAGGGGCGAAGACTAGAAGTCAGCGCGGTCCGCGCGACCACGCCCCACACGGGCTCTGAGGCTGAGGGAGCACCCCTGGTTGGCCGCGCTCCGTGGAGCTCGTTGGGGAAGTGGGAGTGGCCTGTGACTCCCGCAGGGAGGATCACCGGAGACCACCCATGGGATTCTCCCGGATTCCATCCCACTCGCCTTTTCTCTTTCAGTCTGTACCCTTCCGCTGAGATAACCGTCCCCACGAGTGTAACAGCTTTCAGTGTCTTCTGTGGGTGCTCCTACTGAAGCTGAGGGTGGTCTTGGGGACCCCTGAACTTGCAGCTGATGTCAGAAGTGGGGGTGGGCTTGTTATCGCTTTGCACTCAGAACCGCCTGGACTTCAAAGCATGGCTGCACCAGCTGTGTGATGAGGGCGGAGTCACAAGTCGAGACCCGAAAGGTGTCTGGGTTTGAGGGGTGACCACAAGCACAGTGCAGCAAGCAGGTTGCCCTTCCCAGGCCTTACCATCATCCTCGTCCTTGGCACCCGGTGTGGGCACGAACAGGGGCTCCGCCGGCCAGCAGTGCTCCTCTCTCCACTTCAAGGAGGACTTGGTGAGAATGTCATATTTTATTATCTGCACATGCAAAGGGCACAAAGGCGAAATGAGTGGTTGCAGGGCATGCTCATTCCCGGCGAATAGGAAGGCGTCAAGGCCCCAGAGAAGGGGTGAGCGCCTCAGATGGGGACCTCACACTAGCGAGCATAGGCCCCAGATGACACCTGCCTTTGGTCAGCACAAAAACAGGAAAGCAGCTCCCTTCCTTCTCCGACTTTAAGCTAAGGTCCCCCGGCCACAGCAGAGCTGATATATACTCTGAATTCTTTAAGAAATAAGAACCCTGGATTTATCTGATATTGGGCACTATATTGCAATTTTTATACATATCAGATAATCTAACATATTCAATGCCCAGCCTTTAAAGCATAATGTGCTTTCTTTATTGCTTTCCAAGCGTGCTTCCCTGGCCTTCTCTCTGTCTCTAATAAGCCTCTTTCCTCTTAGGGTGTGGGATTAATGGGGAGTGGCTCGGGGTGTGTGGATGCGCGTGTGGGAACCTTAATTTTTCTCATTGTACATTCCTGCACTGATTGCATTTTTTAAAAAAAGATTTTCCATTTTCTTACTAAAAACTGAAGCTACTAAGGAAAGGTGATGTCTGTACAGCACTCAGCATGGTCCCTGGGAAACAGCAAGTGTTCAACAAATAGCAGTTTAAGAACCAAAATATGAACCGCTGTGCTGAACACCTGAAACTAACGTGATATTGTAAATCAGCCCTGTTGTTACAGCTGTTTAGTTGCCAAGTCATGTCCGACTCTGTGACCCCATGGACTGTAGCCTGCCAGGCTGCTCTGTCTATGAGATTTCCCAGGTAAGAACATTGGAGTGGGTTCCCATTTCTTTCTCCAGGGGATCTTCTGGACACAGGGATTGAACCCTCATCTCCTACACTGGCAGGTGAATTCTTTACCACTGAGCCACTATACTTGAATAAAAAAATTTTAAAAAGCAAAAGAAATCCTCCAAGTTTCAGCTCTACCTTCTCTGCTTGAGACTATGAGTTCCTTGAGGGCAGGAACCAGGATCCTCCTGTTCACTTGCTTTTCCTGGGTGCCTAAGCTGGTGCTCAATAAACATGCATCCGATAAAGAAATCAGTGGATAAACTCCGGCCACCACGTCTTACCTGAGTGAAGCCCATTAGGAGCAGTTCCCTCTCCTGGATGCTCCGTCATTGCTTCCAGCATATTTTGTCCCAAACTGACCTCTCTCTCTAACCTACCCCCATCCCCAAGGGCATCTCAGTCCTGACATCCCTGAGAACTCAGCTTTGCAGACAGACATGACCATCCCAGGCTGTCCCCCGCCGGGGACCAGTACCTTGGTTGGGATGGGGCTCCACTGGACTCCAGCAGCAAAGATATAGCGGTATGGCTTCCCATTGTGGGCATAATTGATCCGAGGCAGTTCTAAGCCTGGAGAGAGATGACACGGCTGACAGAGCCCCCTTCAGGAGGGCTGGGACCACCCGCCCTTCGTGGCATCCAGGCCAGGCATCCTTTCTACAAAAATGGCTCCCAAGCCAGGATCCCTGAACTTCACTCAGGCCCTGAGTTGGATCAAGGGTGGTCAAAGGGCAGGAGGAGGGAACCTTGGATAATTACCCCAGCTCTATTAGAAGCTTCGGGAGCAAGGTAAGATAGACCTTGGTTTTTAAGTGTATAAACATCTTTAATTATCCAAGATAGAAATCAAAGAGAATTACATGATTAAAATCAGAGGCCACTGCAACTTTTTAAAAGCTCTTTAAAAAAAAAAAGTACGTGCGTGCAAATGTATGTGGGTGTGAACAGAAACTTCTGAAGTGTGGAGGAAGCATCAGTGGGGAATAGTTAGATAAATCTAATGAAATCATATAATAAAAAGTAATATTTTCAAAGAATTTTAGTAACATGGGAAAATGTCCCCATGATAACATTAGATGTAAAAGGCTGCTTAGAGAATTATCACCACTATGTTATAAATGTAGAGGAAAAGTTTAGAAGTGCTGCTGGGGTGATAACTTCCTTATTGTGGCTCATAGTTAATATTGTCCATTCTAAGTTTCTCATGTGAAAATTTCATTATATCTATCACTTTTGTAATCCAAAAAAGCCTTCAAATTTCATCCATGTCCATGTATACATATTTACATATGTCTGCTGTGTCATATTAAATTTCCAAGTCCCCCCGCCGTGGCATGGGGCAGCGATGCGGGGAGCCGGGCCCCTGGAGCCCTGCCCCTGCACTCCCCAGCCGTGTCCTGGGCAGGCCAGTTCGCTCCTCACCTACGCACTGAGCACGCCCTGCTCTGAGCCTGCTTCCGTCTCGTGCTTAAGACAACACTGAGCACGGGGCGCAGGCCCTGCTCCACAGGCTTCTGCTCTAGGACGGTGGTTCCCGGTCGGGCTGCAGGCCCCGGACGCTGCTCAACAGCCGCAACGCCCAGCGCCGCCCCCTCCACCCCGCGGCCGCAGCGCTGGGCAGGGAAGCCTTGCTCAGGGGGCTGTGGCTTCTCTCCGAGGGGCTTTACGTTCTGCGTGGCGCACAGCCTTTCTGAGGCCCAGTTTTCTCCTCTGGCCAGCAGAGGAGACAGCGCCTGTTCTGCAGGGTGCTCAGTGTGCCCAGGTGGAGACCCGCGTATGCTGTGCTGTCCAGCACACGGCAGCATCGGAACTGTGGTTTCCTCAGGGTGTAGGCCCTGCAGTGGGATTGCTGCGTCACATGGTAGTTTTATTCCTAGTTTTCAAAGAAATCTCCATACTGTTTTCCATAGTGGCTGTATCAGTTTACATTCCCACCAACTTTGCAAGAGGGGGTTCCCTTTTCTCCATACCCTCTCCAGCATTTTTTTTTTATAGATTTTTTTTTGTTTTTTGGCTGATGCTGGCCATTCTGACCGGTGTGAGCTGATACCTCCCTGCAGTTTTGATTTCCATTTCTCTAATAATGAGCAATGTCGAGCATTTTTTGCAAATGCATGGCAGCATTTGAGACAGAGAACAAGTTAGTGGTTACCAGTGAGGGGGGAGGAAGGGGTGATACAGGTGTGGGGAGAGGGAAGTACAGACTATTGGATGTAAGACAGGCTCAAGGATGATTGTACAACATGGGGAACAGAGCCAATATTTTGGAATAACGAAGTGGAAAGTAACCTTTAAAAAGTGTATAAAAATTTAAATGCAATAAATAAATAAATGTTTTAGAAGAAAGCAAAAAAATAACATGGCAGCATTCAAAAGGCCAGCCGTGAAAGTTCCCGGGTCTAGAGACCACCCCAGTGCTGGGAGGGGTGTGAAGGTACATGAGAGAGAAGCGTCTCCAGTACAACGCCTAGAGTCCCACAGCCTTCCCTTCCCTCCCTGGTCCACACACAGCTCCTCTGCACTGGACGGAGGCGTTACGTAAAGAGGACATTCAGCCCTTCCTCTGACCACAGGAGAGAAGATGCGTTTTACCTTCATAGAGCAACTCCGGCTGACAGTAGACTTGGTCATCTTTTTCCTTTAGGGCTCGTGCTGTTGTAGACGACAGTTTGATTAAATTGGAGCCCACTTCTGCATTCTGAAAGAGATCAGTTTTTCCAAATAAATCAAAACGTTGTCCAGAGCAAACACTGGCTTTATGTGCATATTTTTAAAAGAACGCTTCAGTGTCTATCATCTTGTTTTGGCCTCACGCTAGCCACCAGAAGCAGCTATTACATGATTGGTGTTCTCAGTTAAAAATGAGAATCGGGGACTGGAGGTGACTCCCCGAAGAAGGCAAAGCTGGTGGGTTGTGGAAGGGGGCTCTGAAACCTTGGAACTTTTCTCCTGCTCTGGGCTGCCTGATCCCTCACAGGTGAAATGGGTAAGTTCTCGCTTTTTAAATACTGTGTGAGTCATTTGTCAAAGGCTGCATCAGTTATTAAAAAGGTGTTTATAAAGAGTTCATAATGACATGGGGAACACCGAGTGAAAGAGCAGAGAGAACCACAGACACGGTCTGAACTCAGCCAGGTTAAAAAAGAAAAGAAATCACATTGAAAAGAGCCTGGGAGAAATGTGCCAAATAGTAACAATAGAGCATGCAGCGGGTGATGCAGACTTTAATTTCTTTGTCTATGTTTTCTAGATTTTCAGTATTTTCTCTTATGAAAAAATAGGAGAAAAACAAACAAGCAGGAAAGAAAAACAAACATGAGAAAAAAATTACTTGGGAGGAAAAAATATCTATGAAGGACATCTCTTGGTCTTAAGTGATAGTCAAGACTTGGTTCAGTACTTTAACCCGGGAGAGAGACGTAACACAATTAATTAAATATCTATCGAGCAGCAGTTACTCCCTGTGTCCCCACACACTTGCCATGGTACTTGAACAAGTTACTTGACATCTCTGAAGTTCAGTTTCCCCACCTGTATAATGAGGTATAGCACAAGCATTGTATAAATAGCATATGCATCTCCGAGTTATCATGCAAATTAAATAAAATAACTAACCCATGCTGTTGGCTTACAAGAAGGCCAGGTTAACAGTAAGTGCTAAACAAATGTTAACTGCTGTTGATCACATAATTGTATTATTATATTATTATTATTGCCACTACCCCTGGTGGGTGAGTTCAGGTGGGGCACTTGGGAGGGGGATAAGGAACAAGACCACCAGCATCTGTGAAATTCCAGGAGGAGAATTACTACCATGCCTGACTTCTCATTTGAACTTTTCTCGACTTTCCAAATGTCTCCAAACAAGTTTTTATAATTAAATCGATAAATGGCAACCCACTCCAGTATTCTTGCCTGGAAAAATCCCATGGACAGAAGGGCCTGGTGAGCTAAAGTCCGGGGGGTCACAAAAGAGTCGGACACAACTTAGCAACTACCCAACAACAACAGATTTGAACAACAGCAGCTTTTTGCTAGGAAAGCAGGACATTTACTGCATCTTAGAAGCTGAAGTTTGAGATGTGTTTAGTGCAATCCCAGTTGACAGAGGAGGAAACTGAGGCCCAGGCTAGGAAAGTGGCTTGCCCAGGGTCACACTAGGGGAGCAGAAGCTGAGCCCAGACCTCCACACTGTGGTTCTTCTGCTCAGAAGCAGAAGCACTGCAGGCAGCAGGCAAAGCAAGTGCAAAGGCCCTGGGGCTGGCCCATTCCCCTCCCACAGGTCTCAGCTCCAGCGTCCCTTTCCCTGACAGCTCAGTCTGCAGTGTCTCCAAGGCGTCTGTCCCACACTGTAATTATCTCCTTTATGGACCTGGCTCCTTCTTCGATGCTGTCTTCCCTGTGAAGACAGGACCACATTTCACCCTGTGCATGGCACACAGGCAGCTCCTAAGAAGCAACTGCTAAAGGAATGTGTGAACGTATGCCTTAATGAGCTTTTCCTTCGACTCTCAAGAGGCAGAACATGTGCTTTGCAGGTGGTTGTAAGAATCAGACAAAGGGCGTGAAACAGTCGTCCAGTGCCCGGCACACCGGGCGTCTTGTTGGGAGCAGCTCGTTTGCCTCCGCCCGTGCACACAGCTGCACAGATGGCGAGAGGCCCTGCCGGTTGCCTTGTAGTCACGAGGCAGCAGCCACGGGCCTCTTGTGCATGTCCTGGGCTTGATTCTCAGGGAGGCGGTCTGCGGACATGTTTTCTAGCTCCAGCATGAAACTGGTCAGACTGGTTGAGGCATGGACCGTGAGTTTTTCCACACACAGCAGTAACGAGCATGACTCAGCTGCTTTCTGTGGCCAGTGTGTATGGCTTTGGGAAGAAATCGCTCTCCAGCCAGAATTCAATAAAATCTTGCAGACTGGCTTTGAAATTCTTCAATGCGAGGGACCTCCCAGGAGAAGCAGTTAATCTCAGTCATCCCCCTAAAACACTGGCTTTGAAGTTTGGCAGTCCTGGGTGTGAAATCTGACTCTATAGGTTTCTTCGTGAGTTCCAGCAGGCCTCCCTGAGACTAGGTGAACTGGAGCCTGCTTCCTTGTTTGTAAAACTGGGGGCAATCTGTAACTTCTGGACAGATGGTGAGTGCAAGCGAAGGTCCCTTCGACCGGCATCTGAGCACCGTGGTTAGGATTAAATTAAATAATGGTTATGAAAACACCTGGTCCAGGGCCAAACCCACTGTAGTTAGTAACTTGGAATGAGACAGACAAGCACGCAAATCCCAGCTCAAATCCTACGATGATTCTGCGACGTTTGGCACGTTACTTTCTCTCTCATCTGTTGTCATGGGGATGACAAATAACTTCAAGCACTCACATGCAGATTCGGTGAGGAGCATGCAGACCATTACACACCCCACACGTTTGAGGGGGGCATGGCAACCCACTCCAGTATTCTTGCCTGGAGAACCCCCATGGACAGAGGAGCCTAGTGGGCCACAGTCCATGGGGTCGCACAGAGTTGGACATGACCGAAATGACTCAGCACTCACGCAACATTTGCAGGACCCAGGATGAGCGCAGAGGCCCACCAACCCTGTGTCCACATATATTGAATGGTTAAGTCAAATACCATTTTATCTTCCCTTCCTTTATACACAGAGCTTCAACGTGTTGTGGAACTGTGCTGTCCAGGGTGAGGCAACCACCCCCAGCCACAGGTGGCTATTTAAATTTAAATTCAGTAAAATTTAAAATTCCATTCCTCGGCTTCACTGGCTGCATTTCAATAGCCCAGGCATCCAGTCCAGCGGCTACTGCGTTGGACAGAGAACATTGCTTCATCGCGGCAGGTTTCTAGTGCAAGGTGCTGGGTCTGGAAGCACGCATGTGAATTTAGAATTCCAGGACTCCTTGGCCTTCTGGAGTGGGCTGCAGGGGAGAATGAAGGCCGGCCTCTGGGCCCAGGCTCCCCACCCCCTTTTCTCCCCGCTGCATGGAAGCCCCAGCCTCCCTGCCTTCCTTGTGGGCCTGAGGCTGACACACCAGCAGCACTGTCTGCCCTCAGGAGGACAGAGGCAGGCGCTGGAGGCAGGTGTGGGACATCTGGGCAAGGAACTCAGGGATCCCAGGTTACAGCTGGGGTCGGAATGGTGCCCTTCTGGGTGGGCATCCTGTGGCCCCGTGGGTTCCTCACTCTGTGGAGAAGGGCCACTGGAGAAAAGCCAGATCAGGGGCCCCTCTGGCCTGGGTCTACGAGAAGAAAAGGCGTCCAACACAGGGCCCAGCGCAGAGGGGGCCCTCGAGGAACAGGGCTTCTCTTGCTATTTGAACACAAGACAAACCAAATTCACGGAGCCAGGAGTTGGAGCCACCCCTTCGAGGTCAAAGATGCCACCCCCATGGCAGCGCACGGAGCCCTGCAGGGTGAGGGCAGGGCAGCTGGCACAAACGGGCCACACCACCCAGGCCCCTGGAGGCCTAGCCCCACCTTAGACAACCCCCATGCCACCCTAACAAACAGGCCAAGGGTACCAACGGGCCCCTCCTTCCTCTGACCCCAGCTGGCCCAAATGCCAGAGAATCTGGGACAGCTGGGAGGCCTCAGACTTCTGAACACACTTCATTCACTTTAGCCCATTCTACGTGGAAGGCGCTTTCCACTTCGGAAGTGTTCCAACTGCTAAAGGAAGGCCTTGTGTCCTTTGAGAGACCTTGCATCACCTTTCTCATTCATTCATTTAAAATATCTAAGGGCTTCAAGAGAACCTGTGGAGAGCCAGACCCTGTGATGGGTACAGGGGATAAATAGCTGACAAGACCAAGAGTCCGGGCCCCCTGGGAGCTTTCACAGGAAGAGGTGACCCAACAAGCTCATTACTCCTGAGATCAATGTGAGCAAAGAGTTGTAGGTGCCACTGGGATGTACAAACCCACTGAGGGAGTCAGGACGCCAGACCTGAAGGATGAGCAGGAACTAGGATCCTGGGGTGGGGGTGGGGGGTGCCTGGGAGCCATGCCCACCCCGACCCCTCCCCTGGAGGTCCTGCCTTCACTGGACTGGTGGTCCCGGAGCCCCCAGGCCAGTCCGACCAGCGGCCAGGACGAGAATGGAGGACTCATGGAAAGAGGACGACAGAGGGACAGCGACGCGCAAAGGCCCCAGAAAGAAGGGCATTTGAGAAAAGGTGGCATCGCCCGCCCCCAAGGCCCCTCTGTAATGTAGATTGCGGATGGGGTGGAATTGGAGCTGCTGGATCTGAACACACAGGCCGTGTCTGCCTGCTCAACCTGCCCCTGTCCACATGCAGTGAAGCAAGAAGACATTTTTTTAAGGGACAATAAATAGCAATTAAAAAGCGTGGCCAGAGCTACCCTTCCCAGCGCTCACTTTTCTTTGCAGATGGTTCACGCAGCGCCTGTTTAAACTGTACAGGCTAAACTTCTTAGCTTGGTTCCAAGGAAGCAGATTGTTTCTCGAGCTTGTTAAGAGGTGACAGAATCCCGCGGTGCGGCGTCAGAGGAGAGTGCTTCCTCTCTGTGCACCACCCCAGGCTGAGGTCTGTGAGGCAGGGGGAAGGGTCGGGCCTCCGGACTCGCCCTCTGGGTGACAGCCCCCCACCCCGCCCCCATTGCACCCTGGAGCCAGGAAATGCTCCAAGCACTGCACTGTGGAACTTCCCAGAGTGGGGGGCGCAGAGGCCAGGGGCTCAGGTGGAGATTCTGTGGGGCCCTGCTGTTCACTCGTTAGCCCTGAATCACACTGGGAGAAAGTTAATCCCTTCTCTTCCAATCTTCCTGACCGGGTCAAGGAGAGCGTCTCAGTTACGTGCCACTATACCCTTAACACCGAATACTTTCCCAGTGTTCTCTTTAAGGGAGAGATCGGGTCTTGGCAAGAGCAACAGCATCAGGCCAGTGCTCGGGACCTGTGCTTCGTCACAGCACTTGGTGCTCATCGCTTCCTCCTTCGGCAGCACGCAACGCTGGCTTTGCCCTGGGTTGTCATAGGTTCCCTTCCAAATGAGTTAGGGAAAGAGTGAGTTGATTTAAATGAAAACGTGATTTTGTAAATTTAACAGAAGTGGTAGGAAATACAGTGAACATCATGACAGAGATACACAAGTGACTGCAGATGGGGGGAAACGCTGGAGAGGAGAAAGGACCCAGCTCTGTGGTCTGACAAAGCTGGGCTCAAATGCAGGCCCCAGGGCCTCTGGCTGGGAGGGGTCTAGGGGGGGTGGCGGAAGCCTCCCTGGGCATGTAGGAGTGTCTCCTGTTCCCTAGGCCTGCAGGGGGGACCCTGTGAGGGGTCAGGGTGACCCCCTGGGGCGATCTGCAGAGTTATACCCCTTACCAGCTCCAAGGAAGGGCTCAGAGCCAGTCTTGGCTTTGCTACCAGGCTGTGTGATCTTGGGCACATTCCTTAACCTCTCTGAGCCTCAGTTTCTTCATCTGTAAAATGAGGCTAACGTGTGGATCTCTCCCATAGGTTTTGATCACTAAGTGAGGTAAAGAAAATAAAATGCTTTGCAACGTACCTGGTACATAGAGTGTGTTCAGTACAGATGAGCCATCAAAATTGAATTGAACTCAATTGGGTTCCATTTAAATTAATTAAGTCATGAAGTAAGGAAGTTCTGGAGCCAGAAGCCTCTGTAGCCTTTAAAACCAAGCCCAGAGCTTAGGCAGCAGCACCCTAATTGACGGTAATGTCTGGCCTGGTGGTCATT
Organism: Bubalus bubalis; assembly: GCF_019923935.1. Taxonomy (NCBI): domain Eukaryota; kingdom Metazoa; phylum Chordata; class Mammalia; order Artiodactyla; family Bovidae; genus Bubalus; species Bubalus bubalis. Next base: position 7,599,828 of record NC_059174.1, on the reverse strand, counting down.
TTGAATGCAAGAACAGGACTGTTGAACAACAGGGAAATGGGTAAGCAACTGGAGATGAATCCCCACCGCAGATTGTCAGGCAAATATTTAAAATGATGTCACAGAAGAATGTTTAATGTCATGGAAAGATGTTTAGATATATGAGGAGGACAGAAAAGCAGTACAAAAAAGAGTATGTACATATTCAGTCATGAAAAATAGAGGCACTGATACATGCCACGGTACTGATGAACTTTGAAAACATGCTAAGTGAAAGGAGCCAGCCACAAAGACTGCTTACGGTATGATTCCATTTATATGAAATATCTCAAATAGGCAAATCCACAGAGATAGAAAGTAGGGCAGTGGTTACCTGGGGGTGGAAGGAATGGGGGAGGCTCTTTTGGGGGAAATGAAAATATTTTAAAATTGATTGTAGTGCAACTCTGTGAATATACTAAAAGCCATTGAGCTGTACACTTTAAATGAGTGAAAATGGGTGAATAGTATGGTACGTGAGTTATATTTCATTAAAGCTGTTAAAAATTATGCACAGTGCAATTTTTTCTCTAAAATTAAGAAATACATATTTATATGCTATATATTAATTTCAGAAAAGAAAATCATACTGTACATACTTTTTAACAGCTTTGATGTATATATACAATATGCATATGTTATATGCATATATATCATTATATACTAATATGTATGTATATCTTCCTGTCTATTTGCCTGTCTATCTACAGAGAGAGAGAGACTTGGGAGGCAATACAAATATATTTGCAATGGGCTTATGGTGATTTTTTTCCTTTTCACTTAATCTATATTTTCTAAAATTTCTACCCTGAATATGTTCAGTATTTGGAAAAATAATGAAAGCATTTTCTGCCTTTCTCTAAGAACACCTTATTTTGAATTTCAATGTCAATGAAATCAGAACCAAAGCCACCTCCTGAGTGGGCTCACCTCCCCCAGAACTCAAGCCGTTACCTTGTCCACGTGGAGGGGCAGCACGAACCTCTTGAGGGTGGGCATGGAGGTGAGCCTGGAGTTCTCCTTGAAGTCCTCGTTCAGGTTGGCCAAGTAGAAGAGCTGGTAGAGGCTGCCGTCCTCATAGGCGATAACGTCGAACAGGAGGCAGCCGTCCTCCTCGTAGGCGTTGACGTGGTGAAACACCACCATGGGGTCCGTGTGATACTTGGTCGGCACGGGCTTCCGCGTCCTTCGGTCGATGATGTGGATGTGAGTCTGAAAGGAGATGCAGCCCGGGGCTCAGCTCTCCCTCTGCCAGCCCCATGCTGCAGCACTGGGTGGGGGACAAGCCCCAGCCAATGGTTCACCTGCTCGGGACCCTGAAGCAACCCCTCCACTTTCTGAGCCTCTCTGTCCCACTCCAGGGGGCAAACCTCACCAGAAGCCATGGGGAGGAGGGAAGCTTTGCCACATGGGGTCTCGGCCTCACGTGGAGGACCGGACTTTTCAGGGAGGCCCCTGAAAGTGCAGCGTCTCCCCGACTTTCACTCAACTGAGATCCAGGTCGGCGGCAAGCGGCCAGCTCCCCAGCAATGGCCAAGTTGGGGAGGACCAGTCAGGGCCAGCCCTCTCAGCGTCCTCAGGTCCCACCCATGGCCAGAGCCCCTGAAGCCCCGTCCTGGACCCCCCACCAAAGCCCCGGCCCACTGCAGATTGTCCCAGCGACCGGGCTGCCCTGGAGGGCTGCGGTGCTGAGTGACCGGTCTAGTCAAGCTGATACCAGCCCAGTAGGCTCCGTACACACCTCTGGGCGTCACAGGCGGCATCGCTCTGGGTGGCAATTAGCCGTATCTACAGCCCTAGTTGCTTAATCCGAGGGTGAAGGGGTGTTTTCTTTCTTTTGGCAGTTCTGGCCTAACCATCCTCCTCTGAAAGGAGGGAGGGGCAGCTCCAGCCACCTCCTCTGGCTCATCGTCTCTTTCTCTCTTTCCCCAAAATCAAGCTCTGAAGTTAAGTGGGGGTGATGAGGGCTGAGTGTTGCAGAGGAGGAGGGACAGTGGGAGATGAACACAGGGTGACGTGACAGGCACTTCTTTCCCATAAACCCAATCCTGGGGTCAGCTGTAGGGACAGCTCAGAAAACTCTCCAAATGCATTCAAAGCCCTGCCAGGGCTCAGGGGCTCTCACTGTGGGACTCTCTGGGGCCAGAGATTCCTGGGGGATCCCTGGAGCCTGGAGGCCAACGGGGCCCTGATGCTCAAGTCCCCCAGAGCAAACCCACTTCCGCCGGCCCCCTGATGGCCCCCTTGCCCAGCTCATTCGTGCCACAAACACTAATATATTTTCGGGGGAACTAGAGAGATAAACCCTCTACACTTTCATGCAGTTTATAGTCCAGTGGGGGTGAGGCCAAGGGTCAGTGACCAAATGTACAACATGTGAAGGATGATGGCTGAGCACGACTGGGAAAATGAGGTGGGAGGTGGAGAAAGCCTGGTAGTGGGGAGGGATCTGTGACAGCTAGGGGGACCTCGGTGATAGAGCTGCGGGGGGGGGGGTGGGGGGGGTGGGGGAGCTTAGAGCCAGACCTGGATTCACAAGGGGAGGGAGCCGGCTGGGAAAGAACGTTCCAGTGGAGGGGGCAAAAAGTGCAGAGGCCCCGAGGCAGGAACGCTTGTGCGGCAGGTCTGAGGTGTAGGAGGGAGCCAGAGGCTGGGCTGAGGGCATGATGAGGGCCTTCCCAGGCCGGTGAGAGAGGCCTGTGGCTCCGATTCTGGGGAAGACGGGGAACCAGCAGAAGGTTCTGAGCAGGGGAGGGACCTCAGGGAGCTGCTTTGCTTCCTCTCCTCCCTGAGAATGCAGGCATTAAAGAGGGGGCGGCCACAAAGACACCTCTGTATGGGTGCCCGAGGATGCTCGTGGCGCACAGGAAGGGGAGCAGAGCGCTGCTGAATGGACGACAGAGGGGCCCTCTGGCAGGGCTGGACGGGGAGAAGGAGGGGACTTGGCCGCTGCTTTCTACACCCATGTGCTGTTTAAACAGATGATGCTGAGCCCCTTGCCCTAACTCGGGACCCCTGTGAAGGCCCACCCAGCCTCAGAAGTCTCTGGAAGGCCGGCTGGTGCCTCTGGGGACACTGCCTGGGAGCTCGCTTCCTCCCCCGCTGAGCTGCCCGCCCCGCCTGCTGACCTCCGGCTGGCTCTGGCTGTCCTGGGGCTGTTGGGGGGGGTCCCCGGCTAGGCCTTACCTTGTCCTCCCCGTGGAAGGCCAGGCAGGAAGCCCAGCTCACGCCCCGAATGTAGGCCGTGGCCATCTTGAGGATGTCCAACTTGAAAGGCTGCTCAAGGAAAACGATGTAGTTCTCGGTGACTCCGAAGCTGTGGTAATAGCTCGGGGAGAGGAGGGAGCGGGCGGCAATGGAGCAGAAGACCTCCGTGTCCTTCAGGGGGCTCCGGCCCTCCTTCCTGCCCCCTGGAGAGAAGCCAGCCTCAGGAGCAGCTGGGACCTGACTGCCCCCCAAGGACACCACGGGGCCACCGCCTCCTACAGCCCAGCCTCTCAGCCCACCCTGCTGAGGAGAAGAACCTTTGAGAGTCGACAGCAAACCGGTCGAAGGGCTGCTGCCTGGCTGAGGCAGGGACCGGACCTCCCCCACACCCGCCCTGGGGGCCTGGTTTAGCATGTGAAACTGCTGCCTCCCCAGGCTCAAGGCCCCTGGGTCTCTGGGCCTTAGGGCCAGGCGTCGGCAACTCTGGCCTGGGGCTAAGCTGGCCTCCACCTGCTTCCGAAATAAAGGTTTATCTGGAGCGTGGGCCACGCTGCCGCCTCCTGCAGAGTCCACAGCTGCTTTGCCTTCAGGATTCAGAGTCGAGCAGACGTGGCGCAGACCACACAGCCGGCAAAGTCTCAAATAGTTACTCTGGGGCCCTTTATAGAAAACATTTGCCAACCCCGGCTCTGGAGCAATGCTCCTGAAGCATTGAACGTGCATGCAGATGGTCTGGGGGTCATGACAAAGTGTGGAGGCTGACTCAGCCTGTGGGGCAGGGCCCACGGCTCTGTATTTCCTTCAGTCTCCCAGGCCATGCCCTGGAGCGAGGCATGGCAACCCACTCCAGTGTTCCTGCCTGGAGAATCCCCATGGACAGAGGAGCCTGGCGGGCTACAGTCCACAGGGTCGCAAACAGTCGGACACGACTGAGCGACTGAGCGCAGCCACACCCGGGCCACGGGCTAGCTTCCCAAGGTTAAGCTTTGACATGCTGCTGAGGTCCATCATCTGACATGCATTTCACAGGGTTTCTGTGAATTTCTCTTGGCATTACCTGTTCTGAAAGACCTAGGAGTGAGCCCAAGTGCCTGTGTTGATGTGACAGACTCTGACAGTCAGGGTCGGCTGTATGAGTCCCATGTTACAGATGGGAAACTGAGGCTTGGCGGGACAGCCAGAGGCACAGGGTTAAGCCAAAGGGCACAGTCCCCTCAGCCTGGCCTCCTCCTCTGTTCTTTGGAGGGACAACCCTTGGAGGGAAGGGGGGGGAACTGAAGGAAATACTGCAGGAGGCCAGGCACCTCACCCGGCACCCAGCGCAGAGGTGCCTGGGACTGCTCGGTTTCCTTATTCCTCTGCAAGGATGAGTCAGCCGCTGGCCAAAAGGCCTCCCCACCCAGGCCTGCGGCTGGGTTATAATGAGTTACACGCAAGCGTCCCTGCCATTCCTGTGGCCACCTGTGCACCCTGTAAACAGCTGGCTGGTGGGAGGCAGGCTGTTGGGTTGCGGGGTAGGTCTTTTCTTCACTAAACAAATGGAACACAAAGCAAACAGGAAGGAAAGTCACCCTGGCCTGGGAGGCAGGAGGCAGTTGTGAATCCTGGTGAAGCGCCAGCCTGGAGCAGGTGCGGAGGGTACCTGCTGTGAGCCGTGGGGACGTCACCCGATCCCCTGGGGCTCCCAGTCCTCGGGAACATGAGGTGGCAAACTCAAATGGCTAGCCTACCCTCAGGTGGGACATTCTAGGATCCTGAGCCGGACCCTGCATCCCTTTATTGGCTTAATTAACAGGGGTTCCATTTAACAAGAGCACTCACTGCACCATGTGACCCAGGGATTCCCGTCTGCCAGTGGAGCCTGGAATTTGCTGGACGGGGGGTGCTCTACAGAATGGTAAGGGACGGGCCAGGAGCGATCTCGGATGGGAACCCGTCTTCCTAAACCAGAAGGTCTAGCTGAGCACCCTCGCAGTCCTGCACCGTCCCGGGAGCCCGTGCAGCCGCCCTTGGAGGCCTGGTCTCCCGGGTGTGGTTTCGAGAGGGTCCTGCCCAAATAAGGGCTAGGAGTCCCACCCTTCTCCCCCGCAGGAACGCGCAATCACAATCAGCCTGGGCGCCATGCCAGGCTCCCGGGCCTGAGTGAAGAATGTCTAGAAGGCCCAGGGAACAGGGCGGAATCTGGAGTGGATGCCAGCAGGCCTGAGCTCCCTGAATAACCCGGGGAGCCTGGCTTCTGGGGCTGGGATGAGAGAGAGCAGCACAGCCCTGACAGATGGGAGGTTTGCCAGAAAACTAAAAAATGAATGAATGAAAGGACGGATGGATGATGGATGATGGATGGATGGATGACAACATCAGTGGATAGATTGATAAATACACAATTAACGGATAAATGAATGAAATAATGAACAGGAATCGAAAGAAAAGGAGGTCGGAAGAGCAAAGGGATTCACTTCTTCCAAAAGGACACGTAGCATCATCCCTTTTCTCCTAAAGGAGAAAAGCGAGTCCATGGTCCTCTGAGTCATGGATGTGGGCAAGTATCAGGTTGAGCGTTGTGCCATCAACCAGAACCAGAACTCTTCCCAAAGAGCCACCCTTGGTGTTCACGCCTCATCCCAGCCCCAGGATGACCCACCTGGGACTGGGGCAGGGATCTTAAAGATCACATATTTTGTCTTCCCCTTGTCCACGATGGACGTGCCAACATTGAGAACATTTCCAGCAGCATCGTAGTGAGGATGTGATGTTGCCAGATTTACAGCCACGTATTTACGATAATCAACCTGCAAAACACGACAGTCAGCTGCTTTTAAAAAAGGGAGAGGGTGAAGTCCCGCCAAAAGCTGCCTGACTCCAGGCTCAGGGAGATGACGGCTATTTTTGCATGTCTCCCAACCTGAAAATAAGGCAGACATTGCCTTTAAAGGAGACGCTTTCTCTTGCGACCTGATGTCACGTCATGGGGGCTCCCACAGCACACAGGCTGCAGGGGGCTTGGTGAGCTACGTGTGTTCTCTGAACATTGTCCCTCTCTGGCCCTGCCAGGTGGCCTCGGTGTGGAAACCCGATGCCTTACCACAGAGAGCTCCAAGTAACATCGTGGGCAGAGAGGCAGCCTGGGTGCTAATCTCGGCCCTGGTGAAGTCATTTAAATCCTCCCCTTTTGTATCCCACAGAGGCATAAATCCCCAGGCCTCTCTCCTAGGGTTATTCTGGGAACTGAGAGGTTACAAAAAGCATTTGGTCAAAGGGAAACACTGACTAACGACCTCAGTAACGATCCCGACTCCAAACAGGCCACAACCATAGAGCAATGGGGTGGCCAGGGAACCAGCTGTCCACCCTTCCTCCCTGAGAACTGCACAACCTTCAGCCAAAAGTCGGGCGCTACCTCCTTCTCACCTAGTGATTCCTCTCTGCAGCTTTGTGGAAAGCGCTCCTCAGTTGGACCTATGCTGCCTAGCGTCAGAGGAGCTGGACATGATTTCATGGCTAAGAAAAGTACTCCCTCAAACAGATTGTTAAGATGTATTGCAAAGACATCAAGGCTTTGAACAGCCAGCTGGAGAAAACTGAAAGTGGGTCTACTGATCTTCATGAAAATGTAGACTCGCTTCTGCCCAGGAAAGGTATCCGCGTGGGCACTGATTTTTGCACCCGTGCTCTCTGCCTAATGCCTCCCTTTCCAGGGCTGCTGGGGGTCCTGGACAGCCCAGCACTGTCTGTCATTCATTCAAATTTCCACTGAGGAGCCACTCAGTGCCAAGGACTGTCGACACTGTCAGGGGTTGAACTGGACCTTCCAAAAAGGCAAGTTGAAATAGGTCCTAACCGCTCGTGTCTATATTTTGGAAATAGGGTTAAAATGAGGTCATTCTGGAATAGGGTGGGTGATTTGTATCTTTACAGGAGATTGGAACGAGGCATCTGTAAACCAAGGGGCGGCCACCAGAAGCAGGAAGAGGCAAAGAAGTTTCCTTCCCTAGAAGCTTCAGAGAGAACAGGGCTTGCCAGCACCTGATTTCAGACTTCCGGCCTTCAGAACTGTGGGGGAATACATTTCTGTTGACCTAAGCCACCTAGTTTGTGTTCCTTTGTCACGGGAGTGCTAGGAACGAATTCAGACACAGAGATGGCAGGGCAGAGTCCTGCCATCAGGAAGCTTAGAATCTAGTGCTAAGATGCCCGAGACGAGGGGCTCAGAGGGGGCTCCTGTCTGAGTGCCTGCAGCCTCCTGGCCTCCCCGCAGAGGGTCCATTCCTTAAGTCAGGCACTGAGGCTGCTTGTAGACTCACTGATACCTTCTCCAAGGTTTCCAGGGTCTGGGGGTTGATCCTCCTGATGTAATTGGTCTCTGTGGTCGCATAGAAGTCTTCTCCACACCTCATGATGTTGATCAGACAGTTGTCTGTGAAATCGGGGATGGTGTGGGACAGGTAGGAGAAAGCTCTGGGGAGGAAAGCAAGTCAGCGAGTCAACCACTGTGTCCACTCAGCTGGAAGGTTCTACTCCAAATGGCTTTAGTTCGCCTACCACTTAAAACGCTCTACTTCAACTAAGGGAGGGAAAGTGCTGGGTCACAACTGGTCATTTGAGGAATCTGACAGTCCAGAGATCGAGTTAACCCAAAGCACCACCACATCCAGTCAGCTAAGAAGGGAGTCAGCTGGGACAGCAAGGCTGCCTGCCCACTGAGCCCTCCCCAGCTCCCCAGATCCAAAGGTGTCCCCCACCAGAGCCATCAAGAGCTGGTGCACGGTTCTCATGTATTTTAAGAAGCTCTACAGAAATCATACACATACCCATAATGGTTCCCCCGAAACTAGAAAAGCAGTTGATCTCTGCTTTGAGCAGGAATGACAGTCCACCCTCGTTACCTCAACTTTGTCCAAGAAATTTCGTTTCTTTGAAAAAGGAAAGGAAACTGAGTTAAGAACTGATGATTCGATTGGAAGGCAAACGCAAAGCAGGAAGTCTTGGCCCCGAGTACTGGTGAGTGCTCCCCCTACTGGCAATCACTGTAACAGCAAGGATGCCGCACAAGCTGCGGTTTCCATTCCTTCCCTCCCGCGGCCCCCTGGCTCCTCCTCCGTCTGCAGTGGGTGTTCCCAGCTGACTGTTTGCCGGACCCCCAGCGCTGGGGCTGGGATTGGAGAGGTGATGTCAGTTCTAGAGAAGCAGAAACCAGCTTCCCTCTCCAGGCCAGTCTACCTACCCCTAATGTACCCCTTTTATGTCTAAAGCGTATCAGAAAGGGGACGATGACCACTGGCCTGATTCCCTGGCCAACAATTCAAAACGCGTAAGGCATTCATATGCATCACAACCCAGATGGTTTTAAACGTATACAACTGAAAATCTCCCCCATCCTCCTCCCGTTGGTTCCCTTCCTCGCCCATGCCTTCTCCCAGGCTTTCTGCACATTCAAAAACAAACCTAGATATCCCCTGCCTTATAGCACAAATTACAGCATATTATATGCTCTTTCTACACTTTACTTTTTTTTCTTTTTTCCCCACTTAGCAGTATATCCTGGAAATCTTCCATTCAGTACATAGAGAGCATCCTCAGTGCTTTTTATATCTGCCTGGTGTTTTCCTGTATAGCGTTACTGCGATTTATTTAACACTCTTCTGTTAATGATCACCTGAGTTATTTTCAGTTCCTCATCATAACAAATCATTCAGCCACGAATAACCTTGTACATTTGTCATTTCAGAAACAAGTAAGCACCTCTCTGGACTGAATTTTGATAGGTGACTTCAAAGCGCTCTCCCACTAGCCATGTGGGAGAACATCTGACAATCTGCCAGATGCTCTTTGCCTCGCCTGCTATCAGTGATCCAGAAATACGTAGCCTGCATGGTCAAAGGCCATCACGGGAAGTTTTCCATCCACCCTAAACACACCGTCAGAGGAGCAAATGCTGGTTGTCTCGACCGTCAAGGGTATCGGAAAGCAGGACTAGATACAAAACGGACAGTTACTTGGAAAATATGTTTTTGCAGGGGTCTGGATAGGCCATTGTTCCGAATTCTGACACCTCAATCCTGTTTGCTTCGATATTGGCAGTGTAGGTATCACTTCTCAGGTATTTGCTCCTGTAGTAGACTTCGCCTGAAAGAGAAGCAGCAGCATCATCCCAGGCTTATTTGAAACTTATCTGATCTTATTTCAGCCATTCCAGGGATGTACGGTGGGGGTGGCTTACTGAGACTGTCCCTTTAATGTGTGTGCTGGATACAACAAGTGCTGGTGTGAACTCTCACATACATTTTGGCAAGGTTGACTTGCAACAATACGGCAAGGTAAGTATTCCTAGTCCCAGCTCCATCTACGTATGACGGAACTGAGGCTCAGAAATGTTCCATCCCTTGTCCAGCATCACCCAGAGACCTGCTGGCCCAGGCCATTGACCGTGCCTTCTGCCACGTTGGAATCCCTCCAGGTAAGGTCCAGGTTTGGAGGACTGATCCAGAAGGCCCCCATACTCAGGCTGGGTTTCCCAAGGACCCAGTTTAGTTCTGGGAGCCTTACATTAACAATTTAGCCCCTGGAGTAACATTTTTTTAATTGAAATAAACATGGTTTTATTTTTAATTATTAATGGTACAGAAGACTTTTTGCTGTCACTAAAATTATTTTTCAAATCTTTTAAAAATTTTTAATTGGAGGATAATTGTTTTACAATATTGTGTTGGCTTCTGCCGTACTCTGCAACCAGGGAGCACTCTTATACCCATTCTGCACACAGGAGAGGGTCAGTACATGTGTTGATGACACTGGAGAGAATCTCACTCACTCCAGAAAAGCGTGGACCCTTGACCAGTCTGCCAAGACCAACTTGAAAATATACTAGATGGTTCTAGACCTGTATTAATTTCTTGTGGCTTCTGTAACAAATTATCATAAATGTAGTGGCTTCACAAAACACAAATTTGTTATCTGTTTTGAAAGACAGGTCTGAAGTGGGTTTTTCAGGGCAAAATCAAAGTGTCAGCAGGACGGGTTCCTCCTGGAGCTCTTGGGGAGAGTCTAGGACCTGCCTGTTTTCCTTGGCTTGTGGCTGCATCACTCTGATCTCTGATTCCCTTGCCACAGCTTTTCAAAGCCCTTGAAGGATGAGTGGAACTGAACCACAAATCGGGGAGGTGGGGCTAGGAAAGAGGGCGAGGTGTTCCCAGTCAGTCTCCCCAGATAGTCTGTAAGTCAAGACCTGGGGTTGGGGAGCACAGCCCGCTTCCTGTGAGGGCTGAGTCCACACCGGCTGAAGCACCAGTTAGGTGCTTGAGAGCAGCAGGAATGGGGGGAGGCTGGGGGACCCGTGGGGATCCCACCAGGTCTTCAGGGCTGTGACTACTTAGGCCTGGGACCTTCATTTTGGTGCATAATTTGAAACCTCTAGAGTTTGGTGGGGTTTTTTTTGCCATTAATTAGCACATGACATTATGTTGACTTTTCACATTCCTTGCTGTAGTATAACCTATGCTTCTATGGTTGGTGCAATTATAATATGCCAAAAAGTCGGGCCCAAGACACACTGACAACTCGTTCCCATCAGAGAAATGCCCATCACATATCCACTGTCACAAGGATGGCTTCAAAGAGAGACTGCATCTCAGGAAATTCTTGCCCAGGGATTGACATATATACACTACTATATATATAAAGTAGATAACTAATAAGGACTTACTGTATAGAACAGGGAACTCTACTCAATACTCTGTTATAGCCTATATGGGAAAAGAATCTAAAAAAAGAGTTGTTCAGTTGCTCAGTTGTGTCCGACTCTTTTTCGACCCCATGGATTACAGCATGCCAGCAGGCTCCTCTGTCCATGGGATTCTCCTGGCAAGAGTACTGGAGTAGGTTACCATTTCCTTCTCCAAAAAAAAAAAAAAAAAAGGAGTAGATACGTGTATGTGTATAACTGATTCACTTTGCTGTACACCTGAAACTAACACGGCATTGTAAATCAACTATAATTAAAAAAAAAAATCTCTGTGACTTTGACTCTTGGAATTCACATGTTCGATCCTCATGGGATGACGACTTTGTTTCTTATTGGAAAATAATCAAATCTATCGCTAAGGGGGACCTGGGTTGACTCATCTCCAAATCTGCTTTATAAAAAATTTTAATTTTGAAAGAATTTTAGACTTGAAAAAAGCACTCCTGTATACTCTTCCCCATCTCCACTTGGCCTTTATGATTGAAATCTTTGTTAGTGTTTGAAAGCATTAGCTTCTAGTGGCCTCTGCTAAGGGTTATGAGTCATTTTTCTGTCTTTGCTTTCTTACTCCAGTTCTTTTCTTCCCGGTTTGGCACTAATTTCCGTTCTTCATACTAACTGTGCACTAGAACCACCTGGTTTTACAGATCACGGAGGCCTGAGGCCCACACCACCAGTGTGCTCGGGGTCATCTGGGAACATAGATGCTCTATCCTTACCCTTTGAGCCCTGGGCAGGGTCTCAGGATTCACAGCTTAAATGAGCATCTTGGGGGATTCTGATGCAGAAACCCACAGACCATCTTTTGAGAAGTACTGGCTTTATGTTACTTGCAAATCAGAGGGCCCTGATTGCCTTATGTGTGCCCTCTTAAATTGTGTATAGAAGTACTTAATGTTTTTGTTTCTATTTCCACTGTTAGACACAGGGGAGGCATTGAGAGCTCTAGAGGAGAGGAGAGACCAGGCCAGGCTGTGCTGCACCAACACTGGCAACCTGACTGACCATCTCAGAAAAGAACAGAAAACAGCTGCTTACCTCTGAGAGTGAAGTTTCAGTCTGAGACTCACTAGAAACTTTTAGGGGCTTTCCAGGTGGCTCAGTGGTAAAGACTCCACCTGCAATGCAGGAGCCACAGGAGATGCAGGTTGCATCCCTGGGTCAGGAAGATCCCCTGGAAGAGGAAATGGCAACCCACTCCAGTATTCTTGCCTGGAAAATCCTATGGACAGAGGAGCCTGGTGGGTTACCGTGCTTGGGATCACAAAAGAGTCAGACATGATTTAGCTACTAAACCAGAAGAGAATTAAAATTGTGTGTTGCTTTAAGATACTCCATCTGTGGTCATTTGTTACAGCACCCACGGCAAACCATGTGGTGCTCTTACCATCTCTGATTGTGAAGCTGTGGAGCAAGGCCAGGCCATCGAACCAGTGGTTGTATCTGGTCTCGCCCACCGTGTGCATTCCAGGCCCATTGCGGAGCAGGATTCCCTGCAGCCAGGCTGGAATCTTGCCTGATGAGAGAAAGAATGTTTAGTTTCCAGCTCTGCACCTAAACCAAAAAGCTCAAAGAAGTGGCCATACAGCTCCTCTACCACTCGCTGAATCTGTTCACTTCCAGAAAGAATGTGCCTGGCATTGTGTGGGCGCTGAGGATATCGAGATGAACAGGCATCATCCCTACTTTTAAGTGGGGCTTCCCAGGTGGCACTAGTGGGAAAGAACCTGCCTGTCAATGCAGGAGACGTAAAAGACACGGGTTCCATCCATGGGTTGGGAAGACCCCTGGAGGAGGGCATGGCAACCCACTCCAGTATTCTTGCCTGGAATCCCATGGACAGAGGAGCCTGGCAGGTTACAGTCCATGGAGACACAAAGAGTTGGACTCAACTGAGCACCCATGCACACTGCTTCCAAGGAACTCCTCATCCATTAAGAGACAAAGACTAAGGAAAATACCCAAAATACACTGTGATAAAGGCAATGCAACAGACTCAGCAAGGGTGCTGGGTGGAGCAGAACTCTGCTCCAAGGTGGGTTGAGAGCAGGAGGGTAAGGAACACTTCCTGGAGGAGGTGGCCTGGTTGAGTTTTGAGGGAGAGTTGGTGTTTGCCTTGCAAAGGCATGAAGAAAGAACATTCTAGAGCTGTGCTGTCCCATGTAGGGGAACTGCGTACTGGAAACTTGGCTAGTCCCAACTGAGATGTACAGTAATTGTGAAATGCACACCAGATTCCAGAGACTTAGTATGAAAAAGAAATGTAATACATCTCATTAGCAATTTAAAAACATTAGCTATATGTTGAACTGATAACATTTTGGATATGTGGCGTTAAATTAAAACCACTGTTAAAATTAATGCCATCTGTTTCTTTGCACTTTTTGGTACGGGGCTATTAGGAAGGTTTAAGTTACACATGAGGCAGGCATTCCACGGTGGTTGGGGCAGTGTTGCACGTGCCCTTGGCGCCCTGCCCACGGCCCCTTGGCTTTCATCTCTCCCTGAAGGCTGCTTTCTGCAAATACCTAGAGCTCTTCACCTGAGGGCTTTGTTCTCACTGTGAAGCAGCTCTGCACACACATAGACAAGCCAGAACCACGTTGGAGAGTTAATGCCCCTGGAAGCTGCTCTCACCCGACGATAGATGGGGTGCTGTGGGTCCAAGGCCACCACTTCCTTGCCCTCGGTGCACACAATGTGAGGCGTGGTTTATGCTTTGCCCGGAGGATGCAGCTCCAATAACTCCTGATGGTCAATGGCTTGACAACGCCTCCTCCTTCGCTGCCTTCCCAGTGTTCCTTGGGATCAGATCAGATCAGTCGCTCAGTCGTGTCCGACTCCTTGTGACCCCATTAATTGCAGCACGCCAGGCCTCCCTGTCCATCACCAACTCCCAGAGTTCACTCCGAGTCATGTCCATCGAGTCAGTGATGCCATCCAGTCATCTCATCCCCTGTCCTCCCATTCTCCTCTTGCCCCCAATCCCTCCCAGCATCAGAGTCTTTTCCAATGAGTCAACTCTTCGCATGAGGTGGCCAAAGTACTGGAGTTTCAGTTTTAGCATCATTCCTTCCAAAGAAATCCCAGGGCTGATCTCCTTCAGAATGGCCTGGTTGGATCTCCTTGCAGTCCAAGGGACTCTCAAGAGTCTTCTCCAACACCACGGTTCAAAAGCATCAATTCTTCGGCGCTCAGCCTTCTTCACAGTCCAACTCTCACATCCATACATGACCACAGGAAAAACCATAGCCTTGACTAGACGGACCTTTGTTGGCAAAGTAATGTCTCTGCTTTTGAATATGCTATCTCGGTTGGTCATAACTTTCCTTCCAAGGAGTAAGCGTCTTTTAATTTCATGGCTGCAGTCACCATCTGCAGTGATTTTGGAGCCCCAAAAAATAAGGTCTGACACTGTTTCCACTGTTTCCCCATCTACTTCCCATGAAGTGATGGGACCGGATGCCATGATCTTCGTTTTCTGAATGTTGAGCTTTAAGCCAACTTTTTCACTCTCCACTTTCACCTTCATCAAGAGGCTTTTGAGTTCCTCTTCACTTTCTGCCATAAGGGTGGTGTCATCTGCATATCTGAGGTTATTGATATTTCTCCCGGCAATCTTGATTCCAACTTGTGTTTCTTCCAGTCCAGCTTCTCATGATGTACTCTGCATATAAGTTAAATAAACAGGGTGGCAATATACAGCCTTGACGAACTCCTTTTCCTATTTGGAACCAGTCTGTTGTTCCATGTCCAGTTCTAACTGTTGGTTACTGACCTGCATACAAATTTCTCAAGAGGCAGGTCAGGTGTTCTGGTATTCCCATCTCTTTCAGAATTTTCCACAGTTGATTGTGATCCACACAGTCAAAGGCTTTGGCATAGTCAATAAAGCAGAAATAGATGTTTTTCTGGAACTCTCTTGCTTTTTCCATGATCCAGCGGATGTTGGCAATCTGATCTCTGGTTCCTCTGCCTCTTCTAAAACCAGCTTGAACATCAAGAAGTTCACGGTTCACATATTGCTGAAGCCTGGCTTGGAGAATTTTGAGCATTACTTTACTAGTGTGTGAGATGAGTGCAATTGTGCGGTAGTTTGAGCATTCTTTGGCATTGCCTTTCTTTGGGATTGGAATGAAAACTGACCTTTTCCAGTCCTGTGGCCACTGCTGAGTTTTCCAAATTTGCTGGCATATTGAGTGCATCACTTTCACAGCATCATCTTTCAGGATTTGGAATAGCTCAACTGGAATTCTATCACCTCCACTAGCTTTGTTTGTAGTGATGCTTTCTAAGGCCCACTTGACTTCACATTCCAGGATGTCTGGCTCTAGGTCAGTGATCACATCATCGTGATTATCTGGGAAGCACATCCCAAATAAATGACTTACTGCTGAATTCTTAGCTCTGGGAAAACCTGAACCCAGAGACCAGAGACCGGTTCAAAAACCAAGAAGTGTGCAAGCTGTTTAGTAAGAGCTGGCCTGTAACTTTCAAGTGAGGGTATAGCGAGTATTGAGGCTGCAAGGTTAAGTAGGGCCCAGAGGCCAAGGTCAATAAGACCATACCTAGCTTTGATTTGGTGCTTAGAAGAAAGGGACACTTTTGATGGGTGTAACAGGGAATAATAGGATTAATTTTTTTCTTTTGCAATTTTAAAAATTGAGATAAAATTCACATAACATAAACCCATCATTTCAAAGTATACAATTCAGGGTGTGTGTGTGTGTGTGTGTTAAGTGTATTTACCATGCTGTGCAACCATACCACTAACCCAAGAGCATTTCCATCACCCCCAAAAGAAGCCCTGTGCCCATTAGCAGTTAGTCTGCATATGCCACCCAGCTCCTAGCAACCCCTAATCCACGTTCTGTCTCTAAGGACCTACCTCTTCTCATACTAATGGAATGTGATCAGATTTGGGGTACCAAAAGTTATTTCTGGCTATGGTGTGGACTCTGGGTGGGGGGAAAAGCTAGAGAGAGGTGGGAAGACCTGAGAGAGGAGGAAGATAGTAGCAGTGGGACAGAGAGAAACTGATAAAACAAAGGGACTTAGAGTTTGACTAATTGTAGGGAAAATGGGAGGGGAACACTGAAAAAGTGTCAGCCGAGCCTCCTGCCCTGGGTGTGACTATTCACAGCGACCTGGGACACAGGAGAAGGAGCAGGTTGAGGCAGAGCAGGGAAAGATGAATCTGAGCTTAAAAGTAAAGCCCTAGATGTAAAAAGAACATTTGTGCTGTGCTTAGTCGCTCAGTCATGCCCATCTCTTTGCAACCCCATGAACTGTGGCCAACCAGGCTCCTCTGTCCATGGGGATTCTCCAGGCAAGAATACTGGAGTGGGTTGCCATGCACTTCCCCAGGGGATCTTCCCCACCCAGGGATCAAACCCAGGTCTCCCGCATTGCGGGCAGATTCTTTACCAGCTGAGCCACCAGGGAAGCCCTAAGAAGAGCGTTTACTGAGCACTATGTGCTGTAGTCAATTAAATCATTTGGTCATTGCAGCAATCCCATGTGGTAGGTATGTGCTGACTTTATCAGCCATACGAGGAAATTGAGTCAGGAAATGCTCAAGTGTCTTGTAAAGGAAGAATCAGAGTCACAAAAGCACAGCCGGATGTGAGGCCAGAGCCTTGGCCTGGCTTCCCTGGACAGATGTGGCCACACAGCACCGTGTGTAGTGAGCTGCCTGCCAGCAGATCCTGACTGGTGGATTAGACGTGACCCTGCGGGGAGGCTGGCACTGGGCTGGAGCCTGTCCTCTGCTGGCCGCCTGGCCTCGGGCAAGTTGCTGCTTCTCCCGGGCCCGCAGCTTCACACCTGTCAAGAAAGGGGACCCAGTTTACAGCAGTGGTCCCCCACCTGCCTGCAGCCGGAAGGCTTTGAAAACACACATTTCTGGGCTCCACCCCTGGGTATCTGATTCAGAGGGTCTGAAGTGGGTCCAGGAATTTGAGATTCTAACAAGAGCCTGGGGAGTGCTCGTGCTGCAGGGCTGGGGACCATCCTTTGAAAACAACTGACTTAGATCTAGAGGTTCATTCAGCATCTCAGGTCCTGGGATTCTTGTTCTCTAAAATTTCCAAGTATTGACATGCAGTCAATAAACATGAGCTGCAAGGGAGTATAATGGCAAAATGCCCACCATACCCCAGAGCATACAATGATGGGTATCACAGATCCACTTTTTTTAAAAAATAAAAAGTTAATAGTAAGTGTACATTTCTTTTTTGAAAAAGTATTTATATATAAAGTCTACCTATCAACAGATTAATCTATCTTTGTACTATCTTATGGGTTTCCCCAGTGGCTCAGTGGTAAAGAATCCGCCTGCATTGCAGGAGACGCGGGTTCAATCCCTGGGTTGGGAAGATCCCCTGGAGGAGGGCAGGGCAACCCACTCCAGTATTCTTGCCTGGGGAATCACATTGACAGAGGAGCCTGGTGGGCTACAGTCCATATGGTTGCAAAGGGTCAGACACGACTGAAGCGACGGAGGACGCATGCATATACTATCTATATTGATGTTTCTTTTAAAAATTTAAAGAAAATAGACTCAAATATTAACAGTCCTTAAGAGACAGAAGAAATACAGCTGATTTTTATATCCCTCTGGATATAAAGTACAAAGAATCGGACACGACTGAGTGACTGAACTGAACTGAACTGAACTGAATATACATACACATATAGATTGCACATTACCTCTGTAATCAGAAAAAATATACATAGATGCTATTTCTTTCTTCCAAAAGCCTTCCAAGGCAATTCGTCTGCTGTAAAGCTCCAGTGTGACTTGCCTCTCAGAGGGCAGTGCTGTCTTGTCTTTGTGAAAACTGCCCATCTGTCCAAAACAGCGGTGTGGCTGAGCTGACCCCCTTCCCTGTTCTCAGCACAGCTCCTGGGACCCGGAGTGCAGACCACTCTCTGCCCTGTAGAGTCTAAACAAGATGGTCCCAGGAAAGTGGCCATGCAGAAGAGGAGGAGAAAGCTATGCAAGGAGGGTTCGTGTGGCAGCTCCCACCGTGGAGCTGTCTCATCTGCTCTGCAGTGCTTGCACCCTGAAAGCGCACCTTTGAGGAAATTTCATCCGGCTCTGTGGTGCCCCCCCGCACGGCGCATACACAGGAATGGGCCCTCGCACACGCTTCTCGTATCATTTTGAAATAATTTAGGATGCCCCCACTTTTACAAATACCGCACCCTGGGGACAGAGCACAGTTTGCAGAATAATCCCACTGGCTATCAGCCAATAGCAGTAGTCCTCGGACTTTTCTCCTGGAAGTAGTGAGAACCACTGACTCCCCTTGAAAACTGAGTTATAATGCATAAAAGCACACCGAGATTTTCACAGGGAATATGCCTAGAATATGGATCATGTCACCTCTATTTACGGTTTTCCAGATTTTCCAAAAATGATTTACAGTAAGCATTACTTTTATAAGCAGGAAAAAAAAAAAAGCGTACATCTAAACACATAAGTGCCCATGGTTTATACAAAATGCTCACCTGTTACTCTGGCCCTCACAGGCTCCAGTTGCTCCTTCTTATTTCTGCCAAATATTATTTCCATTGTGCAGGGCTCTGAGCGAGAGCGATGCTCGTCCGTGTTCAGGGACTGCTCTTGGCCACTCCTTGTCTTCCCTCCCTGCAGCTTCCTTTACGTCTCCTTCCCTTCAGATGGCACTGGCTTCTCCCCGTGCTGTCCCTTCTGGGAGGGCCCGGGATCTCTTCCTGCACAGGGAGAGGCTGTGCTGGCGTGAGTTATGTTTGGTCAAAGGTCAGTTCCTCAGCCATGTGTCGCAGCTAATCTTTAATCCTCCGATTACGTCCCCAGCTCTCCCTTTCCACTTCCACTTTTGGCTGAACCAAAACAAACAAACAACTTTCTTGATGGGTTTAAACTGGTGGGATGGGGGGAAGGATAAATTGGAAGATTGGGATTGATACATACACATTAATATATATAAAATAGATAACAAGGAGCTTCTGTATAGCACAGGAAACTCTACTCAGTACTCTATAATGGCCTATATGGGAAAGAATCTAAAAAAGAGTGTGTATACCGTATAGGTATAACTGATTCATTTTGCTGTACGCCTGAGATTAACATAACGCTATGCTACGCTATTCCTTTAGTAAATCAGCTAGGCTATTGCTTTAGTCGCTGTGTTGTGTCCAGTTCTTTTGCGACCCCATGGACTGTAGGCCGCCAGACTCCTCTGTCCAGGCAAAAATACTGGAGTGTGTTGCCATTTCCTTCTCCAGGGGATCCTCCTGACCCAGGGATCAAACCCATATCTCCTGTATTAGCAGGTGGGTTCTTTATCACTGAGCCAATAGGGAAGCCCCAAATCAACTATACTACAATAAAAATGAAAAAAAAAAAAAAACAAACCATAAAACTGGCAAGATCATTTAGGGAAAACTGTTTTGTTTTATTTTGACTAAAGATCCCTGAGTCTCCTCACCACCCCCTACCTCCCAGCAAGAAAAAGAATCCTATGTAAAGAGCAACTTAATTATATTTCACTTTTTGAAGAAGTAAACATAAAATGTTTCATGTACCCTTTTAAATAATAAATACTGGGAACCAAAAACTTTACTCACGAGCTGTAAGGAATAGTACTGAAGGCTCCTCTGCATTTCTGAATCTCGAGGCGATGCTATCGCCAGAAACCCACACTCACGTTGCTATGAACGTTGGATGATGAGTTACTGACCTCACCTTTACTTATGTTGCTTCAAGAAAGAACCAACTGTTCCCTCTCTGGGTGGAGTGAGAAAAGTGAGAGGCGCTGGCCTTTGTACAACCAGCTGGGTCTAGCAGTGTCAGGGCTGGGTCCAGACTGTCTCAGGATCGCAGAGCTCAGCTCTGAGAGCAGCCTGGCCTGGCTTTGCTCCAGCGTGGCCACACGTTCCGATCACCTGGTTGGGAGCTTTAGCAGTGCCCGTGCTGGGCCCCACTCCAGGCCCACCCAGAGTCTCTGAAGGTGCAGTCCAGCCCTCAGGAGTCTTGCAACTTCTCCAGAAGATTCTCACTTGTGCAGCAGGTGCTAAGAGACTCTGGACCTAGGAAAGATGCTACATGTTTCCAGTGATGCTAGATTCATGTTCCTCCCTTTTGTTTCTGGGGTACGTTATGTACCCTTTTGGAGCCTCCATTTCCTTATCTGTAAATGGAGGTATAGTGATATCAAAATCTCAGGGTTATTCAGAGTCAAGAGTCCAGCAAAAGCCCCTGTCCCCAGTCAGTGTGGGGGTCCTTTCTTCCTCACTGTCTCCGAAGGCATTTCTGTTTGACCCACATTTTCCATTCAGTCCCACAATAACTTGCCAGTTTATTCTGCTGTCTGGTTTAAACATGTGTATCCATGTCAGAGTTATTTATTCCCAGGTTGTGAACGCTGAGCTCCTGTGAGGATTAAAGGAGAGCCTCTGGCATACACTGAGCATTTGGGAAAAAGTTACACTACCAAAGGCGGCAGCTCTGGTGCAGAAGTAGCGAGCTCAGGGCTTATGGGGGTCAGAAGACCTGGGCTCTATGATTTAGAAACTAACTCGCCACACGACCCCTCTCAACCTCACTTTATTCTGCCAAAGGGTTGGCAATGCCCGAGTCATGGGGTTTGTTGAGAGGATCAGATTGAAGCTATAAAGTGAAAACATGACCATGTTCTCCTTGTCCATTTTGTATATTCAGAAAAGCAACGGCCCCCATCCATGGAAAATATTTTCTGAGTTAAGCACTTGGTGAAGCACTCTGCTTGTACTGGCTTGCTCTGGCCTTATATAATCCTGTGACACGAGTGTTCTTAGCAGCGTTTGGGGGATGAGAAAACTCAAGGAAGACAATCAGGTTGCCTTGGATCACACAGCTACTAAGAGATGGAAGCAAAACCAGGAAGTCTGACTTCAGAATACCCACTCTTGACGATTTCACACAGCTCCGATGAGTGAGGGGTGTTTGCTAGGTTTCTACTTTTCAAAGTAATGGGTGGAGGACCCCAAGAGGGCCTGTCTTGGGTTGATATGTTGGCCTTATTATATACAGAACACTGAAGAACCCCAGTTCTTGAACCTTCATTCAGGTTCCAACTGTTCCTCAGGGCAATGTTATGGTGAAACAAAGGATTCTTTACAGTGGTGGTAATAACCTGATCGTTACAATAGATCCACGTTCATTATCTAGAGCTGCCATCACAAAGTTGCACAGAAGGTAATTTTCTCACTGTTCTGGAGGCTGGGAACTCCACAACCCGGGTGTCGGCAGGGTTGATTTCTTCTGAGATGTCTCCTTGGCTTGTAGAGAGTCTTCTCACATGCTCATCCCTCTGGATGTGTGCACCCCCCAGTGGCTATGAGTGTCCACTTTTCCTCTTAAAAGGACACCAGTTTGGATGAGGGCCCACCCCAATGGCCTCACTTGACGTTAATCACCTCTCAAAGGCCCCACCTCCAGCACTGCCACATTCTGAGGGGCTAGGGGTTGGGACTTCAATATATGAATTGCGGAGGGGCGCAGCTGAGCCCACCACAATAGCATGAAGGCACAGTGACAAGTTAATACAGGATGTGTTGGCCGAAAGTAACAGAATATCCGCTGACACACCAAAGACGTGCATTTATCTCAGACATCAAGTCACCTGGGGGGCTTGGGGGCTCGGAAGCTCACCTGGGTCATCTCGCCAGGCTCCCACTGCCCACACTGCCTTCCTCAGGGGGTTAGTTTTTCACTCTTGGGCTTGCTCAGTTTTGCTTATGAATGACTGCCTTCCCTCCAGGAATCATGTCTTTGCAGAATAACTACAAAAGTAAGTAGATAAGATGGGGACATAGCAGGCATTTTTTTTAACACTTGCCTCTCTTTTTGTGCTAGAGAAAACTCTTTCCCATAATGACCTGAGCAGATTTTTCTTAGTGTCATTGGTTGAACAGTGTCACATGATCTCCCCTAGTCCAGTCCCTGGCAAGGAGGAACAGCAGCGCCCCGAGTTCCTTAAATCCATCAAAAGTCACCCCTGAGGAGCATGTTGCCATCTGAATCATAGCAGGATTCCATGAGCAAGGAAAAGGGAGGGAATGGCTTGTAATAGGCAACCCACAGTGTCAGCTGCAGGCAGTACGATGTTCCTGCGTCCTCAAATTCACATTTCCTTAGCACCAACTATGGGCTGAAAATGCAGCAGCGAGCCAAACAGGAAAACTATTCTGTGCCTTCTTGGAACTTACACTGACTACATGCCAAGTTCTGAGGTTGCAGAAGTGATTAGTGAGAGTCAGTCCCTGCCTTCTTAGGCTCTCATGATGTTCTTTCGGTTTGGGGGCTGAGTCTGCATGCCCCACAGGACATACATTTCCTAAGGCAGTTAGAGGCGGTGCAGTGGTTCGCAGGGCTGTCTTCATGTCAAACTTCCATCTTCCCTCTTTATAAACAGCGATAACAAGCAGCAGTGCTATTTCCCAAGAAACTCTGGCATCACTCTGGAACCATAAAAGCCTGACCACTGCTTTCTATGTCTTTGCTAATATGGAAGACTGGACAAGTAGGCGTTGTCTCCCGGCCTGTCCTCCAGCCTCTGATAAACACCACTCACTGGATGTTTGACACGTGCCAAGAAGTGTACTGAGTGTCTTATTAGCCATCTTTTACTTACTCTCTTTGAGGGACTCATTAGTAATCTTATTTTTACAACCTCAGAGATGTGGAGGAATTTGATCAAGGTCAACAGCTAGTCAGTGCATGTTCTTGCCCAGTACCCAGTAGCGCTGCCCACTTTTTGAAGCTGTTGGTTGAGGAACAGAGTAGATATGAGAGCAAAAGTAGGTATTTCACAATTTCTAAAATGCCTTAAAATGGGACAAAAACTGGCCAATGCATAAGCGAACAGGGCAAGGGGAATATGAAGGGAAGCAGCTCTTCATACACAAGAGTTTTGGTCATTTATTGATATGTAACAAACCACTCTAAGACTCAGTGTCTTCAGTATACAGATGGCCAAAAAACACATAAAAAGATGCTCAACATCACTAATTTTTGTGTGTGTGTATGTGTTGTGTGTGTGTGTGTGTGTCAGTTGCTCAGTCATGTCCGACTCTTTGCAATCCTACAGATTGTAGCCCATCAGGCTCTCCTGTCCATGGGATTCTCCAGGCAAGAATACTGGAGTGGGTTAGAGAAATCCAAATCAAACTATAATGAGGTACCACCTCACACCAGTCAGAATGGCCACTATTAAAAAGTCTGCATAAAACAAATTCTGGAGAGAGTGTGGAGAAAAGGGAGCCCTCCTCCTACACTGCTGGTAGGATATAAGCTGGTGCAGCCACTATGCAGAGCAGTATGGAGGGTCCTTAAAAAACTAAAAATAGAAATACCATATGATCCAGCAATCCCACTCCTCGGCATATATCCAGATAAAACCACAATTCGAAAAGATATATGCACCCCTACGTTCATTGCAGCACTATTTACAATAGCCAGGACATGGAAGCAACCTAAATGTCCATCAACAGATGAATGGATAAAGAAGATGTGGTACATACACACAATAGAACATTACTCATACATAAAAAAAGTATGAAATAATTCCATTTGCAGCAACATGGATGGACCTAGAGATTATCATACTAAATGAAGTAAGTCAGACAGAGACATATACCATATGATATCACTTATAAGTGGAATCTAAAATATGCAACAAATGAATCTATCCACAAAACAGAAACAAACTTACAGACATAGGGAGCAACCTTATGATTACCAGAGGGAAAAGGTGGGAGAGGGGTAAATTAGGAGTTTGGGATTAATATATACACACTGCTGTTGCTGCTGCTGCTGCTAAGTCACTTCAGTCGTGTCCGACTCTGTGTGACTATATAGAAAATAGAAAATCAACGCAGAGAACTCTACTCAATATTCCATGCTAACCTAAACAGGAAAAGAGTCTGAAAAAGAATGGATGTATGTATCTGTATAACTGAATCACTTTGCTGCACACCTGAAACCTATACAATACTGTCAATCAACTCTACCCCAATATAAAATAAAAATTAAATTAAAAAACACTGTTAAATGAAAAAAAAGCCTTAGTGACTTCAAACAACAGCCATTTTTTATCACATCTGTGGGTCCAGTGGGCTCAGCTCTGTGGGTCTGCAGTGCTCTGTGGGTCAGTCCTCTGTTTTCACTGCGTGTGGTTCCAGGCGTGGTTGGGGATCCGCTGGCAGCTGACTGGGACACCAGGAGGGCTGGGCCTGGGCCTCTCTCCCTCTCCATGCGGTCTCAGGGCCCATCACTCACCCTCTCCCTGAGATCTATCAAGATAGCCAGAACTTCTTCCGTGGCAGCAAAAGCCCCCTTAAGGTGAAGGCTTCAAGACAGAGGAAGCCAAAGATACCAGTCTCCGTTAAGGCTGAACCCAGGACCGGCAGATCTGGGCAATTCTAGCAGGTGGGTGGTGAGGAAGCTGGGATGACCCTGCCAGGGACATAGTAAGAGATACTAACAACTAAGTGCCATTTATTGAGAGCTTCCCGTGTACTGGGCTTTCTTCTAAAACTTTTGTAAATAAAAACTCATGTCCTCCACACAATAACCCTAGGTACAGGTGTTTAGCTCCATGGTACAGATAAGGAGAGTGAGGCACAGAGGAGCTAAGTAACTTTCCCAGTACACAGAACTGGGCTTTGAACCCAGGTAACCTGGCTCTGCCTGTCCATGGGGTCGCAGAGTCAGACACGACTGAGTGACTGAACTGAACTGAACTGAAGACACGTGCAGCTGGTGGCTGCCATATTGGACAGTGCGGATCATCATGGAAAGTTCTTCTGACAGTGCTGAGTTAGCTGGAGAGCTGCCAGGATGGCATTTATGCGTGACTCAGGCAGACAGAAGCAGGTATGACTGCACAACAGGCCAGTTTGGAGGGTACAAGGGTCAGAGAAGCACATGGTTCACAATGGTAAAAATGCAAATAGTCCAAGTATTCATTCATTCATTCATTCACATATTCATCTGTTCCACAAGAACAGAGTGCCACCCTCGGGGCGGGCGGGGGTAGCAGTGGCACATCAGAGGTGACAAAGAGGCAGGAGTGGGAAATCCTCTAGGGTGAGGAATGTGGTGAGGAGAGTGAATGTCCAGAAGGCTTCCCAGAAGGGGCAATGCTGAGCTGAGAGCTGAAGGATAACGGAGTTGGCCACGTGGAGAAGCTGGAAGAAGAGACCAAAAGGGGACCCAGCTTGGGCAGAGACTCAGAAGCATCACACAGCCTGGCCACACCACTTCATACCAGACTATTGAAGGAGTGGGCACGCAGGAGAGGGGAGGAGGGATCAGGGGAAACGGCGGGCAAGAGAGAGGGAACTGGGGAAGAGAACTGTTCAGACTTGAAGCACTGGAGGCCGGGGTGGCTGGGAGGGAAGCAGGAAGAAGGTTGGAGTTCTAGGAGGCGCTGACTGGCAGGGCCCTTCCCTGAGCTGGGTTGAGTATCCCCTGGAGCTCCTCCCAAGTCACACACATGTTTGCACAAGTTGGCCATGTTGCCTCCAGCAGCAATCCAAAGCAAGAGACTTGGAAGAAGACTCCCTCCCAGAGGGCAGAGGGCGGAGTGCAGAACCACACACCGTCTGCCCTCTGGAGGGTCTGAGAGGCTCTCAGGGGGAGCAAGAAGGCATGGTCTCCTCCCTCAGGAAGGGGGAAGGACGGGCCTTCCCAGATGTGTGCCCCGCTTTGTGCTTTGTGCTCACCAGCCATATTTTCTTATCCTGGCCCAGACCCAGCGGGCACTACTACTGTCCCCTCTTTATGGAGGAGGGCTTCACTTGTGGCTCAGCTGGTAAAGAATCTACTTGCAATGCAGGAGACCTGGGTTTGATCCCTGGGTCGGGAAGATCCTCTGGAGAAGGGAAAGACTACCCACTCCAGTATTCTGACCTAGAAAATTCCATGGACTTGCATAGTCCATGGGGTTGCAAAGACTTGGACACAATTGAGCGACTGAACTGGAAGCTACTCTCGCCGGGAGCTGGTGATGGACAGGGAAGCCTGGCATGCTGCAGTCCATGGGGTTGCAAAAAGTTGGACATGACCGAGCAACTGAACTGAACTGAACTTTATGGAGGAAGCAACTGAAGCTTTTGAGGTTGTAGCCCTGGGCCAGAAATCACACAACATGGCAGGCGTAGGTGACTGAACATGGGATCCTCTTACCTGGGGTCATCTGGGGAAGGAGGCAGGAAGAGGAGGCTACCCTTCCCTGAGGCCACTTTTTCCAGGGAACATGTTGCATCCAGAAAGCAGTCTTGGGATCAAGAAGTAAAGCTAAATTCAAAAGGAAAAGTTCTTGTGATATAAAAACAACAGCCTTGGGGGCTTCCCTGGTGGCTCATTGGTAAAGAATCTGCCTGCTGATGCAGGAGACATGGGTTCAATCCCTGATCCTGGGATATCCCACATGCTGAGAGGCAACTAAGCCCAGTTGACACAACTGCTGAGCCTGTGCTCTAGCGCCCGGGAGCTGCAGCTGCTGAAGCCCTGGAGCTCAAGAGCCCGGGCTCTGTAACAAGAGAAGCCAGCGTGATGAGAAGCCTTTAAACTACAACTTGAGAGTCGCCTCCACTTGCCACAACTAGAGAAAAGCCTGTGCAGCAACAAAGACCCAGCATAGCCAAAAATAAACATAAATAAATAAAATTATTAAAAACACAAAAAAGACAGCCTCGGACTTCCCTGCTGGTCTAATAGTTGAGACTCTATGCTTCTACTGCAAGAGGCATAGGTTCGATCCCTGGTCAGGGAAGCTCTGCATGACATGTGGTACGGCCAAAAAAATGAATAAAAATAAAAAAATCACAGCAGCCTTATTTTGCAATTCTGTATCTTCTACTAAAATTATGGCCTAAAATGAGTTAATGTTTCCCTTTTGGAGATAATGTTATCATATCTAAATTACTTTGCAGTTTTCCAATTAAGCTAGCTTTTAAATGGTGCCTCTAATTAGCCATAGTGATAAGCTGAACAGATAATGTGGAAATCTTGGATAGCAGGGTTCAGGGTGACAGGCAAAGTCCCAGCAAAGGTGGCAGCTGCCTCCCCTAGGGACAAGCATTGATGGGGAGTTCCAGAACACAGGATGTAGGGAGCAGGGGGAGAGCCTCCCTGGGGTTCCAGGAGCAAACACTTTATTGCTAAACAAAGACCATAAATTATGCCATTAACATTTAATAGGATTTGTAACTTCCTCAAAGTTCTACTAAACAGCACAGGCTGGTGTCATATAGGGTATGACAGGTAGAAAAGCGGGAAATCATAGCTCCTGACCTCAGGGAGCTGACCTGACCTCATGGAGAAAGGAATGCAGGTAATAATAATAATAACCACACATATGTACTGTATATTATCATTTATATAAAGTGAATTTGTCACACGTGGGAGGTAGAATTGACAAGACTAACATACAGTGGGCATTAATGTTAAAATGGAAGTAAACTGCTATAAAGACATGGAATAAGTGGCACTTAACTCCTGCAGCACCTGAGAAGGCTTAGGGAAAGAGGTTTACAGTTGAGCTATTCTTGAAAAAGTGTGTAAGTGTGCAAATGTATAAGAGACGGCATTCTCAGTAGAGAAACAGCATGTGCAAAAGAGTGTTGGTGTGGCTGGCTGCGGCAGGCCACCCAGCGGGAGATAAGGTAAGGTTCTGTTGTTTATCTTGGTTCTGGGGTACTGATATGAAATAGGAATTTGGCAATCTGGGGGCCTCTGCCTGAGACGCCTCTTCAGCTAGCTCTCCCCCGATCCCTACCTCTACCCCATTCCTTTCTAGTCCTTCAAGATCCAGGTTACCAGGCACCTTAGGGTAGCAAACAGCCAAGTGTACGTGAGCAAACGGGACGGCTCATCTACACAGATGTTTAAAAAATCTAGAGAACACTGCCCACTATTCCAATACTGAGGTCATTATCAGCTGCTCAGAGCTGGTCCCCAAGTATAGTACTGAAATCATCAGAAAAGTGCACAGGACACGACGACTCAGCTGTGCAAACATGTTTCTCGGGATTTGATCCAGCAGCCTAAGCCTTCAGGTGGGATCAGCAACATGAACAACAGCGAGATTATTAATTTGGTTTAAATAGGTGTTGAGTCTATAGCAAGAATCACAGAGATGTTCATGCCCTGTGGGCAGCATCCCAGTCCTGAGAAGAGACTTGTCTGAGCTTGGCTCTCCCAGAAGCAGGCCTGAAGACCGAGATTCCAGCGCATAGACGGTTTATTTGGGACGTGAACCCAGGAAATGCCTGTGAGGGAGTGGGAAGTGAGACCGGGAGGGTAGACACTGCTGTTGTCGTTTAGTCGCTAAGTCGTGTCTGACTCTTGGCGACGCTGTGGACTGTAGCCTGCCAGGCTCTTCTGTCCACGGGATTTCCCAGGTGAGAATACTGGAGTGGATTGCCATTTCTTTCTCCAGGGGATCTTCCCAACCCAGGGATCAAACCTGTGTCTCCTGCTTGGCAGGCAGATTCTTCACCACTGAGCCACCTTGGAAGCCTGTGGTAGACATTAACAGAGCATTATCGAGGCCATTACCATCTGGGACAACTGAGCTCCCTCGGTGGGGAACTCTAGAGATGGTGTGAACATGCCTTAGAGTGATCTTGAGAGAGCTGAGGGATGAACCCAGCAACTTTGGTCAATAAGGGTGAGAGTTTCTCCTGAGAGGCTAACTTCCAGAAACTTCCATCCTGTTCCTTGTGTGCAGAGGAAGGCAAAGAGCCACGGGTGTCTGCATTGAGAAGCCTTACATGGTGTAAGGGGTTAAGGTAGGGCATTGCCAGTGTCTGCTATAACCCTCAAGAGATAACTCAGAAGATGTTCATAGCAGTGTTGACTAGGATAGCAAAACAGAATAGATGGAGAAAATCACACAAAATCTAGCAAATGGGGATGGACTAGTGAAGGTCCATTCATGAAAGGAGACTCAGTCACCACCATGCTGTTTTCAAAGCCATTTAGCAACACGGAAAAGACTTCCTATAATGCTAAGAGGGAAAGGCAGGAGTCAGTGTGAGCTATTTATATGTGTACTATGATTGTGCCTGAGTAAAATGTTTATCTTCAAGAGAAGAAGCATTCAAAAGAAGCACAAAGAGATGAAAATGTGTTAGGGGGATGAAACTATGAAAATTCTTTTGCTTTGTTGTCTTTTTGATCAAATAAGAGACAAAGATTCAATATGACTAACAAAAACACCAATTCATGTAGAATTGCACCCTTTCTCAAACAAACTGCTTGCACTTGAGCTCTTGTCTCAGGTTTCTGAGGGAAGCCAGACTAGCATGGGTCTGTTCCTAGGACTACGGATGTCTGGGCCGCAGGGCATGAACAGCATTCTGGTTCTTTTTAGGGACTCAATGCCCTATTTAAACCAAACCTGCTCTCTTCCTGTTTTCCACTTACTGATAATGCAAACCAGGATTTGGAGGCCTGGGCAGCTGGATTGGATCCCTGGAACCAGGCTCACCTGGGTCCAGGCATGTCCTGTCTTTTCTTCACATACACAGAGGTTAAGGCACATTGAGAGCTGACATCACCCAGATAAATTCTGTGCCCAGGAGTCTGCAATTAATCAGAATATGAAGAACATGAAAATGGAATTTAGCCTGCAGATTTGCAATCCTTATCGAATGTCGCCAAGCACATTCCATGAGGGACATAAATTAAGCCTTTACCCAGGAGATACACTATCTCTGTGTGTGGCCTTCCACATAGTTTTCTAATGAAAGTCATTTGTTGCTTGGCCCCTAGAGATAAGAGGCTAGCTCTGCCCAGCCGTTGTTCCAGCCTGTGAGTCAGCATTGACATCGAATCCTACCCAGGGCCCTGCGTGGCGGAAAGACTCCTGAGGGCTTGGAAGGCTTCTGGGAATGGAAATTGGGTTGGGGGCAGGGGTTGGTTTTCAAGGGTCAGCCCCAGGGACCTGGGATGGGGCCAGGCTGGCCAGTGCAATTGAGTCCTACTGTGTGGCAGCCAAGGGATACACGGAGATTAACAGACATCATTCCTTCTCCCCAAGAAATGCACAGAATAAAATAATCCAAGTGTACCTCAACAGAAAGATGGATAAGCAATATGTGGTCTATATTACCTGCAGTAAAAAAGGAATAAAGTGAAAACTTTGAAAATATTATTCTAGACACAAAGGTACACATATGATTCTGTGTGTATGAAACATCCAGAATGGTTAAGTCCATAAAGACAGAAAGTCGTAGTTGCCAGAAGCTGGGGGAGAGATGGCTGGGAGCGAAAAACAAAAAGTGGTAACTTAGGTCAAAGCGAGTTAACAGCTTAAAGCCAAACATTAGACCTTTGGCCACCCTGCCATGAGAATCCACTTACCTGATACCTTTTCTGAAGGCTCCAGAGTCCCACCACGTTGCATGGCTCCCTCCTCCAACCACAAATTACTAACTTCTTACGTAGCCCATCTCTTCCAGCACTGTGTTTTGTCATAATGGTATAAACCAGGCCCTGGAATCACCCCATCACAACCCAAATGGCCTACATAGATATCTTTCTAAAGAAAAAATTCCCTAGAGAAACTCTGGCATTTTCCCACTGCTAAAGTATCATAGTAGTTCTGGCAAACTTAATTAATATTAAAAGTTATCATGAAGAACAAACATTACCCAGAAAGGCAAACGAAAAGCTAAGGTGGGGATATAACATATCTGAAAGACCCTTCATTGAACATTTATTCTATAAACTTTTTAGGAATGCTCTCCCCACCCAAAAAAGGAAGGAAGCATCAATACCTGCTATAAGATGGATGAACCTTGAAGACATTATGCTAAAGTGAAAAAGCCAGTCACAATAGGCCACATAGTGTAGGATTCCATTTAGATGAAATTTCCAGAATAGTGGGTATATGGGATGTACCATATTTTATTAACCAATTTTCTCTCAATGGATGTTTAGGTTGTTTCCAATCTTTCCTTCTTACAAAATTCTCCAATGAATAACCATATATGTATATATATGATATTTCACATATGTATGAATTTTTCTGTAGGCAAAATTCCTAGAAGTGGAACTGCAACATTACAGAGCTTTTGCTTTTAAAATGTTAATGTTTTTTGATAGATATTTCTACACTGCCCACAACAGAGGGTGTACTAATTTATAATTCCAACAGCAATCAGTGAAAGAGCTTGTTTCCCCACATTTTGGGGGTGTATTTGGAAACACTGTCAGGGACCAGTTCTTATAGGGCCTTGAATACAAAGTCAAGAGGCTTGAACTTGATCCATTGACCACGGACACCTGTTGGAGGGTTTAGGCAGTGGGTGAAGATGGGCAGGTTTGAAGTTTTAGAAGCTTGCTTTCATGATGACATCAAATAAATTTTGTAGGAAATATTTATTCTCAAATAGGCACGAGTGGTAATGTGATGAGTCAGAGAGCAGAAAAAAGTCTTCATTAGGATGAAGCCATGCTGGGAGAATGTGATTATCATCTGGGCAGAGTGGCCACTCCAGACAGTAGGGCTGGATATGAGCACAACCTGGTTTCTTTACCATCCGTAACTCTAGCTTTCCTGCTGTTTTTCTTTTATCACATAGTTCCCACAAGCTGATGGCTCCTCATGAAACATTCAGCCCTGGAGGGTAATGACATAAAACCAAGAACCAGGAATTTTTATCAGAAGCTAACAGTTGACCGAATGACAAGCGGACAGGTGATACAGCAATGCTATCTTTCTCTACAAGACTGTTTTGCAAATTAACTGGATTTGGAACTGTCATGGAACAAAGAGCCGGGGGAAGCAAAACAGCAGACACATTTGTCCTGAGTGTTTTGTCTCTTAAACAAGAGGTTAGTCACTATGATGTGATACAAAAAGAGGAGGAAAGATGGATGGCAGTCAGTTGTGAAGGCACCAATATATGAAGGACCTGAGCTGGCTCCACCCAGATGTTCCAGCCGTGGTTCAAAGATGAGCACCTTGGCCGTGGTACTCCTGGGGCTTGCTCTGGAGTTTGGGGCCATTACTGCTAAGCCAGAGGACAGCAGCTTTTGCTCTAAGAACCAAGTGGCTTTCAGAGATGCTTGCTACGAATTTGTGTCTCTCAGCCGCACCTTCTACGGTGCCCAGAGCTGGTGCGAGGGGCAAGGAGGTCATCTGGTCTTCATTCGTGATGAAGCCACCCAGAAATTTCTGCAGAAGCACCTCTCCCAGGACAGGGAATGGTGGATTGGACTCACAGGGAGCTCAGCTCGGAATGGAACCGCAGAAGGTAGGTGCTGTGATAATTATACTTTATGGGGAGTTTGTGGCTGTGATTCTCACCATAGCTTCTTATCCAGAGCTCCATGGAGCAAATTGCTGCTGCTGCTGCTGCTAAGTCGCTTCAGTCGTGTCCGAGTCTGTGCGACCCCATAGACGGCAGCCCACCAGGCTTCCCTGTCCCTGGGATTCTCCAGGCAAGAACACTGGAGTGGGTTGCCATTTCCTTCTCCAATGCATGAAAGTGAAAAGGGAAAGTGAAGTCGCTCAGTCGTGTCCGACTCTTTGCGACCCCATGGACTGCAGCCCACCAGGCTCCTCCGTCCATGGGATTTTCTAGGCAAAAGTACCGGAGTGGGGTGCCATTGCCTTCTCCGATGGAGCAAATTAATATGTGCCAATTCTCATGATCAGGAGATTCTCTTTTTGGTTGTTTTGGATCAAATGAAATAATTCTTGCTCAGTAGCTAGCAGAGAATCTGGCACACAGCTAACGTGCTAAAAATGTCCTTTTCTTTACTTGTGCCTAAGACTAGCTGTGGCATCTTCAGTTCTTGGTGGAACAGTGCTGGGCACTGCCCTGAGGGCTTCACATCCATTTTCACACTGAATCCTTATCATAATTGATGAGAATTATCATTGTTGTCCCTACTCGATAGACAAGAAAACTGAGCCTCAGGAAATAATGACTATTTCCAAAGCACTCCCATATGTTTTTCCTTACTTGTTATGAGGCTGAAGTGGGTTAAGTGCTTAACACAGCTCAGTTCACAACAGAAAGTCTCAGGTTAACGGTCGTCCTGGAAACCCTTCCTTATCCTTCTCTCGGTTCTTGGTGGAATAGTGAGCCTTCCTTCAACCCCTCCATGTTCAAGTGAGTCCTCCTCTTTGCACCTGAAGGACCTTGTCCACTTCTGGCATGACGTCAGTTCTTAGGTGTCCTCCCCCCACACTATGAACTCTTCAAGGGAAGGAATGGTATTCTGGCCATTTTTGTTTTCCTGGGGCCCGTTCATAACAAAGAATGGGTGTTCATATTTAAGCTTTACACCTGCCCCATGAGGCGAGCACTGCTACACTTATTTTATGGACGGGGAAAATAAGTCCAGAGAGAGGACATGACTTGCTCAAGATGACAGTGTTCTGCTACCTTGCATTGCCCTGTAGAAACTGCTGGGCTTTAGTAATGAGAAGCTTGGTCTGGCGGAGAAGGCAATGGTAACCCACTCCAGTACTCTTGCCTGGAAAATTCCATGGACAGAGGGGCCTGGTAGGCTGCAGTCCATGGGGTCGCTAGGAGTCGGACACGACTGAGTGACTTCACTTTCACTTTTCACTTTCATGCATTGGAGAAGGAAATGGCAACCCACTCCAGTGTTCTTGCCTGGAGAATCCCAGGGATGGGGAGCCTGGTGGGCTGCCGTCTATGGGGTTGCACAGACTCGGATACGACTGAAGCGACTTAGCAGCAGCAGCAGCTTGGTCTGGGCTGAGCACCTGCAGCAACGTGCCAGCATAGATGAAAAGGCTTTAATAAAGGAGCAGCCGCCAAAGCTCAATTTAGGAAACTCACAACCAGGAGATCTGAATTCTAAGATGCATCTTCAGGTGACATCCTTTGAACGGTTTCTTGTTTTGTAGGCACAGAAAGCGTGGATTTCAGTGTATCAGACACTCGTTTACATGCAGTTAAAGGAGCACGTCTACTTAACATTTTTATTTGTTTATTATTGGCTGTGCTGGGTCTTCACTGCTGCATGAAGGCTTGCTCTCGTTGCAGCGAGTGGGGGCTACCCCCCAGTTGCAGTGGCTTCTCTTGTCCCGCAGCACGGGCTCTAGGGCGCACCGGCTGCCGCAGCTGTGGCATGTGGGCTCCGGAGCTGTGGCACACGGGCTTCGTGGCCCCGCAACATGCAGGATCTTCCCAGACCAGGGATCGGACCAGTGTCCCCTGCACTGGCAGGTGGATTCTTCACCACTGGACCACCAGAGAGGTCCAGAGCATGTCTGTTTACAATCTCCGAGGGATACTGCATGGCTGTTACAGAAAATGGGGTAGATCTGAGTAGGCTGCTAGGTCCCGACCTCCAACATTCAAAGTTGCTTAAGCATCAGGGGACTGTCCTGGCTGTGTGCAGTACCATAGCATTTGAGTACTATGCTATGTACCATTTGTGTACTAGATTCCAGGCGCTCTAGAGGTGGATGTGTGGATGCCATTTGTTCTGGAACAATTTGCAAGAGACATAACAATGATGGGAGAAGTCTGTGAGTTGAAAGAGATGTTTTCATTTTATACCTTTTTGCTCTCTTTGAATCTTCCTTAACCATATGTATGGATTCCTTTTCCTCTAAAAAATGGTAAATGTATTCTTAAGTCTTCACAGTAAATATTTCATATCCAGTGCTTTCGAGATCTCTGGTGTCCTTGATATACTTACACACACACACACACACACACACACACACACACACAGTCTCTCTCTCTCTCTCTCTCACTTCTTCAGTAGACTTGTCAGTGCATTCAAGTCTCTGAAGAGTACCGAGGCTATGAAAACTACTTCTACTTTAACTTATCACTGTCCACGTATATATAACAAGTCCCCTGTTTCTTTCTGGAACATTTCTTACCATCCCAAGGCACACTGCTATGCTCTTTTTTTGACTGTGCTTAGACATTGCTGGAAGCATCATTTATTTAATCAAACTGCCTTGCATGGGCTCGGTGCCCGGTTTGCAGGTCAAGAAACCTGGAAGACAGGTCTTCCTGTCTTACGTTGGAAGACAGTGGCTAGGCAATGCCCCTGCACTGGCGTGGCACAGAGGCCTTCAGGCCGTCCGTCAGCACTGATTAAGCACCCACTGCACACAAGGAGTGGCGCCGGGGCAAGGCCTGGTGGTCGTGTTCCCATCCCAGGGCCCTGGATCTGGATGGACGCCTCATGTGTGAGCTACAGCCACTGGCGCCGAGGGCAGGATGCTTCTGCACCCAAAGCCTGCAGCTACATCGGGAGAGACCCTTCCTTTAGGTGGGTGGCCTCGGACAACTGCACTCAGGAGTTCGCCTTCATCTGCGAGTTTGGTGAGTTGGGCTCTGTTCTGGGGTCTCCCTCCATCTTTTCCTGTCTCTTGGTTTGTCTCTGTCTCTCTGCATCTCCTCTCTCGCTGTGTCTCTCTCTGTCTCTCTCTGTCTCTCTCTAAATGCCCGCGGTCTCTGTGTGTGTGATGCTCCGTGTCTCTGTGTCTCACTCCATCGTCTCTCCAGTTTGCATCCCTGTTCACTCACCTGCCTACCTCCATGCTGGTCTCACATGTCTCCGTCTTCCCCTCTCACAACCTGCATTAGATGGAGATGCTCGGCCGCATTTCCTCTCCTTTCCAGTCTTCCCATGGAAGGAGATGTGGTCCCAGGAGATTGTTCTCACTCGCCTTTGACTCCTGCTCCCTGGTCAGCCTGGCTTTGAGCCCCTCACCCCCAACTCCTGAATCCCCTCCGTGCTGTGCTCTTGTGCCCTTTCCAGCTGCTGCCTGTGGTTGACCCTTTGTGGGCCCTGGGGGCTGTGTGTGTGTGCAAGTCCCTGAAGGCATGTCCTGTGGCTCCATGCTGGGTCCTGCCTGCCATGTGGGGCTTGGTCTTGGAGTTGAGCTACCCCATGGTCCCCTGACCATCAAGCCAGGCTCAGTTGAAGCTTTTGTGCTTCCTGGGCCCAGCTTTCTTCCCGTTTCTAAGCCCCTTAGTGGAGACTCTGACTTCCAGGTCCCGTTCTGGGCTCGGACACTTACAGGGGTCCCTGCTCTATTTCCCTCATGCTCAGCTTTAAATAGGTGTCATTCGAGCTTAACTCTCCTGCCTGGCTGATTCTGAAACTCAGAAACTTTGTGCACCTGTGGGTTATGCAACTTCCCTGGCTTCTTACCAAGTCCCTCCCCCACCCCACCAAGCTCCTCCCCCTTCCCCACCCCCACTGCAAGCCTGTCTCCGCACCTTCAGCCCCAGGAGCTGAACTGCGCACGCCTGTGTGCGCTTACTGGTCACACAGTAGAAGGACCTCCACTATTCTGTCGCAGGCCCACTACAAAGCTAAGAAAGGGAGGCTCGGAAGTTCTGGGGTAAGTTCCTGCCCCAAGGCCACAGGTCTAGGAAGTGATGAGACGAGATGTGACGATCAGAGAGACAGGGGGAGATGCTGTGCTGCTGGCTTTGAAGATGGAGGAAGGGGCCACAGTATGAGGACCGTAGGGGCCTCTAGAAGCTGGAAAAGGCGAGGGAGTCGATTCTCCCCTAAAGGCTCCAGAAACAATCAGCCCTGGCCACACCTGGATTTTAGCCCAGTAAAGCCCACACTGAACCACGACTATAAGAAGATACATTTGTGA
The DNA here is from genome assembly GCF_019923935.1 of Bubalus bubalis. Taxonomy (NCBI): domain Eukaryota; kingdom Metazoa; phylum Chordata; class Mammalia; order Artiodactyla; family Bovidae; genus Bubalus; species Bubalus bubalis. Next base: position 7,563,195 of record NC_059174.1, on the reverse strand, counting down.
TGTTTAAGCCACTAAGTTTGTGGTCATTTGTTACAGCAGCCACAAGAACAAACACAGATTTTGGTCTCAACCTCTGCCCTGTGGCGCTCCCACCAGGCAGACAGGCTTGAGTTTGAAGCCAGTGGTTCCCACTTTCTGCTGTTCACACCTGAGCTAGGTCAATAAACAAATGCTTACCGAGTGTGGACCACGTGCCAGGAGCTGGGCTGGAGTGGGCTCTCAACACAGGGACCCCACAGAGCCCAATGTCACCAAAGAGGATAACAGTACAGTTCATAGGACTGGTAAAAAGACTCAATGAAATCACTCATTTTTTCAAAAAATGCTTGTTTAGCATCTATTATGTGCCAGGCATTGTTTTCAGATAAGGCTCAAGGGAGGTACTTAAACAGGCTGAACAATAGTTGCCGCTTCTGTAGCCCTGACTCTACGTGTAAAGATTCATCTGATCCTCCTAACAGCCCTATGGGGTGTGATGTTGACTACCCCATACAGGGGAGGCACAGAGAAGCCGGGTAGCCTGCAGAAGGCAGCACAGCCAGGGCAAGGACGGGCCGGCCCAGACCCTGGGCAGTCTGGCTCCAGAGCCACGCTCATGCCCACCACATTGTTTCTCAGCCCTGCTAAGTCAGCTCCCGCTGTGTCCAGCATCTCACAGTCTTGGCCCGAGGCCCCTCCACTTCCCATCAACGGGCACTGGCCCATCTGCGACCACGTGTCCCCCTTACCTTTGCCACAGGTGTTGGCCAGAGTCTGGCCTGCGAGGGCCTCAATGCCACCATGCACTGTGGCTCGGGGGAGGTCATCCAGATCCAGGACGCTTTCTACGGGCGCCGGACGCCCCATTACTGCATCCAGGACGCCAGGCACCCCTCAGACCTGGAGGAGGAATGCAGCTGGGTCAGCGTCAAGGATGAAGTGGCAGGTAGGACCCAAGGGCTCTGGCTGCAAGTGCAGGACACTTCCCAGTGTCCCGTGCCCACTGAAGGGGTCTGGAAGGATTGCACGGCCTTCACATCTGAACTCGGGCCTCTTTCATGTGGGAAAACTGGCCAGTCTGCCCACACCAAGCAGGGGAGTAAGGGGGCCATGGCTCACACCTCACCTGACATCAAAGCCATCTGATGAGTCCAGTGGGCATTTTGCTCCCCATCCCAACTGGGTGCAAACAATATTGCTTTCTCTTCCGAATTTAAACTTCTAAAATTTCAAAATAATTCAAATGTACAGACAAGACTAAAAAATACTTCAACAGACTCCTTGGATTCAATACCCAACTTGGTCAGATCTTAACGTTATTCCATATTTGCTTAACATTCTCTCATTACCAAAATAAATAAAATGTTAGATTACCCACCACTCCTCTTGATACATGTACTAGAATATTTGTTTCACCCATTATGTGACTATATCATATTTTGTCTTTTCCTCTGTTGAGAGATGTGTGCATTGATCCTTGCTATGCGAACAGTCCTGAAACAATTGTTTTTCTTTGTCTAATCAAACCACCATTCTGGATGGTATCTCCCCTTCACATGGGAGGATTTCTCTAGGCCCTTGTTTTCCTAAACCAGATTAAATCCGCCTCTGAGCCAGGTTTGTCTGGTGACAAGGATTTTCCCTTGGAAAACAACTTGCTCCTCTCCCCACACGTCTGACCCACATTGCCCTTGCTCCCCTTAGAGCAGGCGCCGGGGAAGGAAATGCCGGCTTCAGCTAGTTGGTTCCCTCCGACTCCTTCATTGGCCCCACATCCCTGAGACCGTGGCCCCCCATGGGGGAATGGCCTGGGCTGGACAGGCCAATGAGTGTGCCTCCCTCTCAGGTGGAACTCAGTGGGCTATTTCCTCAAACACTCAGATGCAAGCTCTCAAACCTTGTAGCCACACCCAGGGGGCACACTGGATGAAGCCCTGCATCCTTTGGGGGAAGGTTGGAGGAGATCTGGGCAGAGCCCCAGGAGGTGTCTGTTTGTACCTAAGAGCCACATCACTCGTTCATTCAATCGGTTTGCCAACAGACATTAATTGAGTACCGACATTATGCCACGTACGATAGTGGGCTCTGTGGATTCAGTGATGAATACAACACAATCTGTTCCTCAACAGAGGTCACAGTCAGATGGGGAGACAGACACAAATGCAGGCAATTACCTAGCACTCTGCTCAGTGTCACACAGAAGGGGGCAAAGCTGCTCCTTAGTCACTCACGCAGAACTCACTTTGTGCCTGCTCTATGTGTCAGGTACAGTTCTGTGTGCAGGAGAAAGAGCAGTGGACAAGAGCAAAGCAAAACCAAACATCCCCTCCCTCTTGAAGACTGTGCTCTAGTGCTATGGGCGCCCCTAGTAGGGAAAGAACTCACGCTGAGTGATGTAGCGAACTGGGTCCTGGCAGGAAACTAGAAATCATGCTAGGTCTCCCAGCAGAGCGGACTGCCCAAGTCATGGAAGTGCTGAGAGGCCAAAGAGGAGATAAGGGTGCAACCCCCAGAGTACAGCAGCCCGAAGCCACTACCATCCCAAAGGGCTGGAGGGACAGCCACAGTGGATGTCACACCAAAACCAGAAGTCAGGGCCACCCAGCAGGCGCTGGAAACATGACGGAGGCTGCCCTGTGGGAGCAAGGACCAGGGGGGAGGTCCTTGCCAGAGGGAGCTGGGGCTGCAGAGGAGCTACCGTGAGAAGGGGTGAGAGGCATCCTGCCCACATCTCTTCCCATCCGGGGCAGGTAGAGTTATGAACACCAAGGTTCCCAGCCCAGTCTCTGGAACTGTGGGTATGATGAGATGCCATGCCCATGAATAAGCTAAATTACGTGGCAACAGGGTCTCTGTGCAAGTAATTATGGTTGCTAATCTTAAAATAGGAGATTATCCTGGATTACCCAAGTGGGCACAGTCTAATCACATGAGCCCCTCAAAGCAGAGAACTTTCTCCAGCTAGAAGCATAAAACAGACGTGGCAGATGGAGAAGTTGGATAGATTCAAGCATGAAACAGATCTGATGGTCACTGCAGGCTCTGAGATACAGGGGGCCACGTGAAAGGACTGGAGAGAGGCCTCTAAGAGCTAAGGGTGGTCCCAGCTGACAATCAGCAAGGACATGGGACCTCAGTCCTACAGTCCCAAGGAACTGAGTTCAGCCATCAGGAAGAATGAGACTGGAGGCAGGTTCCTCCCCAGGAGCTCCAGGAAGGAAACACAGCACTTCTGTGACACTGTGATTTCAGCCTGTCATACCCTGAGCCCACCAAGACCTCTGACCTCCAGAACTGTGAGGTAATAAATGTGCACTGCTTTATGCCACTAAGTTTCTGTCATTTGTTACAGCGGCCACGGGAAGCTAATACATTGCCTCCAGTCTTCCATCAGCACCTGCTAGAGCACAGGGGAGTGTGGGAAATGTAGTTCCCCGAATTTGAGACCAAGTAGGGTGAGGGTGGATATGCGGGCTGATGGTCAAAGGACTGGCCCACTTCCCAGGGGAAGTGAGATCTAACTGAGACCTGAAGATCTGATAGGAATCACGCAGGAAAAGGACAACAGGGTGAATGGGGAGGGGTGTTTAGGGAGACGGAAGAGCCTGTGTTAGCCTTGGGCCCGAGAAAGAGCGTGGTAGGTGCAGGGAGCTGCACAGCGCTCAGCGCAGGTAGAGGTGGGGCACTCGCACTCGAGGAACCCAGGCTGTAGCCCAGGATGCTGGGGAAGCACTGGAAGCTTTAGAGCAGGGGAGGAACACGGCCAGGTGTATTTTAAAGCCACTCACAGGCTGCTGTGAGTCCAGGTAAGGGAGGCTGATGCCAGAAACCCAAGTGAGAGAGGCTGGGCGCACAGACTAGGGCAGTGCAGATGGAGAGAAAGGGACAGGTTTCAGAAACAGGAAGTACTGATGGGACTCATCAATGTGGGAGTCCAGGATGACCTTGGCATTGAGAGGAGAGGCTGGAGGAGGAGCAGCTGGTGGAAAGAGGAGAAGGGAGATCTGGCCTGGGGCTGCCTTACCAAGTACCACAAACTGAGTGGCTTAAAACAACAGAAAACACATTCTCTGGCAGTCTGGAGGCCAAGTCCAAAATCAAGATGAGAGCTGGACTTCTCTAGCTCTGAAACCTGCAGAGGAGAGCCCTTCCTCTCCTCATCTAGCATCCAGTATTTGTCAGCAACGCTCCACCATAAACCCTTGTAGATGTGTCTCTCTAATCTCTGCTTCCAGCTTCACATGTCCTGTCTCCGTGTCCAAAGGACAGTGATCATACTGGACAAAGGGCTCACCCTAATGACCTCATCCTAACTTGATTATGTTTGCAAAGACTATTTCCAAGTAAGCTCACATGTACAGGCACCAAAGGCTAGAACTTCAAGATACATTTTGGGGGACACATTTGAACTCTAATTAGAGATCAAAACCTCATTTTAGGATATGAGAAGCCCAGGGTACCCTGTGACATCCATGTGTAGATGCTGTGTAGATGACTGGACACATAGGATCGGAACTCAAGAGAGAGCTAGACAAGAGACATAAATTGGAGAGTCATTGGTCCGTGGCTAATAACAACAGGTGAGGGTTATTAGTCTAATTTTCAAGCTGCTGTCCAAATCTACTGAATCTAAATCGGGGTCTCAAATCTGTCTTCACAAGCCCTCCTGGGGATTCTGGTGTATTCCAACGTTCTGACCCTGAGCCATTGGAGGGAGGGAATCTACTTCTCTCACAGCCAGCACCAGGCTCAGTGCTGGGTCTTCAGTAGATACCAACTGGTGCTTGTTGGGGGCGTGGTGGGTGAATGAACAAATGCAAGGTCGTTCATCTCTTGTCTGGTGTTATCCCTTGTCTCCTTCACACGGCTCCTGTTTCCTATGGGATGTGGGTGCCTCCCAGGCCAGTGCCAGGGGCTGCAAGCCTGCCAGGTGGCAGCAGATGGGACTTACTTTGGAGACCTGTGCCCCGGCCGAGGCAGCTACCTGTGGGTGCCGTACCTGTGCCGGGAAGGTGAGTCTCCAGCTTGCGGGGGTGCGGGAATTGCCTTCTTATTTCCAAGCCATGTCTAGTCTCCCTTGGACCAGAGGGAGCAGCCATTCACGGGGCAGATCTGCTGTGTGCTAAGAGACCTCCTCGCTCAAAACTCCTGTCCTCAAAACTCCCTGCCTGGCTTAGTCTGGGGGAAAACCATTTGAGGTTCAGTTGCAAAACAAGCCACCAAACCAGAAGTTTAAAATAACTGTTTTAACTCCAAGACCTTTCAAATTAAATTTCATGGATTGAGCCAATAAACACAACAGACAAAACCGAGATTACTTGATTAGAAGGATTCCTACATGCCACACCCACTCAACCACCACCCTCCCCATAGGCTGCCATTTTAGAATGCACAGGGACTCTCACAAATCTAAAAAACCATAAATGGAACCCAACTACCACAATTTGTGCAAGTTTTATGAATCAAGAAGGAAGACTCCCCCCATTCAATTCTATGATCCTATTTGCCATTAGAAACAACCGTTAACTATTTAGAATAAATTCTTCCCTCCTTTTAAAGTGTTTTCATAGACAGCCATAGACATGAATGTACAGATGTATATTTTCATACAAATATAAATGAGTTAAACATTTTAGTCTCCGACTCAATGTTTTTCACTTAATAATATATCTTGGACCTCTCTCCAGGTCACTACTTTATCCTTTTAATGACTGCACAGTATCCCATCATAAGTGAAAGTGAAGTCACTAGTCGTGTTCAACTCTTTGTGACCCCATGGACTGTAGCCCACCAGGTTCCTCCGACCATGGGATTTTCCAGGCAAGACTACTGGAACAGGCTGCCATTGCCTTCTCCCATCATAAGATTAAGTCAAAATCTATTTAACCTGTTCCCCTCTTGATGGACACTTAGACTGCATCTGAGTTTTCCTTCTTACAGATCACTCTGCGGTGATCTCTTGTGCATGTATCTTGGCATGTACCTGGGATTATTTTTAGAGGAGAGATCTCTAGTAGCAGAAATGCTGGGTCATAGGGTACGTGAATTTTAAATGTTAGTAGATATTGCCACATTACCTTCCAAAATGGCTGTATCAAGTTCATTCTTACTAACAATGCCAATTCCCCTTGGGTTGGGACACCACATTATGCCCTTGTCCAACCAATTAATCGCTCAGAACAGCAAATTCTACTGAGGCTGTGAGTAATGGAGCAAGGAGCTCTGCAGGGGAAAGATGAGTCAGGGAAGGTTGGGGTCCCCAGGGGCCATCCAGGAGAGCGGAACCCACAAGACAGGAGGAAGAAGCCTGCATAGAAGAGAGGGTACAGGACGTGGGGGTGGCATTAGTTTATGGAACACGCATGGGTGGAATAAGATTTAGCAGGGTTTTGTTTGCTGGGAAGAGAGGCCACGTGGTTTGGCAGCAGTTTCCGTTTGGTGATTTTGCTCCTGGACAAAGGGTGCCCTTGGAGATCTGCCAGTCGCAGCCTCACTGTCATCAGACAGACACGCAGCTTAGGGCAGTGGGTGAGCTGGGTCTGGCTGCCACATGGACCAGATTTTCTGTCTTGACTTTGATTTCAAATATCCTGTCCCTTGTGAATCAGTGTGTTCTGATCACATCAGTTTCTGATTTCTGAAGGGAGGAACTTCATCCAGCAGTCCCCTCTCCCTCCACCCCCCAGCCTTTGTGCCCAGAATGGCCTGCTGCATCCCGAGTTTCCTCGGATGATTGTGAGTCAGGACCAATCAGGACCGTGGTGGCTTTCTGACCAGCTCAGGAAAGTCCTTTTCATTTGTGTCTGCTTTTTATTTCTTTTCCCTTCTCATTTGTGCCAGAAACCAAAAGATGGTATTGCACAAATTAGCCCAGGGCTGCATGAACCCCAGAAGTTCTACCCTTCACCCCATCCTCTAGGCTAACTTATGAAGCTTAAGGTTTTGTAAAATTTAAGGTGCGCTAAATGGCTAACATTGATTCATCAGCCACCCTAACCAAGGAGATTTTCCTAAAGATGCTTTGCCTTTTGTCTTTTTAAACATTATAAAGTACATTTAGACAATCAATGGATCCTAGTTAAATAAATTAGGGTACACTGTGCAGCTATTATAGGGTATAAGAGCTCTCTGACTGAACACATACAGAACAATCTCCAAGATATATTAAATGAAAAAAAAAAAAAAAAAAAAGGAAGGTGCCAAATAGTGAACAGAGCATCATCTATATAAATAAAAAAGTATGTATATGCTTGTGCATGTATTCAGTTCAGTTCAGTTCAGTCGCTCAGTCGTGTCCTACTCTTTGTGACCCCATGAATCGCAGCATGCCAGGCCTCCCTGTCCGTCACCCTCTCCCGGAGTTCACTTAAACTCACGTCCATCGAGTTGGTGATGCCATCCAGCCATCTCATCCTCTGTCGTCCCCTTCTCCTCCTGCCCCCAATCCCTCCCAGCATCAGAATCCTTTCTAATGAGTCAACGTTTTGCATGAGGTGGCCAAAGTACTGGAGTTTCAGCTTTAGCATCATTCCTTCCAAAGAACACCCAGGACTGATCTCCCTTAGAATGGACTGGTTGGATCTCCTTGCAGTATCTGTAAAAGGCGACCCAGGAGACTGGTTAGCAGTGATTGCCTCTGGGGACCAGAACTGGGGGTCTGAGGGGTAGCAGTAGGGAAGGACTTTCTTTTCACTGTAGACCCTCTGTACATTTTAAGTTCTGTATCCTGGATGAAAAACAAGATTCAAAAGAACTTTATAAAGTAGAATAAACATGCAGAAGCTGTAAAAGCTCCACTAAGGACAGGTAGACAGAAGACAGTAAGTTTTAAACAGAAACGTGCAATTTTGCTTCATAATAGCAAATGGCATTTGTGTTTTGATCTGCAGGCCTGCAGTTGATGGTGTCCAATGAGAGTTTCATCTTTGACAATGTCACCATCTCCCTTACATGGCTCCTTTCTCCCTACATCGGAAACCTGTCCTGTATAATTAATATGGGAGATGGCCACATTTTCGATCCCTACTACCCACCCAGGTAAGAGGTATCTCTGAGCCTTGATTCAGAATGTATCAGTCAGTTTTTGCTGCATAACAAAACAACCTAACACTTGGTGATTTACAATAATAGTGATTATTTTCCATGGTTCTTTGGATTAGCTAGGTGGCTTTTCTTGTGTGGACTAGCTCAGATGGATGGCCTAGGAAGGCCTCATTCATGTGTCTGGCAGTAAGCTGGATGTTGGCTAGTGGCATGTGTCACTCGTCACCCAACAGGCTAGTCTAGGCTCAGCTGCATGGCGGCAGAAGAGTCTCCAGCAACGAGAGAAAGGAAAGCACAACATGCAAGCGTTTTTGAATCGCTACCTATGTCACATTTTCTAATTTTCCCATTGGCCAAAGCAAGTTCCAAGGCCAGAGAAATAGTCTCCATCTGTTGATAGAAGGCATGGCAGAGCCACAGTACAAAGCGGCATACATATGGAAATGAGAAGAACGGTGTTCACAGGTTTTCTCAGAGAAGGTCACTCCCGCAGTCATGGAGAGCCGGGTCCTTTCGGCTTGGCTCAGTCGAGTCTTCCCTGAGTCACTGTCCAAGGAGTCAGTAATGGGATGAAGACGATGCTCACCTGGGGGTGGGAATGTTTTTTATTGATAAGGATAATAAAAATAATAGTAGCATTACTAATAATAGAGCAGCTAAGCAGCTTTCATACATGATTTCACTTAATCCTCACAACAACCTCATGAGCTAAAGTTATGCTGTTCAATAGCCACTCACCATGTGAGCTACTGGGCCCTTGGAATAAGGCAGCTCTCAATTGAGATGTGCTGTAAATGTAAATACACACGGAATATTGAAGACGTAGCTCCCTCCCACCAAAGAGTGTAAAATATCTCACTAAATGATGTTTTGATATTGATTATACATAGAAATGGGCTGTCCCCAGGTGGCGCCAGTGGTAAAGAACCCACCCACCAATGCAGGAGACATGAGACATGGGTTCGATCCCTGGGTCAGGAAGATGCCCTGGAGGCGGGCAGAGCAATCCACTTCAGAGTGTTTGCCCAGAGAATCTCCTGGACAGAGGAGCCTCTTGGGCTACAGTCCACAGGGTCTTAAAGAGTTGGACACAACTGAAGTGACTTAGCATGAATCCACACATACGTATAAATGGTAGTGTTATGGATCTATGAGGTTCAGTTCAGTTCAGTTGCTCAGTCATGTCCAGGTCTTTGCAACCCCATGGACTGCAGCACGCCAGGCCTCCCTGTCCATCACCATCTCCCAGAGCTTGCTCAAACTCATGTCCATCGAGTTGGTGATGCCATCCAATCATTTCATCCTCTGTTGTCCCCTTATCCCCCCGCCTTCAATCTTTCCCAGCATCAGGGTCTTTACCAGTGAGTCAGTTCTTTGAATCAGGTGGCCAATGTATTGGAGCTTCAGCTTCAGCATCAGTCTTTGCAATGAATATTCAGGACTGATTTCCTTTAGGATTAAATGGTTTGATCTCCTTGCAGTCCAAGGGACTCTCAAGAGTCTTCTCCAATGTCACAGTTCAAAAGCAACAGGATAAAGGAAATAAATTATTAAAATTAATTTCACCTGTTCCTTCTCACTTTTTTTCAATGTGACCATCAGAAAGTTTACAATGATACACGTGGCTCACAGTTTCTGCTGGACAGTGCTGAGCTAGATAATGATTATCTTGTTTTGTTGAGGCTTAGAGGGTTCAGTAGCATTGCCCAAGCCATGCAGCTAGTGAGTGGCAGCACAGCCAGATAAGTCAGGACCACCTGGGAATCAAGCCCTGGCTCTTAGACCCCAGTGGAGAACACGGCTGGCAGCATCAGGGCCCAAGGGCATTGGGTGCTGCCTCCTCTAGGGAACAGAACCTCCCCAACCCAAAGGCAGCTGCACACAATTCATAACGTTTCAGAGTCCAACCTGGGCCTGGGTAAGCTCCATTCTGCCCTGCTGGGTGCCCCAGCCAGAGGGCTGCCCCATCAGTTCCAGGTCCTCCTTGGGTTCTGGCTGATTTCAGGGGCCCCAGTTCAACAAGGATCCTCAGGGAAATCATGGAGGCCCATAAGCCCTTCACCTAACCCTGAAACGTCTCTGGTTCTACCTCATGGGGCTAGGTCTCTGAATCCAGCCTCGTGGGTGCCTGGCATTCCTAGAAGGCCTGGGTGGGCTGGGGCAAACGAAGGGCAAGCCCTGCCCACAGTCCAGATCTGGTCCAGTGAGTGTGCTGGGTCTCAAGCTCAGAAATCCTCTGGGGTCTCAGGCATCGTGCCATGCCGCCAAATAAACTGCGTCCAGAGGCTGGGGTTCTTATCCCAGATACAGTTAGAGACTCAGAGATAATACCTGGGTTTCCATTTCCTTCCCTATCACATTTATATTGATGGTGATCTTAATACATTTAATGACCAGGGAATTTTTGTAGAAATTAATACCTGTGCTGTTAATATGCTTCTGGTCAATAATGTGTTAACAGTTTTACAGAATAAAACAAATTATACATGAAGATCCTTTGCGGGGAAAAAAAGGTTTAAGTGCTAGAAATACCCAAGGCATTATTCTGTGGGTTTCTTCCATTTGCTAGTATTTCATTAATAAAACAAGAAATGCTATGTTACACAATCTTTCACCCCCCAAATTTCATACAAATTGTATTTGGCATAAGTTAAAATTGACTGACTGTAGCCCTGCTAAGCTCTTTAGTTACACAAGGACATCTTAGTAACATACAAATATAGTTAAAAACTGGAGCAAGTGGGACAAAATGCAAATATTTGTCCATTCAGGATGCTGAATTCAAGGGTGTTTATCATACTACTCTCTGGAATTCTCTGATTAATTTTTTTCATAATCTAAAAGAAACAGCAATAGCAATGCTTTACATTTGCAATCCCTCAGGGCATTCCTGTAAGTAAAAGCTACTGGTATTTTTTTTTTTTGAGCTTTTATATTTGAGTTTATTCTTCATTTAACTTTTAAACACTACTATAGTTGAATATTAAAACAAAAGCAAGTAGTGAGCATATTATGATTATAGTCCTTCACTCAATCAGTACTGCAAATAAAACACCCGCAGTGAGTGTTATTCACGGGCCCTACTAAAAGGTCTGATGCTGAACACCACCCCGAGGATGATGTTCATCAGCCTCGTATGCTTCTCCATTGTAATGGCGCTGTCTGTCCTGATTTGCATCAAAGTCCACTAATTCTACCTGGTCCATTTCATCAGTCTCTTCTACTTCCTTCCTCTCAGGCAGAAGTTTTTCCAGCAAAGAGAGTTTATCAGGAGAGAGAAAGCCATTCTCAGGAAAGTTTACCTTAAATTCAATGATTAGGCGACCCTTTTCGTATGGCCTACGATAAATTGGCATGCCTTCATTTAGCACACACTTGATATCTCCATGCTTGACAATCTGACCTGGATGAGAAGTGATGACTATGGTTCGGTTGTCAAGAGTAGATATTGGCTTCTGGAAGCCACACAACGCCTCAACCAGCTGTATGTCCATACACATGAAAAGGTCTTCTCCTCGTCTAGTAAAAACAGCATGGTCCTTCTGATCTAAAACAATGATAATATCTCCTGGCTCCAGTCCTGGTTCTTGGTCTCCTTCACCATGGAATGTTATCTTCTGGCCATCTTTCATGCCTTTGTCAATATGAACTTCTAGAATTTTCTTTTCTCGAACTATCTTCCTTCCATTGCAGCTTTTACATCTATCTTAAGGACTGATGCGCTCCGCATGGCCCTGGCACTCCATGCAGACAGACTGAATTTGCTGAACCATTCCAGGTCCTATCTGATGAATTCTTATTTGCATTCCAGTACCTCGGCAACTGGGACAGCATTCTACCGCTCCTTTTTTACCACCTCGGCCTTCACATTTGTCACAAATCACATTCTTTGCAGAGCTAGTTTTCTTGTTGCACCATTATATAAATCTTCTAAAGTTACTGTAAGTTGATGGACAACGTTTTTACCTCTCTTCTCTCTCTGCATCCTGCCTCCTCCTCCGAAAAACATATCAAAGATGTCCATGGGGGAGCCAAAACCACCACCTGCTCCACCTTCTTTAACTGCCTGTTCTCCTCCTTTGTCATATAATTCCCTTTTCTTTGCATCAGAGAGCACTTCGTAAGCTTGAGAAATCTGTTTAAACTTTGCGCCTTCATGTGGACTCTTATCAGGGTGGTACTTCAAGGCCAGTTTCCTGTAAACCTTTTTCAATTCTTCTTGGGTGGCATTGGGTTTGACCCCCAAAACATCATAGTAAGTGGTTTATTTCACCATTTTCTACAGCCGGTGAGCGGGCCGATGCCGGTGTCGGGGAGTGGGAAGGAGCGCGTTGCTGCGCGCAGCTTGGGCAGCCGCTGCTCCTCCGCCTTTCACCGAGCGTTCTCGCTACTGGTATTTTTTTTCTTCTCTTTCGAAAGAAATAGATGGTGACACCCTTCACCATCACCCCACCCAAACAATCCAATTTTGTCTACTTTAAAGATTTGTTAGACCTTGAAACTACCCACTCACCTTCTTCTATGATTCTTTTTAGCATTAGGAGATATATTTCTGATGCTGTCTTATCTGCACTAGCAGCCTCAGCGCTCAATTTACAATGTGAAAATAGCATCAATTTTAAGTGTACAGAAGTCACATACTTTGCATGAATGTCACTATGCTCTTTTAAAATGTGTTTGTATAGACTCTTATTTTTGCTTAACTCCTCATTAAAGTATGAGGTGGGCTTTACAAACTGGAATGTTCATCTCTATGCCAGATAAGTCACCTGAGTTAATGGGATAGGAGGACTCTCCCAGTGGCTCAGCAGTAAAAAAATCCACCTGCCAATGCAGGAAACAACGGTTCTATCCTTGGGTCAGGAAGATCCTCTGGAAAAGGAAATGGCAACCCACTCCAGGATTCCTGCCAGGGAAATCCCATGGACAGAGGAGCCCGGCAGGCTATAGTCCACGGGGCTGCAGAAGAGTCAGACCTGACTTAGAGACTAAACAACAATGGGATAGGATCAGACCTCAAACAGAAACAACAGTTAAGTCAAAGAATTTCTCCTTTAAATGCTTGCCTTGCACCTCCATGTCTTTTGTTCATTTGCATGGCAAGCTGTTTTGTTTCTTTGTTTGTCATGGGCAACTTTCTACATTTCTGAAATTATCTTACATGCCTTAAGGGACAATTAGCATAAAGTGAAATTTGTCCTGGTGCTGGATAACTCAGTGCCACCTACTGGCAGATCAGGGTGTTGCCGTTATTCTTGGGTCTTTATTTCAAGTCACCTCTGGACACCCCTTGAGTCTGGAGGGCGATCTTCCCTTCCCATTAAGCTGTATCCCATTCATGTCAAAGCAATGTATACAAATCAGTAAGTGAGGGAGTCTTGAACTAATTTTTAAACTTTTCATTGAGGCACAAGGTGTGTACAGAAAAGCGCACAAAAAGATACAGCTCAATTAATTTTTACACAATAAACTCAGGCATATAACCAGCATCCAGATCAAGAAACAAAACATGACTCTCCCCAGAGAAATCCTCCAGGGCCCCCCAAGGATGATTTCTAACATCATTGAATACTGTGACCTGTGTTTGAAGATTATATAAATATAACCATAAAGTATATTTTCTTTTGTGTCTTACTTCTGCTCAATAAGCATGTTTCTGAGATTGATCCATGTTGTGTATAACTGTGGTTTCTTTTTTCTCATTGCCATATACACTCTGTTGTATGAATATTCCTCTATTTATTCATTCAATCTAGCACTGACATGCATAGGGGTGGTTTCGCATTTGGACTATTCTTAATACAACTTGTACAGCTGTGAACATTCTAGTAAATGACTTTTCAAGCACATATGTACACATTTCTGTTGGGCTTATACCCAGGAGTGGAATTGTCGGGTCATAGGATTATTAAATTTAAGTTCTTGTCTCCATTGCTTTGTTCTCCGAGCATAGCTTCTCTTTGTTGGCAGCAGTTACTAAACCACTTTGTGCTCTTCTCCCTTGGGTAATATCACTGAGAGAGAAATCAGGAAAAAAAATCCATTTCCCTGCTTTTTAGTCCTTGGCAATTTCAGTTGGCATCAGAGTTTAGAGAATGAAATAAATTGCTTCTTCCAGATGGATTGCTAAAAAACGGGCTAGATTCAAAGCTATCCTTCACATTTCTATAAAGAGTTAGAGCTAGTTTATTCTGAAATCTACATTGTTTGATATTAATAATGGACACTCCAGCATTCTTTTGATTAGTGTTTACTGTTACATCTTTCTTTATCCTTTTACTTTTAACTGGGCCATACTGTCATATTTAAAGTGGGCATCTAGTAGACAGCATATGGTTGAGTCTTGGTTTCTATTAAATTCCATCTGGCATAATAATTGTTATGTTTAGACCTTTTACAATTGATATAATTGTTGATATAGTTAGATTTAGGTCTGTTATTTTGTGTTCTATTTTACCCTCTGTTTACTTCCTCCTTGTTTCTCCCCTTTCTTGCCCTCTTTTGGATTATTTGAATATTTTCAGTATTCTATTTTTGCTTATTTATTGGCTTTTTTGGTAACACTTATTTGGATAACGTTTTAAGTAGTTTCTTTGGGGATTATAATATATATATTTAAACTTTCACTTTATTAACTCTCAGTGGTAAAATATTCACTTAGAGTTAATATTTTACCACTTCAGGTAAAATGTTAAGGCCTTGTTAACATATGGTTTCCTTTGCCTTTCATCTTCTATGTTATAATTGTCAATTGTAGGGCACTTATATACGCTGAAAAGCCCTTTCAACAGTTATGCGTATATCAAAGAACTTAAGAGGAAAAAACCAGTCTACATTTACCTTTTCTTGTGCTCTCCCTTCATTCCTGAAATTCCAAGTCTCCCTCTGATATCATTTCCCTTCAGCTGGAAAAACTTCCTTTAGCATTTTCTTTAAAGTAGATTTTTCAGCAACGAAGTCTCTTAGAGAATTTCTTTATTCCTGATCAGTTCAGTTCAATTCAGTTCAGTGGCTCAGTCGTGTCTGACTCTTTGTGACCCCATGAATCGCAGCACGCCAGCCTCCCTGTCCATCACCAACTCCCGGATAATGTGTTTATTTTGCTTTAATTCCTGGAAGATACTTTTGCCAGCTATAGAATTATGTGTTGACAGTTCTTTTGACACTTTGAAGATGTCATTCACTATCTCTGACCTCCACAGTTTCCAAATAAATCTACAGTCATTCATATCACTGTTTGCTCTATGTGGGAGGTAGGTCACTTCAGTTGTGTCCAACTGTTTGTGACCTATGGACTGCAGTCCTCCAGGCTCCTCTGTCCATGGGATTCTCCAGGCAAGAACGCTGGAGTGGGTTGCCATGCCCTTCTCCAGGGTATCTTCCTAACCTAGGGATCCAACCCACATTTCTTATGTCTCCTGCATCGGCAGGCAGGTTCTTTCCCAATAGTGCCGCCTGGGAAGCCCCTCACTGTGTGTAGTGTATCATTTTTTTTCAGACCGATTTCGAGATTTTCTTTTTATTCTTTTGATTTTCAAGCTATTCAGCAATTTTGTGGGCATGCTTCAAGTTTTTTTGCCTGTTTTTTGTTTACATTTGGTTTCATAGAACTTCTTGAGTCTTTGAATTTATGTGTTTTGCCAAATATGGAAAAATTTCAGCCATCATTTCTTCAAATATATTTTTCTACAGCAACCTCTCCAGTGCTAAAAGAACACAAATGTTTTACTTTTAGATATTGTCACACAGATTGCTGACATTCTACTCATTTAAAAAAATTAAATATTTTTTCCCTCTGTGTTCTTTAGGTTGGATAATTCCTCTTGCTCTATCTTTTAGTTAGGTGACTTTTCCCTCTTCCATCTCTATTCTGCTATTAAATCCATCCAGTGAATCTTTTGTTTCATACACTGTGCTTTTCATTTCTAAAATTTCCATTTGGCTTTTAATGGTTTATACTTTTCTGCTGAGAATGTCTATCTTTCCATTCATTTCAAGAGGATTTCCTTTTATTTCACAGAGCATGGTTATAATCCCTGGGTTAAAGTCTTTGGTAATTTCAATATTTGAGTCATCTCAGAGCTGACATATATCGATGATATTTTCCCTGAAATTTGGTCACATTTTCCTTGTTTTTTGTGTATCAGGCAATTTTGAATTGTATTCTGGACATTTTGGGTAGTAGGTTCCAAGACTCTGGGTTCTTTTTAAAATGCTCTGGAAAATGTTAATATTTTGTTGTTTGTTTGTTTTGTTTTAGCAGACAACCAACCCAATTAGATTCAGACCGTACATTCTGACTTGCCTTCTATGAGCAGAGATTCCCACACTGGTTCAGTTTCCAAAGCTGTCAGGTTCCGTTCCACTCGTGTGCCACTTGGGGTGCTGGTTTCCGTTGCAGTTTAGTCCTTTACTAAAGGCTTTTACTATGTTTCTTTGGGTCTGTTCTGCACATGCACAGTTTATGGGTGAACTTGTGATTCATGCTAGGTCACACACAGAATCAGGGAGTTCTCTTCTCTCCTTTTCAGGACTTTCCCTACAATCTCCAGCTTCCACAGTCCCCTTTCCATGGTTCATCTGGATAGAAAGATCAGTTTTCTCTTAGGTATTTCTGCATGATCCCACACAGTCCGTGCAGCTCCAAGAGAGAGGACAGCTTGGGATGGGGACAGGAGAGAAGAAGAGAGAAACAACACAAAACAAAAAATGGGTATTTCCTCTGTACGCTCAGACCCCCTAGGCCCCTTTCTCTGGTTCCCGGGCTAACAGAAGGGATTTCTATCTGGGTTTTTGTTTCCTTTACTCACTGTGCAGTGCCATGACTCAGGCTACCACTGGGACAAAGAAAACAGGAAACCCCCATCTTTATGGATGGTTCCTGCGCTTCTGACTTTGGTCCTCAGTCTGCCTGCTGGTGTTTCCTTCTCAGGGTCCTCTCATAGTTTCGTTTTGTCTTCTCCCAGTATGTTAGCTGTGATTAACGGGAGAAACAGGCTCTTCTGGGCTAACTCCAGGCCACTGTTCTCCAGGCTTTTTCACAACTGTGTGCTTTTGTAAACTATTTCTCAAGCACTTGCTATGTGCTAGGTGCTGCGCCAGGTGCCAGGTATAAAGGGGGAACTAGACAGTGACTATCTGCACCGACAGCCCCGCAGAGAAGAATGACGGTGAATAAGCAAGGGTCACCTAGGAGAAGCAGAGAAGCTACAGTGTCTATAAAGGGAATCCAGGAAGACTTCCCAGAGGAGGCAACATTTAAAATGAGAACTGAAGGAAGACCAAGAGTATGAGCAGAGAGAAGGGCAGGAGTTTTCCCTGCAAAGAATAGCACGCTTACTGGCCTTCAGGTGGGGAAGAGGTGACAAGTCCTATGAACTGCAAAGAGGTCTGAGCTGCTAGGATAGTCAGAGAAGGGGAGTGTGGCGGGGATGAGGAGAGGGACAGGAAGGGAGATGATGGGGATGTTTGCAGGCCATTTTAGAGATTTAAATTAGTCCCCTCGGGAAAATGAAAAGCAAAACAGCCACAATTTTGATATGTTTGGACTCTGATCCCATTTTACAGATGGGGAAAGAAAGCCCAGAGAGGTAGACTGGGCACAGTATTTTACAGACTAAGCAAGAAGGCCCAAAGAGGGGGTTTGTATGAACCACAGAGGCAGTAAATGGCAGAAAACAGACTTCCGGCCAAATATTCAGCTCCCTGGTTAGTCAGAGCTATTTCTTCCACTTCTCACTTGCTTTGGGAGTCTTAATGTAACCTTTGTGAACACTGAGACCCTGGCTTGGTTGTGTAGCATCTTTTTCTTCATTTTTTTTATCTTTGCAGAGCAGGGAAGATGTGCCGTGGGTGAGTACATGTGTGCACACGTGTGTGAATGCATGTGTTTGTGTGAGCCTAACACTGGTAACTTTTCTGACTGTTGCTGGCAGTCTGTCCAGCAGGGTGACCCACCAATTCACAGCCCCCGGGGATTTCACCGTATTTGCTGAGTGTTCAACCAGCGAGTGGCATGTGATGGCTCAGAAGCAAGTGACGATTCAAGACAACACAGAGAGGCTCCGTGTGACTGGGTGCTCTGGCATGACCACGTCAGGAGCCAGCCCTCTCTGCCGGGCAGTCTTCGGGGACCCTCTGTGGATTCAGGTGGAGCTTGATGGAGGTGAGTCTGCAGAAATGGTCAAGATCAAAGCAACCTTGATTTGCCCCAAATCTATCCATCCAGCTCCCAGGCTTCAATGAATACTAACAGCAATGATTTATGGAGTCAGTTTTTTTAGCCATTCATTTATCTAGCACCTAGTGTATACCAGAACCTTGTCTAAGTGCTTTATATATACTAGCCCACCCAGTATATTTTACAAAGGAAGAAATGGAAGAAATGTTTAGAAATTTGGCCTAAGTCACAAGACTAGTGAGAGCAACTAGCCTCCTAAAGATCCTTGGCATGCCCATGTCCCATTTCAAGAAATGGACTTCCAAGCCACCCCCTGTTGGGGGAATGTGAACAGTAGTGGGAGGGCTGCCAGCTGGGCCTGAGCACATCTCAGTGCTGCCAGCATTGACCAGCTTGGCACAACCACACTGCCCCCAGTTCAAGCTAATATTCAGTTGCACACCCTGGTACAGCCACAGCAGCTGTTATGGCTGGTGTACCTCTGGTTGCTCAGTTTCCCTTCTGACTGGCCACAGAGGCCATTCTGGTTGGTCATCATGTCCATTTTGATTGGTCATGGTATCCATTCTGATTGGTCATGGCATTTATTCCAATTGGTCACAGCAATATTTCTCATTGGTCACAATGTCCATTCTAATTGGTCACAGCATCCATTTAGATTGGTCACAGTGTCCATTCTGATTTATCAGGACATCATTCTACTTAGTTAGTGCCCATGCAGTGGCAGTTGCTAAATATTTTGCCTATCACCCCTTCTGTCCATAGAGAATCCTTCCAACCAAGACCTGACCTCATCCGAAGCAGCATCTTTCCTCAAGGCACAGGTCCAGTCTGAGATCTGGACAGAGGCCACTGAGTGGCACAGAGCCGTGGAGAGGACAGGTCTCAGCCCAGCCTAACACCTCCTGGAGCCTCACTCAGAGCAGTAACTCCATGGAGCTACAACCGGCCTTTGAGCAGGGCTTGTGGCTCCTTTCTGCTCTGGTGTTCTGGTTGGCTGGAGATGCAACCTAGGCGCACCTGGAAACGCTTAAGACAATCTTTTTCATTCTGCAAATATAACTGAGTGACTACTCTTTGCCAGATATGGGGAAGGCAGCAATAAACACAAAAGTCAAGATTCGTGTTCTCAGAGGGCTACCATCACCATCATCACCCTCATCAACATCACCGTCACTCAAACAAGAAACACACCAGCTTGGTTTCTATTGGAAAGAATATTAATTTGGGGGCTTAAATCATATTTTAAGAGTTAACTACAATATTTAGCATCCAGGTAGCACAACCACCCCCAAGCTGTAAGGGAGCCCTATCTTAATGTGAATGGGCTGAGTTCTCCCACTGGGCAGGGTTTCCGGTGGCCAGTCATGGAGATGGAAATAATTAAGACTTTGCAGGTGAGCAGTGAGGATCCCAAAAGAAAAATCACTTGTGAACCCAATACTCAGGAGATAAGTGTTAATTATCTGGGGGAGGATATACCCTTATATACATCTTTATATCCACATCTATGTGTATATATGGACTCTGACTTCACAGCTGGAGTCTGAACTATCTCAATATAATCTACTGCATGTCGTTACTGACATCCTTAAATGTTTCTTACTCCACCTAGGAACAGGGGTGACTTACACTGTGCTGCTAGGTAACACAACCCTGGCTGAGTTCACCACGCAGAGGGGCCCGCTCCCCTACAATCTGACCCTGGACAGAGGAGTCCAGCGCCGAATGGGCCCAGGGATGCACCATCTGGAGATCCGAGCCACCAGCGACACCACCAACTCCGCCCTCTCCAGAAACATCACCGTCCACTTCGTGGAGGCTCTGTCGGGGCTGCAGGCCTCCTGGGCTTCTGACCACTTGGAGCTTGGACAGGACCTACTAGTCAATGTCTCAGTGGCTCATGGCATCCCAGAGAGTTTGACCTTTGAGGTGGCAGGACTCAATGCAACCTTCTCCTATGAGAAAGAGAACCTCAGAGGGTCACTTGGGACTTACCATGTGGCGGTTCCTCTTGAAGGTATTTGGGGTGTGTGGCTCCCCTTCCAAACCTCCCTCATCTTCCCTTCCCAACTTGGTGTCTAGGGTCCTCTTAGCCAGTTTCTCCATATGTCCAATACACAAACGTGGTTCACAGCATCCAGCTGAGGTCACAAAATAAGGAAGACACAGAGGCCATCTTCAGTCATGGAGCTTGTAGTTATAGGGATTCTCAACTCCGGCACTTCTGACATCCTGTTGTTCAGTTGCTTGATCATGTCCGACTCTCTGTGACCCCATGGACTGCAGCACGCCAGGCTTCCCTATCCTCACTGTCTGGAGATTATGCAAACTCACGTCCATTGAGTCAGTGATGCCATCCAACCAATTTATTCTCTGCCACCCCCTTCTCCTGCCCTCAACCTTTCCCAGGAGCCAGGGAACCCCCTCCTGACATTTGGGACCGGATAATTCTTTGTTGTGGGGACAGTCCTGTGCCTCACAGGATGTTTAGCAGCATCCCTGGCCTTGACCCACTAGATGCCAGTAGCACCAAATCATGACGACTACAAACGTCTCCAGCCACTGCCAACTGCGCCCTGGAGAGCAGAATCACCCCCATGGAGAATCACTGGAAGTGAGCAGGCGTACTTGGATCTCTTCCATCATTTCTAGAGGAGAATGTGTTTCGGGAAACTGCAGTCCACGCCCTGTGGGGAGAGAGACGGGTAAAAAACGACAGGGTGGGAAACAGAGGGACAAGAAAGGAAGTGCTGGGACGCTGGCGGGAATAGACGATAGGGCAGCAGACTGGCTGGCACCAGCCAGGGCAGGAGGCCACAGCTGACGTGCAATTAATCTGGAAAGAACAGAGCTCTTTGAGGCCAGTGTGGTGAGGTCAGCAGGCAGGAATGTGATGAAGGCCGCAGAGTCTCCAGCCCACCCAGGTCCCCTGCCCTGGACCTCAGATGTGTGTGAGAAGGTGGGGTAATGAGGTGCAGGTGTGGGCCACCATGCCCTCAGCAAGGGAGTTGGTTTAAAAAAAGAGAGAGAGAGATGGCAGAAGGAACGATAGAGTCAAGAAGAGAAACACTGCAATTTTGCCAGGTACCAAAGGGTACGGATTGGAACAGGAAGAATCTGGAAATGAAATGGAATGACAATGGAAAATACAATACAGAGGCTACAGATCAAATGCAAATTAATGTTTTGTCCCCTTTAAAGTTACTCAGTGGGGGATGAGAGATTAAAATCTCCGTACACCCTCTGGCTTTTGGACTCACTCTCAGATGATAAGCAGTCTTCTCCTCCCACAAGAAGAACAGACTGGATGCCTCTGGGATGAACGGGTGAGGGAAGGGAAAGGGCACCAGGTAGGAACAGACTGCCTTCACGTGACGGCACCGGCCCTGCTCTCGGGGCCCTGCAGGTGTTTGCAGCTGCCTCTCGGAGGAGCTTCCACGGGCTCCTGGGGTGGGGGTAATGCTTCTCCTTCAGGGTCGCATCGCCTCAGATGGTGCTTCTCCCGTCACCAAGAGGGTTGCTCTCTCTGTTCTCCTCATTCTCTGTACCATCTCCAGTGCCCCCTCTCCCGAGGCCAAACGTCTGGTCCATAGCAAATTCTCACCCAGTCCTTGGCTGCTACCAGCCAACTGTAGTCATTTCCCAAATGCAGAAATGCCACCTTTCCTGTCTTCCCTTCCCCCTCCCTCCACCTGTCATAGATCATTCCTTCAAGGCCATGAGTAAGGAATGGCCCATGGGAGTCTCAGTTGGCGCTAATGGTAAATAATCTGCCTGCCAATGCAGGAGACATAAGAGACACAGGTTCAATCCCTGGGTCGGGAAGATCCCCTGGAGGAGGAATTGGCAACCCATTCCTGTATTCCTGCCTGGAAAATTCCATGGGCAGAGAGGAGCCTGGTGAGCTATAGTCCACGGGGTCGCAGAGTCAGACGTGACTGAGTGACCGAGCACAGCACATGTGAGTTCTCA
Organism: Bubalus bubalis; assembly: GCF_019923935.1. NCBI lineage: Eukaryota > Metazoa > Chordata > Mammalia > Artiodactyla > Bovidae > Bubalus > Bubalus bubalis. The sequence goes on along the minus strand of NC_059174.1, from coordinate 7,541,018 downwards.
GCCCCAAAGAATACAAACCCAGCTGTCCAAGGGCCCTCTCTGGAGACCTTCTCTCCAGGCTTGAGAACAGAAGAAGGCAGCACCCACCCCCTCTTCCCCATGACAGAGGCAAGATGGAGATACACATGTAGCAGCAGCTCTGTCCAAATCCTCTGACAAATCTTTCTCCCCGCTCTCCACTCTCTTGACCCTTTAAAACCACAGCAAGGCCCCCTTCTGCTGGAATCTCCTCTCTCATCTGGCAAATGAGGACTACTCATCCTTTGAACTTCAGCTCTGGCCCCTGCCACACCCCATAAACATTTCTTTCTCCCCCAAGGTGGAAGCAACCCCCTAACCTGTGCCCACACTGCTCCCCATGCCAATTCCTACCTTGGAGAGCCCCACGTGCCTATTAGACCATATGGCCCTGAGGACAAGGACCACATTTCATTCATTTCTGTGTCCTCAGAGCCTTGCTTTATGCCTGGCATACAACAGGGAATCATTAAATGCTTCAATGATGAAAGAGTCAGATGCTGCGCTCAGAGGACTGGAGAACCACAGACTGGGAGAACTGTCTCAGAGTAAGTTGAACCTCTGATAACAATGCCCATAATTCTCCATTTTTTGTATTGCAGGCACCTTTCTGGTCACTGTACTGGTGAGGGACGCCTTCTCAAACTTGAGTTTGGAAATTGGAAGCATCACTGTCACAGGTAAGAATTTTCTGAAAAGGGGTATAAAATTTGTGACTAGGGGCATCCATACTGGCTCAGGATCTAGAAAGGGCCCCTCAAAAACAGAGCTTTGAATACTTATTTTGTTCTACAGATATTAAGAATTCTCTGGTTACTCTAGGCAATAATGTAAGCAGTATAACATCCAACCATTGATACAGAATTCTAAAACATCCAGACTTGTATTACTTACAATCCTTTTGGCTTCAAGTAAGAGAAAGCCCCATCTAAGTGGCTTTAAGTTCAAGTCACATTATCTCATGTAATTGGCTAGGAGGTAAGTAGTTCCAGGGATGGTTCAATGGCTCAATATCACCAGCAAGGACCCAGACTCCATCTGTCATTCTGCTCTGCTATCCTCAGAGCATTTGTTTGATCCTTAGGCTTGTGCCTCATGTAATCAAGATGGCTGCTGCAGTTCCAGACATCACATGTCAACCCGGCATTATCCAGCAGCAGCAGAAACCCATCTACCCGTATTCATCTCTTTTTAAAAAATAATTTTCTTTCCTTATTTAGGTCATGCTGGGTCTTCGTTGCTGCATAGGCTTTTCTCTAGTTGCAATGAGCAGGGCTACTCGCTAGTTGTGATGAGTGGGCTTCTCACCGCGGTGGGTGGCATCACTTGTGGAGCAGGGGCTCTAGGGTGCACGGGCTTCGGTAGTGGCAGCTCAGGCTCCAGAGCATGGGCTCAGTAATTGCTGTGGTGCTCAGGCTTAGTTGCTTTGTGGCATGTGGGATTTTCCTGGCCCAGGGATCGAACCTATGTCTCTTGCATTGGTAGGCAGATTCATTACTATTGAGCCACCAGGGAAGCCTCCATCTTCTTTTTATTTTGTGTGTGTGGGGGTACTTTTCCATTAGTCCTTAGCAACCTTCCCTTTAAATACCATTGGCCAAGGTAGGGTCATATGCCCAACTGCAAGGGATGCTGGGAAGCCAGCATTTTTAGGCCCTGTGGGAGAAGATGGATTCTGTCAGCCAAGAGGAAGGCTGTTGGTAGGCAGCCAGCAGTAGATGTCACTGTCTGAAAGTTTGCCTTGAACATGGTTGCCAAAACTTTTGAGGAGCAAGAGGCAGAAAAGCAATTCAAACTGGCTCAAGTCAAAAGGAAATTTTATCAATTCTCAGAAAAGTCCAGGGTTTAGGCACAGCAGTATCCAGTCACTCAGTGTCTTCAGAAATCTGCCTCTCTCCATCTCTTGATTCTGTGTTGGCTGCAGTCTGATTCCCTCTTCCTAAGTAGTAGCAAGATGGCCCCAGGCTTCAGTCCTTAACCCCGAGGAGAAAAAGCATCTCTTTGTTGACATTTCCACCATAAGTCCTGACGCTGCCTCTCACTTGTCCCAGCTTGGTTCATGGTCCCTCCTAGACTTGCTGCTGAGGCCAGGGGGAAGTGCTACTCAGGGCAGACCAGGGCCACACGTCCACCCTGGAACCTAACGTAGGATCAGATCCACCCACAGGACTGAGAGTGCGGAGGGATGCTCCCCCAGGGAAAAGCATCACCTGTAAGTGCTGCTGTCAAAAGAAGGTGGCAGGGACGCCTGGATGGGAGGGAAACATGAGATGTCCATTCTGCTGTCCACAGCCCTCCTAGGAGTTTCCACACATGCCGTTCAAGGCCCAGAGAGGTTGAGTGACTTTGCAGAAGTCACTCAGTTGATTCATGGCAGGACCAGGGGAGCAACTATCTAGATTTCTTTATTCAGGGACCATCTTCTTTCTTAAGGTTAAGCAAGTTCTCTGGGTCTAGCATTTTAGCTTTGCTTTGTATAATTTTACAGACGTTCAAACTTATCATTATGAGAATGAGAATTTACTGAGAGGGAATTTCTTTAAAGATCAGTGATGCTTTGATATTAAAATATCCAAGCCACCAGGGCCTAGTGAATCACATGGAATGACCAACCCTAAGTGCTCAGCTTAATCACTACATTTTAATTAGGCAGTAATCACACTCACATTTCAGTTGTCTTCAGAGCATATCACCTGAGAGCACCTACTCCATTTTTTAAAAACTTGACACACTAATGTTCTTTATGGATGAACAGATGACAAAGCAATTATATATAGCACAGCACTCAGTCCTCCTGGAGCTTTGAAAAATAAGGGTTGCCTTCAGCCTTCTTTACAGATGTGTATGTTCAGTCGCTCAGTTGTGTCTGGCTCTTTGCAGCCCCTATGGGCTATAGTCCACCAGGCTCTTCTGTCCATGGCTTTCCAGGAAAGAACACTGGAGCAGGTTGCCATTTCCTACTCCAGGGACTCTTCCCAACCCAGGGATCAAACCTGCCTCTCTTGCGTCTCCTGCATTGGCAGGTGGATTCTTTACCACTAGTGCCATCTGGGAAGCCCACTCTTGATGGATGAAGCATCTAATACTCAGTAACTGACCTGCTCAGGTTCACACAGCTGGTTAGAGGCCAATGAGCGGATCCAGAAACACACCATGGTGCTCTGAGTCCAACTCCTACCAGGCTGTCAGAGCAGCTTGTACCCACCTCTCCCCATTCTGCATTCAGTGAGGTCAACTTGGCATCTTGAGCTCTGCTTTATGGGATCATTTGCACCACAGAAATCCACAAACACTACAAATCAGGGCTCCCACCCTCACCCTTCAAGTGCTAGGTAAACATTAATAGAAAACAGTTGCATGTCTGACCTAAATCTTAAGTTCTACCTGCACTGGCAGCTGTCTACCTCTTTCTTACCTGCAAAAGCAGTGTCTCTGGGCCAGTGGCAAACATGACAGTTTTGCTTCTGACCTGTTTCCTATGACCTGAATGTTTGCTATGTGTCCCTAAATTATTTCCAGAGACAGGCAGATGCTCTGACTCTGCCCTTTGGTGACCTTATAAACACCACCAATGTTTGACACCCATCCCCACTGTGTTCACAGCTCCTTCCAGTCTCCAAGAACCACGGGGAACAAAGGTCCAGAGAAAGAATGTGAGTATTTTTAAAAAACGCTTAACCTTACAAGAAAAAAGGTGTCTAAGTACTCTGTTTTATTGGGGTTTGGGCCTTTCAGGTGCTAACAGCAGAGCACTAGCAATCAATGAGATTTCTTCTGTTTAAAAAGAAGCCCAGAAGAACTGAAATCAAATGAAGCATGCTCTCTAACCACAACAGCACTATGCAATAAATCAATAATAAGTTATCTAGGATATGTAGATAACTATCAGATATTTTGGAAATTAAACAGCACACTTCTTTAAAAAAAAAAAAGATCAATGGATCAAAGAAAAAAATCAGAAGGATATTTTCAAATATTTCTAAGTGATAATAATAATACAGCCTATCCAAATATATGGGATGCAGCTAAGGCAATGCTCAGAGGGAAATTCATGGCTTTTAACGCTTATTTTAGAAAAAAGGCCCAGGTTCTTTAGTGTTTACAGCAAGACTAAGTCTTTGATTCCTTGCTGTTGACTTTTTTCTTGCATTCATTTCTTCAACAACAAGATTTACTGTGCCTCTACAATGTTCAATGTTCAGATATTAGGGGCTGGGGATACACTGGTGAATAAACATATGTGTGGTCCCTGCCTTCATGAAGCTTAGTGGGTGAGACTAACTAACAAATTAGCAAAGAATTAATAACTGTGATGTGTCTAACTAGAATCAATAGGGTGTGGTGAGAGCAACTAACAGACTATCACATGTACTATTAAATGTGACCAGACAAGACCTGTTAAGAAGTGACATTTAAGTGGGGACCTGAAGGTAGGATAGTCAGCCACCCTGTTAGGAAGAACAAGTGCTGTCTGGGTGCATAGATGAGAAGGCTCTGAGGTGTGTCAGGGGAGGAGGAGGATGGAGGAGATGACTGAGATGGGCAGAGGCCAAATCACAGAGGGTCTCAGGTACGAGGGTGTTTGGTTTTATTCTTGGGCCATGGAGACCCCTGGGGGTTGAGCTCTGTTGCAGCCTCCTGTTATTCCCAGGCCAAGCCGTCTGGGCCTGAGCTTTCAACAGATCCAACCAGAATTGATCCTGGAGCACACTGCACTCCTGACAACCCCTTTCTTAGAATCCATGTGCTCTCTGTCACTGCCCAGCTCACCCTCCCTCCTCCTTCCAGAAGGCTCCAGGGTCCTGTCCTCTGGGAAGCTTACCCCAATACCAGCTGTCTGCTGTGTAGAGCTAATAGCTCTGCAGCCTCTCTGCTCCAGACACAAGAGGACGCGCATCACTATTATTCTCACTTGATATGCACAACCCCAGGAGTCAGACAGGATCAGAACCTCCAGGGGAGCAGCAGCTCTTAGCCTACTGCCTCCCTCATTTACGTTCTCATGATCCCCTGAGCGCCCTCTACTGCAGCAGTTACCACTCTGCGTTTTCATCCTTGGTCTTCTCGTCTGTCCATGAGAGGAGACGCAAGGGCAGGGGCTGGGTCTCTCTCTGTTCCTGTATCTCTAGGCACCAAGCACAGGGCCTGGCCCATAGCAGCCGCTGCCAGCACAGCTGAATGTACGATGAACCCTTAGCCGCCAGTCCACACCAGCCTAGTGACTTACCTGGTGATCCATCCCATTCCACACTTTACACTGTGGCCATCTCTTGCACAGACTGCTCTGGGGTGGAAGGTGGGGTGCCAACTGTGGAGTGTGTCTCACTGACCAGCTTTCTTCTGCAGAGAGACAAAGGGAACGTGGAGCTGTACGTGGAACCTGGTCAGTACTTGGATCCTTTCACCACAGTGACCCTGGGCTGGCCGGACAGGGATAAGGACTTACGCTTCCAGTGGGCATGTGGTAGGTGGTCTTAGAGCTCTGAACTGTCTCATCTCATCACGAAGCGATGGACAGCGGTCAGCTTTTGCTGTTCTTAACCTTCACACCAGGATTATTCATGCTTGACATTTTGTGTGCCTTGTATGTGCCAGAGGTGGTGAATTCCATGGAAATGGGAGGTGCGGGGAGCAGTGGCCTTGAAGGCAGGCAACCAGAAGAGGCACTATCTATAGAGAATTTAGGAACAATAATTAGACCCTAAAAGTCAGTCTGCTTTTTTATTATTGCCATAAATAATGTCAGTGGTAAGACACTCCTCTCCTCTCGGACTCCATCCCTCTTTTAACCTCCACGCTTTTGGTATGCCACAGTTTAGAAAGAGGAATTGATGAGGCCTTTTCTGACAAAACTTTTTTGTCAACCACTAGCACCTATTTTTAAGAAGCGGTTGTTCTCCTTTTTATGGGGATAGCTAGCTAGGTGTATGTGCTCAGTTGTGTCCGACTCTTTGTGACCCCATGGACTGTAGTTCACCAGGCTCCTCTGTCCGTGGAATTTCCCACATAAGAATACTGGAGTAGACTGCCATTTCCTACTCCAGGGGAATCTTTCCAATCCAGGGATCAAACCTGCGCCTCTTGCACCTCCTGCATTAATTAGCGGGCAGATTCTTAGATATATCTTACCTATGGATACATTCCTTTAGAAATAAAATGAATGCCATTCATACTGTATATACTGCTTTTGTTAACCTTTTTTTTATTGAACAATATATCCCATATATTTTTAAGTCAATATATTCTTCTGCACCTTGATTTTCATAACTGCATAATAGACTGTCAAGTTGCTATATGGGCATTTACTCACCAGTGCCCTCTTTTTGGACACTGAGTTTCTTTTGAATTACTTGCCCTTAAAAACAACGCTATAATGAACATCCTTACAATGTTCAATTTCTATTTGCATTTGTGATTACTTTCATCAACAAGTTGCAAAGTCATGTAATATTTGAAATCTTTTGATATGAATTGGCAAGTCTCACAACACCCTTCAGCATGTTAGTTCTTATTAGCTGAATTAATAGAGGATACAACAAGTACAGACTTTAGGTGACTGAGCTGATGACTTGATCCCCAGGCATGTCCTGTGAATGACTACACACTGAGGGTAGTTGGGGTAGTGGATAAACATTGATCAACAGAGTTGAAGGGCAAAGATTTACTGAGCTGATATAAAGTAGGAGATGATCTGCAGCCTCCCAGATGGAGATTCGTCCTCCCAGGTCCCCAGTGTATCCCCAGAGACAGGCAGCTGTGGACAATCCCTTACAACAAGAATAAGAAGATGCCTCGAATGTTCTCCAGGCAGGGATATTTATCCTCTCAGCGCCTCTCCAGCTATAGGCTGTCCTGCTCACCAGTGCAAGTCACCGATGCAAAACAAGCCAACAAACCCTGCAGGTTTGCTTAGAGTTTGGGTGAAGCAAGGGTCATTTTCCCAGAAGCATCCTTCTGCAGCACCATTCCTGCAACTTGAAAGTGAACTGAAAAAAAAAAACACCACCAAAATCTCTATTTGGAGCCAATTTTCATACCAATGACCCATTTCTTCTAAAAACCCAAACCAGAAGGTAGCCACATGTGTCAAGTTCAAGGTTCCTGGGTGGATTACAGGGTTGACCCACCTCTCTCTCTCTCAGGGCGCTGCTGGGCCCAGTGGAGTGACTGTGTTGAGAGGCAGCTGCTCCGCACAGACCAGAGGGAGCTGGTGGTTCCACCGTCCTGCCTGCCGCCCTCGGACTCTGCTGTTACCCTGCGCCTGACAGTCTGGAGAGGCCTGGAACTGGAGAACCTGGGGGAGCAGTGCCTCTATGTGTCCGCCCCCCTGGAACTCAGGCCGCGAGTCAGGTGGGGGTGTGAGAGCAAACTCCTGCGGGGTTGCCGTCGGGCCAGGGTGTTCTGACAGTCAACTCTGGCTACACTGAATAAGGGGCAGGGTTTACACTGGTGGGGAAAACCAGGCCCTGTCTCCATTCTCTCTGGAGTCACTCAGTGGTCAGTGATGAATCACACAAATGAATGGAAGGAGAGAGTGTACCTCCATGAGAGCTTCCCTGACCCCAAGGCTACCTCAGCAGAGATGTGAAGACAGAACAGGAATGAATTTGGCCAGGAAAAGGGGGCTTGAGAGAGAACAGAACAGCAAAGGGAGGGAGCATAGAACAATCTAGAAGTGAGAGAGGCTAGTGTGGCTGGGGCACAGAGGAAGAGCAGGCAGGGGCTAGCTCGGCAGGGCCTCGAGGGTTGTGTGAGATGCATGATTTTGGATTTTATCCTAAGAGTTCTGGAAAGCCACCAAGACGTTTAAGCAGGCTGGGAATGTGACCATGTTTTGCTTCCAAACACTGGTAGCTGGGTAGAGAAGCAGCTGGAGCAGGTGAGAGAGGACTCAGGGAGACTGCTTAAGCTCATGCAGGAATCAAGAGGAGAGTTCAAGGTAGCAATGACTGCCAGCTGGGTCCCTGAAGGAAGAAGATGGCTCACTCGAACTGGGAACTGATGGGAGCTGAATAAGGGTTGATTTACAGATGTGGGCAGGGATAAGAGGACCAACCATGGATGACCATGCAGGCTGCAAGAGGAGGAAGCCATTGTCCCTCTTAGGACTTCAGGGGAAAGAGGCGGGGATGGCATTTCTGTGAACCCCCCGGGGAGCTTCAGCTGCGGGAGAGGTGCCCCTGGAAGGAGCTGGGGCCTCAGCCAGAGGAGCACGGCCTCTGCCAACTACAGGACATTTGGTGAGGAGCAGGGAGAGTGCTGAATAACTATCCCAATGCTCCCCATTGGATAGGCCCAAACAGAAGACAGAGGGTGTTGGAACCTGGTGATGCAGTCTATGGAGCTCAGTCCTGGGTGCATAGAGCCACAGAGTTGATGGCAAGCGGGCTGCAGAGGCAAAGGGAGAATGTTCAGCCCACTAGTTCTAGGGTAGATGAGAAGTCAGAAGTAGGGAGATTATTCAGCTACTTTGAAGCTCATATGGAAAGGATTGGGAATGGGCTGGACACAGCAGGAGTCAAACTGACCTCTCATTGACTCAAGAAGGGGAATATGACAACACAGAGAAGGCCTAGAACTCAGGTCAGGATGTGTGGGCCCATGTTCCATCCCCCAGTCAGGATGAATCACATAAACTCTCTGAGCTCGGTTTGCTCACCTGTGATATGGGAATGCTGATAGGGTTATGGTCAGCACTGGATAAGCCAATAAAAGTGGGACATGGCAGGTATGCTGAAAAATCATAGTGTTCATTGGAGCTGAAGCTCCAATACATTGGCCACCTGATGTGAAGAGCCGACTCACTGGAAAAGACCCTGATGCTGGGAAAAATTGAAGGCAAAAGGAGAAGAGGGGGCAGAGGATGAGACGGTTGGATGGCATTACCGACTCAAAGGACATGAATCTGAGCAAACTCCAGGAGATACTGAAGGACGGGGGAGCCTGGTGTGCTGCAGTCCATGGGGTCGCAAACAGTCAGACATGACTTAGCAACTGAACAACAACAATTGATCGTTATTAGAACCATAAAGAATCGTGGAGATTGATAGCTCTCATCCCCTCACTTTGCAAGTGAGGAAACCGAGGCTCAGACAGGTTAAGTGACTTGTGCGAAGCAGCCTTTCCTAAGTGGCAGGGGCGAGATTGGAGCCTGGGGTCCTGTCAGCCTCCTACACTTTTCATACTGTTATTCAGTGCAGTGAATGGAACAGGGATTCAGGCAGGCACAAACTGCTCCATCTCCATGACCACGGGTATGCCCCGGTTTGGGTTGGGGCAAGGGCTGCTTTTATTCCGCCTTGACTTGAAAAAAGGCCATTTCCTACCTTCTCAAATAACTTGAGAACTGGACCAGGCAAGGTGGCTCCTCAGACTAAGGATCTTCCCAGCTCTGTTCTCTGTCTCCCTTTCAGCTGTGAGGAGAACTGCGGGCCAGTGGATGCCAGCAGGGACGTTATGCTGAGGGTCACCATGGGGGACAGGTCTGCAGCAGCCATGTTCAGCTGGTATTTGGATGACACCCCGCTGGAGAAGGTGAGGATACTGGCAGCCTCGCAAAAACAGAAATGTCTTCCCACTTTGACTGACCAGACCTGTGTCACAGGCCCAGGACTGAGCTGGGGGTGGGTCAGTCCACTCAGCCCATGGAGTAGGAGTTGGGGGCTGGGGGCACTGGCCTGCAGAGAGAATGGATGCAGGGGAGAAAAACCAACAATAAACATCGCAGCAGATGCCGTGGGGGCCCCAGCCATCCCTCTTACCAGGCTGATCCAGGCCTCCCCAGGGCTATGGGGAGGCTGCTGATCCATAACTGTGGGGGTCTAACAGCCAGCCCCCCAGCCTTTGAGTGCCACAATTTCTGTGGTGCAGCTTATGCTCCAGAGCCCCCCATGACACCAGGCTGAATGAAGCTGGGTGCCTCCTGAAACCACTTCTTTGCCTCGTTTCATTTTCTCCCCACCTCAGCTGCCCTCTTGGTTTTCCCTGGGAGCCCTGCCTTGTAAATGCCCTGCACATGAACCCTCGTCTCAGGCTCTGCTTCCAGGGAACCTGACTGAGGACAGATAACCCAACATGCTGGGGATGAGCATTTGGGCTGACCTCGGGGAAAGAGCTGGTGCTGCTGTCCATCCATCGGAGACAAATCCGAAAGGTCTCCCTAGCTCAGAAGCCACTGCCCGGCGGGGTCTGGTGGCCTGGCTGCAGCCTCAGAGGTCCTGGGCTGTGCTCTCTTTCAGGCCGAGCCCCTCCCTGAGGCCTGCAGACTCCGAGGATTCTGGCCGCGTTCTTCAGTCCTCCTTCAGAGCAACACCTCCACCCTGATGCTCAACAGCTCCTTCCTGAGGATCCGCGGCCAGGCCGCCCGGATCAGAGTCACAGGTGGGAAGGCTCCTCCAGTCTCTTGTCACAGACCCCACCTCCTCCAGAGTGAACCGAGAGGAAGCCAGAGGTGCTGAAACAGGGCCGGCAGTGCAGGGTGGGGCCATACACAGGCTCTGGCGTGAATCCCACCACCGCCACCTTCTAGCTGGGAGACCTTAGGCCGGAGATTTAAGCCCGTTTCCTCACATGCAAGCAGGGCAATAGAAATGTCTGCCTCTGAACTGAATGGTGCAGGCTGAGCGACACAACACGGGTGGTGAAGGCAGACCATCCCGGGGTGTGTAGTCTGTGCGTCCTGCCAGGTGATTCAGCGCTTCTCACTGAAAACAAGCTCCGGACAGCAGAATGTAGGCTCTCAGAAAGATAAATAATGGGGTAATTATTCCTCTTCAGATGAATTCCTTTGATTCAGTATTTCTCAAAGTGGCTCATAGGCCACTCGCCCAGGATAACCTGGTACTATTTTAAATTACACATTCCTGGGTTCACCCCAAACCTTCTGAATTAAGTCTGGGCCAGGGAATTCATTTAAATTGATTAAAATTCTGTATGCACAACTCTTCCAGGCATGCACTGTTTTTGAAAACTAGGTGATTATAACAGGCGGTTTGGGGTGTTGGTGCAGGTTAGCTGGGGCTCTTCATGGTGCTGTGGGAGCCCTTGGTTTGGGGTAGGATCTTCCTCTTTCTAGGTCCTGACTGTGGTCCTTCCAAGCTTGATCTCTTGAGAAAGTCTTGTTTTCCAATATTCTTCCTCCTCACTAAAGCCCTGTGAGGAAGCTATTGTTATCAGCTCCATTTTACAGATGAGGAACTGAGTCTCAAAAGGTCAAAGCCAAGGTCACATGGAGAGTAAATGGCAGGACTAGGATTCTGTCTGTCCAATTTTGCTGAGACCCTGGAATGTCCGGCCTGAGGCATGAGGGGTAGGGTTGGAGTAGTTAAGATATGCAGATTTCTGAGCCTTACCCCCGAATCTCCAGAGAGAGGCTCTGGAGCAAGGCCTGGGAATCTGCATGTTAAACAAGTTCCCAGGAGATCATGAGCCATGGTGGAGTTTGTGTGACACCCACAGCCCCTAAGCACATCTTTTGTCTTCACTCCCCAGCAGTGACCAGGTGTGCCTATGGGGAGGACACCTATGTGGTCAGCTCCCTGCCTCCCCTGGAGGTGCCCACCTGCACCATTGCCCCAGAGGAGGGGACCATCCTGACGAGCTTCGCCATCTTCTGCAATTCCTCCACTGCCCTGGGCCCCCTGGAGTACTGCTTCTGCCTGGAGTCAGGTACCGGCTCAGGACCGCGCTCACCCCTCACTCCTGGGCTCATTCCTCTCCAAGAGCAGGCACCTGTCTCTCTCTGAAAGCTGCAAAAAATGTGTTCTGTGGGTGAGAGGGGTTTGCAGGATTACCCATAACCCCCACCCCAGGCCCACTGACCCAGCCACACACCACAGCAACATGAGAAACAGGTCCCATCAGTATCTCCTCTGCAACGATAGAGGCCAGAATGACCTCTGTCCTGGCATGAGGGACACAGGAAGGGTGAAATGGAGGCGGGTGTGCAGAAGTATGACTACCAGGACACCATTCCTTAGTACACACTGGTACACACTGGGAGGAGCCCTGACTCCCGGAGCTCTTCAGGACTAACACAGCCCTGCTCACAGAATCATCAGTGATGTTAGGACCCACTTTGGAGAGGCAACAGGGAGTGGGTGATGTCACAGAGCATGCCAGGAGGAGAACCGCTTGCAAAGGCCTACCGGAGGAGACGGAGCGTGCTGACGCCGCCCACCGCGATGCCCTGGCCAGTGCCCTGTCTCTGTAGCCCCCACCCAGGACTGCCGCAGGGCATCTTCAGGGGAGACGGGAAAGCCACCCAAGGTGTCTCTGCTCACCTGGAATGAGGGTGGCTGGTCCTTGGCAGGCTTATCTGAGTCCTTGTCTCTTCCTAATGAACTTCAGCATTTTATGACCCTCCCAAGAGCTCTTGAAAATGTTCTAGTCAGACTGGGACCATCATCCAAACCGAGGCTCCAGGAATGTTGCTGGGGGCTCCCCAGTATCTAGCATTAAACACCACAATGATGTAAACTGTACACCTTGACAAGGTGAAGGTGGAGGGGAGCTATCGTCAGATCATGGGTGTCCTTCAAATAGTTGTGGAATGCATGTCTGTGACTGGGTCTGAGCCTACAGGGAAACAATTCAAGGAAGGTAAGTAAATTTCATTTCAAATCTGTGTTTCCCTAAATGAAGACACCAGGCCCGCTGCTCTAGTTCTGACTGCTTATTCCGTTATAGTTCCTCCTTCTGCCTCACACAGGTGAGCAGGGCGAAGGAAGCGTGACCAATATAAAAATGAATTGGCATTTGCAATTCTATAACTTTGTGATTGTTTGCACACTACAATGAAGAGATTCCAATGACAGGTGAGTCCCCTTTAAGGACACAAAGGATATTCATTCATTCATTCATTTTTACAACAAATATATTGAATTTCAGCCTCTGTTCTAGGTTCTATATATACAGTAATGAACAAAATAGAGGAAGTCTCTGACCTCACTGTATTTATAATCAGTGGTGGAGACAGCTGGTAAACAAAGACACAGGATGAGAGGCACTGTTTTAGACAGAGCAGCCTGGGAAGACCTCTATACAGGAAGTAATATTTGAGGGAGTCTGGATAGGCTTTGAACCAGTTGTTAAGATCGTCTTCCTTTCCTTCTGCTCCTCTTTCTCCTTATTTTTGTAATTTGGCTTACCACTTTGATTTTTTCTAAAAAATCTATCAAGGGGGATTGTTTTTCTGAAAATCTTCATAGATTCTAGTAAGGCTATTCCACAGTCACGGCAGCAGATGATTTCCTAGGGAGGACAGTCAGTCAGTTCAGTCGCTCAGTCATGTCCGAGTCTTTATGACCCCATGGACTGCAGCACGCCAGGCTTCCCTGTTCATCACCAACTCCCAGAGCTTGCTCAAGCTCACATCCATTGAGTCAGTGATGCCATCCAACCATCTCGTCCCCTTCTCCTCCTGCCTTCAATCTTTCCCAGCATCGGGGTCTTTTCAAATGAGTCAGTTCTTCGAATCAGGTGGCCAAAGTATTGGAGATTCAGCTTTAACATCAGTCCTTCCAGTGAATATTCAGGACTGATTTCCTTTAGGATGGACTGGTTGGATCTCCTTGCTGTCCAAGGGACTCTTGAGAGTCTTCTCCAACACCACAGTTCAAAAGCATCAATTCTTTGGCAATCAGCTTTCTTTATAGTCCAACTGTAACATCCACATATGACTACAGAAAATATCATAGCCTTGACTAGACAGACCTTTGTTGGCCAAGTAATGTCTCTGCTTTTTAATATGCTGTCTAGGTTTTCCTAGCTTTTCTTCCAAGGAGCAAGCGTCTTTTAACTTCATGGATGTGGTCAGCATCTGCAGTGATTTTGGAGCCCAAGAAAATAACGTCTGTCACTGTTTCCATTGTTTCCCATCTATTTGCCATGAAGTGATGGGACTGAATGCCATGATCTTCATTGAATGTTGAGTTTTAAGCCATCTTTATCACTCTCCTCTTTCACCTTCATCAAGAGGCTCTTTAGTTCCTCTTCACTTTCTGCCATAAGGGTGGTGTCATCTGCATATCTGAGGTTATTGATATTTCTCCCAGCAATCTTGATTCCAGCTTGTGCTTCTTCCAGTCCAGAGTTCCTCATGATGTACTCTGCACATAAGTTAAATAAGCAGGGTGACAATATCCAAAGTCATAGCAGCAGGTGATTTCCTAGGGAGGACAGTGGATCAGCATAAACTGTCTTCTCCCGGGAAGTATGGAGTCCAGGAGTCCCTGCCATGCCCTCACGAGCTGTGACTTTTGTGTCCTTGTCATCAGGCTCTACCTTGGTGGACTTACAGTCACGCTGAGACCTGGGAATGCCCCTTAATTATTCAATGTCCATTTGCCAGGTTCCTGTTTATACTGTGGCCCTGAACCTGCCCTCCCATCAGTTTACCTGCCACTTGGAAAAGAAAACGATGACTTCATGTTGACAGTGGTCATTTCTGTCTCCAATCATGTGGGGGGCAGACAGCAGACCCAGGCAGTGGTTAAGGTGAGTGGCAGCCACTGTTCCTCTACTGAGACAATTTCTTTTTTTTTTTAATTAATTAATTTATTTCTTTGCTTGGCTGTGTTGGGTCTTACCTGTGGCACGTGGGATCTTGGTTGCATCACGTAGAATCTTTCATTGCGGTGCATGGACTTTCCAGTTGTGGTGCACAGGCTTATTTGCCCCATGGCATGTAGGATCTCAGTTCCCCAACCAGGGACTGAACCCATGTCTTCTGCATTGCAGGACAGATTCTTAACCACTGGGCCACCAGTAAAGCCCCTGAGATAACTTCTTGACTTGTCTGAACTTCACCAAGAGGGTGGTGGGGTTGAAAGGAGCCAAGGGCATGACCATATAAGGGTTTATTCATTCATTCCTTCAACATATATTTACAGAGCACCTACCACATGCCTGGTCCTGGTGATACAGCCATGGGCAAAAGACCTGGTCTCTCCCTTTGTAGATCTTAGGACTAGTGGCCAGTACAGGGGAAGGATCCAGGGGATTTGGGGTGGGGTACCTGAGGGAGGTGGGGGCAGAAGAACCTAGAGATGAGTTAGACCAGTGCCTTCAGAGTTCAGAGGAAGGAGGACCAAGATCAGCCACTAGGTCTACAAGGAAGAGGTTGGATAAAATTTCAAGTCAGTTTCAAAGGTGAGAAGCCAGGTGGATGGAAAGACCTGAGGGCATGATGAGGAGGACAGTGAGAGGTGAAGTCATGACCTGCCCGAGGTTTGCTCCAGGTGGCCGTCAGCGCAAGTGGGTCCACGGCCCTCAAGCCCTGGGGGGAGTGCCCACGCCAGGTAAAGCCCTCCAGCCCTACTCTGCTTTGCCGTGTGCAGGCTGGGCCTTCAGGCTCTGGCTCCAGAACAAGAGCTGGTGGGTTCAGATCCTCCTGCTCTGAGCATACCTCTGTTCTCCTGTTAGGTGGGACCTGGACATACCTGTGTGGAGGAGGAAGCATTCCAGGCCGTGGTGTGGGACAATGTCACTGCCATTCTGCAGGGCGGGCGTGGCTCTGAGCGGCTCTTCCAGCTGGCCAGGGCCGTGTCATCCGTACTGGACCAGGGGCCGGGCTCCGGGCAGCTGCCGAGAGTGGACACCAGACGGAAGGTGCTCCCGATGGACCCCTCTGTCCTTTTGCTGGGGTCCTGGGGTCTGCATGCAGCCATCTGGGGAGGGGAGTGGGGTCCATGGGGAAGTCTTTGGTATCTCCCAAGTTGATGTCATGTCTCTCTTTCAGTACTTTCAGTGAGTGACATAAAATGAAGCAACCTTTCTCTGCTCAGCTTCATGGAACCACAGGTTTCTAGGGTGGGAGGGAATTTAGAGGCTACCACTGCTGTCTCTTCCTGTTCAGTTCAGTTGCACAGTTGTGTCTGACTCTATGCGACCCCATGCACTGCAGCACACCAGGCTTCCCTGTCCATCACCAACTCCCAGAGCTTACTCAAATTCATGTCCATCGAGTCGGTGATGCCATCCAACCATCACACTGCACACTGAGCACACTGCAGAGGATGTGAGCAGCGTTCCCAGGTCCACATTTCCAGTAGGTAGTGAAGACAAGAGCAAACCCGGGTTGTCTCTTCCCCTGCCCTCCTCCAGCCTTCTCACCCCAGCCCTTCTCCCCACTTAGTCCCCTGGCCCCAACACACATGCACACAACTCCACCTGGCTCTCATTCACCCTGAGCATGACTTACATGCTTCCCTTTGGAAGGGAACTTCCTTTTGGATGCCCTATGATCCTAAGCACATGGACTACATAGCCTGACACCAGGTCTTCTCATGAAACACTGGGGTCCTGGTGAGAGACGGATGTCAAGCTCTCATTGGGCAATGGAGGAGATTTTAAGAAAGGCTCTGTTGAGAAAACTGGAGGCAAGTTTTCAGAAACAAACGAGAGAGGACACAGGACCCCAGGGGCTCATCCTGAAGTGACCAGCATCCTGGAGGGGCAGCTGTGTGTGGAGGGGGCTCCTTGGCAGGAGTGGTGGTTTTTGAAGGATGAGACTGGTAACCCTGGCAGGGAGGGCGCCTGCAACAAAGCTTCCTGCTGTCTCCTCCCACCTGCGCATCTCCTGCAAGTCAATCCACAGGCCAGAGGCCCAGCAGCCTGACATCTCCATGCAGGCAGCCTCCAGGATGGCGACCAAGGATGGGGAAGATCTGCAGAGGCAAATGTGAGATCATCCATTACCCACCCGAGTTTCTCTCCAGAACAATCTGATACGAGTCCCCTCACTGACAGGCCTATTCTTCCCTCCACCCAAGATGTAGCCTGAATGGGAGCCTGGCTGGCAGCAGACACGCTCAGACTCCGCAGCTGCTGTGAAAGACTGTTGTTTTTCAGTTGCTCAGTCATGTCTGACTCTTTGCAACTCCATGGACTGTTGCCTGCCAGGGTCCTCTGTCTATGGGATCTCCCAGGCAAGAATACTGGAGTGGGTTGCCATTTCCTTCTCTAGGGGTTCCTTCCTAACCCAGGGACAGAACCCTCATCTCCTGCATTGGCAGGTGAGTTCTTTATCACTGAGCCACCAGGGAAGCCTGAAAGACTGTTAGGCGATTAGATGAGCAAGTTTTGAGTACCAAGCAGGACAGGAGGGTGAGAGCAAAAGTTCACCTCTATTTGTGCTCTCCCAGATGGTTGCTATGAGCCATATCTGGCCACCTATTTTTAAATTGAAATGAACTTTAATGAAATAAAGTTAAAAATCCAGTTCTCTGGTTGCACTAGCCACATTCCAAGGGCTTAATATGTAGTTACATTTTGCAAGCGGCTATGTTACTGGACAAGCACAAGGACAGAACATTTCTATCAACACAGAAAGTTCGATGGGGCGGTGCTAAAATTATATTCTTAGGTTTTACCTGCCTCAACCAAAGCCAGCCCCTGGCCTGCCCCTCGTTAGGGCTTAGAAAGCATGTTCCCCCAGATGCTCCAGGAGGTCTGGCTTAAGGCTGGAGTGGCGGGGGGACTGGAGGGAGCCTTGTCCCACTGCCCCCCAAAGCACACAGGGACCTATGGCTGCAACAAGCTCTCCCACCCACACTGGGCCATCACAGTAAGCCAGTTTCTGAATTTCATGCCATTTGAATCACAATGAAACCATTTGTTTTAAAATAATGCCAGATTTTACAGATTTGATTTGAAGAACTGGAAAAAGCTTGAGACATCCTGTATTAGTTTCCTTCTGCTGCTGTAACAAATAACCATAAACTTCATGACTTAAAATGACACAAATGTCTTATCTTACCATTCTGGAGGTCAGGAGTGTGAAAGAAACAAGGTTCACTGAGGCTAAAGCCAAGGTGTTGGCAGGGCTGTGAGCTGTCTGGAGGCTACAGGCAAGAATCCATCTATGGGCTTTTCCAGCTTCTAGAAGCTGCCCACGTTGCCTGCTCCATTTTCAACACCAGCATCTTCAAGCCTCCTCCCTCCACGGCCTCCCCCTTCTCCTCCTGTGTTCCGTCTCCCTCTCTGCCACTTCTTCCTCCACCATCACATCTCCTTCTCTGACTCCTACCCTCCTAGCTCCCTCCTTTAAAGACCCCCATGAAGACTCAGAGAACAAAAATATGGTTGCTGGAGGGGGAAGGGATAGTTATGGAGTTAGGGGAGGTCATGTACACACTGCTGTATTCAAAATGGATAACCAACAAGGACCTACTGCACAGCACAGGGAACTCTGCTCAGTGTTATGTGGCAGCCTGGATTGGGAGGGGGGTTTGAGGGGAGAGTGGATACGTGTGTATGTATGGCTGAGTCCTTTCACCATTCACTTGAAACTATCACAACATTGTCAATAGGCTATACCCTGATACAAAATAGAAAGTTAAAGTTTGAAAAAAATAAATAAAGGAGAAAAATATCACAGGGACCCCTGTGATTATACTGGTCCCACCTGGCTAGTACAGGATACTCTCCCCATCTCAGAATCCCTAATTTAATCAAACCTCCACAGAGATTCTGCCCAAATGTCTCTTGTCATGTGAATAACATATGCACAGGTTTCAGGGACTAGGGTGTGCCTATCTTTGGGAGGCTATGATTCTGCCTACCATACATCCTAGGAGACAAGCAGAGATCTATCAGCTTTGGAGGACCCCACATGAGCCTGGTCACTTTCCTGGTCACTTTCTCAGACTCCAGATCTTTCTGGGACAGCCTCATCAAGCCACTGGAATTACATTATCTCCCCTACCTTCCTCTGTCTTTTCCAAGGTCAGAGAGCGTATCCTGGGGTCACTGTCTGTGGTCAATGCCACCATGGGGGACATGCAGAGGGTGCGGGGGCTGGCTGAGGTGCTGAAAGAGGTGACCCAGCGCAGTGAGGAGCTCACGCCTTTGGCCCAGGTGAGTAGTGCCCACCCACTAAGTCCTGACCTTTATTTCTGGGACCCTGATCATTCTTCCCACTTAACACATCCATTTGCTCGTACACTCCTCCTATGCATATATATCTATACATATACATATACATTCCTGACCTTTCACTCATGTATCCATGTGTTAATTTATTCATTCATTTAACAAATGCTCCCTAAATGCCTAGTATGTGCAGGTACTATGCAATTCATAGAAAATTCAGCAGCTAACCCCATAGACATGGCCTGCGCCTTCATGGCACTTTTAGGCCACTGGGTGACCAGATACTGACCAAATAACTTCATGAGTACATATATGATTACAAAATTGGAATAAGTGCTGTGTCCGGCCAGTCAGCCAGCCAGCCAGCTGTCCCCAGTCAGTGAATGTTTACTGAATGCCTACTGTGTGCTGGGCATTGTGCAAGGCACTCTGGGAAAGACTCCGAGATGGACAAGGTTACTGTCCTGAAGGAGCCGAGCACACGGCAGGGAAGGAACATTGGCTTCCAGTCCTCGACACAGGCAGCTTGTGTGACAGGCCCGGCCCACATCTCCCCTGGCTTGAGTCCCCACATGCTCCCTTCCACCGCAGTGCTGGGCCCTGGAGGAGTTCAGGGGGTGGTCTGTTCCAGGCAGGGCCTCATGCTGTTCTTCCTCCTCCTCTGGGTGAGCCAGTGGGAGGCCGGCTGGGCTCTGCAGCACGCCAGCGAGGGCCTGCTGGCAGTGAGTGCCGAGGCCCATCCTGAGGACCGGAGGCGCCAGGCGGCCACCAGGGACCTGCTCCAGGCTGTGGGCAATGTGCTGGAAGCTTCCCTGAGGGACAGGTCTGAAGAGCCTGCACAGGCCAACGGCAGCCAGGTGGGTGTCCCGGCCCAGATGTGGACCTCATGCTAACCACATGCCCGGCTCACACCAGCGTTTCTAGGCGGATCCTCTCCACTTTGTGTAGATGAGGAAACTGAGGCGCGGCTGTTACAGGCCCTTCTAGGAGCTGACAGAAAGGCTCCAGGACAGGAGCCCCTGGAGGTGGAGCCGTGCAGCAGGCCGAGCGCAGGCTTCAAAGGAGGCCGCCTAAGTTGGAACTCTGCCTTTGTCACTCGCAAGCCTTGTGCCTTGGGCAAGGACACTTCCTGCAGCCTTATCTCCTCATCTGTATTAAGCTGACAAGCTCTGCTTCATCAGATTGGAGAGATCCTATACTCACTCTTGCAAGTCTGAACTCCTGGTTCACTTAGCCAAGGACACAGAGCATCTTTAGGAGAGAGGTCATTCCAGCACCCAGGACGTCACAGAACGGAGACACAAAACCCATCTCCTGCTGCTCCACAGCCCTTTACTCTGTGCTACCACCATTCCATTAAAAAACTCACACATTCTCACGGTGGCCATGAAGGCACACTCAAACACACACCCACACTTACACACATGCACAAACACTATCTCACATACACCCGCACACATCCACACACTGAGAGCCATCACTTATACTTTCACATATACCTCAAAGCACACACTCCTGTATTTACTCATACCTACACATTCAGCTACACAGTCACACACAGACTCTCACATATAGTTGCAATCACACACAAAATCACATACATACACACTCATTCATGGTCAGATACTTATACTCCCATACCCTCAAGCCACATCTACTCAGACACACATCCACACACTTCCACCCACACATACCCACATCAGTTCAGTTCAGTTCAGTTCAGTCGCTTAGTTGTGTCCAACTCTTTGCGACCCCATGGACTGCAGCACGACAGGCCTCCCTGTCCATCACCAACTCCTGGAGTTTACTCAAACTCATCTCCATTGAGTCAGTGACGCCATCCAACCATCTCATTCTCTGTCGTCCCCTTCTCCTCCTGACTTCAATCTTTCCCAGCATCAGGGTCTTTTCCAATGAGTCAGTTCTTCGCATGAGGTGGCCAAAGTATTGGAGATTCAGCTTCAACATCAGTCCTTCCGATGAATATTCAGGACTGATTTCCTTTAGGATGGACTGGTTGGATCTCCTTGCAGTCCAAGGGACTCTCAAGAGTCTTCTCCAATACCACAGTTCAAAAGCATCAATTCTTTGGCAATCAGCTTTCTCTATAGTCCAACTCTCACATCCATACATGACCACAGGAAAAACCATAGCTGTGACTAGACGGACCTTTGTTGGCCAAGTAATGTCTCTGCTTTTGAATATGCTATCTAGCTTGGTCATAACTTTCCTTCCAAGGAGCAAGTGTCTTTTAATTTCATGGCTGCAGCCACCATCTGCAGTGATTTTGGAGCCCCCAAAAAATAAAGTCTGACACTGTTTCCACTGTTTCCCCATCTATTTCCCATGAAGTGATGGGACCAGATGCCATGATCTTCATTTTCTGAATGTTGAGCTTTACGCCAACTTTTGCACTCTCCTCTTTCACTTTCATCAAGAGGCTTTTTAGTTCCTCTTCACTTTCTGCCCTCAGGGTGGTGTCATCTGCATATCTGAGGTTATTGATATTTCTCCCGGCAATCTTGATTCCAGCTTGTGCTTCTTCCAGCCCAGCGTTTCTCATGATGTACTCTGCATATAAGTTAAATAAGCAGGGTGACAATATACAGCCTTGACATACTCTTTTCCTGATTTGGAACCAGTCTGTTGTTCCATGTCCAGTTCTAACTGTTGCTTCTTGACCTGCACACAGATTTCTCAAGAGGCAGGTCAGGCGGTCTGGTATGCCCATTTCTTTCAGAATTTTGCACAGTTTGTTGTGATACACACAGTCAAAGGCTTTGGCACAGTCAATAAAACAGAAGTAGATGTTTTTCTTGGAGAAGGCAATGGCAACCCACTCTAGTACTCTGGCCTGGAAAATCCCATGGACGGAGGAGCCTGGTGGGCTGCAGTCCACGGGGTCACTAAGAGTCAGACACGACTGAGTGACTTCACTTTCACTTTTCACTTTCATGCATTGGAGAAGGAAATGGCAACTCACTCCAGTGTTCTTGCCTGGAGAATCCCAGGGACCAGGAAGCCTGGTGGGCTGCCATCTATGGGGTTGCACAGAGTTGGTCACGACTGAAGTGACTTAGCAGCAGCAGCAGCAGATGTTTTTCTGGAACTCTCTTGCTTTTTCGATGATCCAGTGGATGTTGGCAACTTGATCTCTGGTTCCTCTGCCTTTTCTAAAACCAGTTTGAACATCTGGAAGTTCACGATTCACATACTGCTGAAGCCTGGCTTGGAGAATTTTGAGCATTACTTTACTAGCATGTGAGATGAGTGCAATTGTGCGGTAGTTTGAGCATTCTCCGGCATTGCCTTTCTTTCGGATTGGAATGAAAACTGACCTTCTCCAGTCCTATGGCCACTGCTTAGTTTTCCAAATTTGCTGGCATATTGAGTGCAGTACTTTCACAGCATCATCTTTTAGGATTTGAAATAGTTCAACTGGAATTCCATTACCTCCACCAGCTTTGTTCATAGTGATGCTTCCTAAGGCCCACTTGACTTCACATTCCAGGATGTCTAGCTATAGGTGAGTGTTCATATCATTGTGATTATCTGGGTCATGAAGATCTTTTTTGTATAGTTCTGTTGTGTATTCTTGCCACCTCTTCTTAATATATTCTGCTTCTGTTAGGGCCATACCATTTCTGTCGTTTATTGAGCCCATCTTTGCATGAAATGTTCCCCTGGTATCCCTAATATTTTTGAAGAGGTCTCTAGTCTTTCCAATTCTATTGTTTTCCTCTATTCCTTGCACTGAGGAAGGGTTTCTTACCTCTCCTTGCTATTCCTTGGAACTCTGTATTCAAATGGGTATATCTTTCCTTTTCTCCTTTGCTTTTCACTTCTCTTCTTTTCTCAGCTATTTGTAAGGCCTCCTCAAACAGCCATTTTGCTTTTTGCATTTCTTTTTCTTCGGGATGGTCTTGATCCCTGTCTCCAGTAAAATGTCACGAACCTCCGTCCATAGTTCTTCAGATACTCTGTCTATCAGATCTAATCCCTTGAATCTATTTCTCACTTCCACTGTATAAGGGTAAGGGATTTGACTTAGGTCATACCTGAATGGTCTAGTGGTTTTCCCTACTTTCTTCAACTTAAGTCTGAATTTGGCAATAAGGAGTTCATGATTTGAGCCACAGTCAGCTCCTGGTCTTGTTTTTGCTGACTGTATAGAGCTTCTCCATCTTTGGCTGCAAAGAATATAATCAATCTGATTGCGGTGTTGACCATCTGGTGATGTCCATGTGTAGAGTCATCTCTTATGTTGGAAGAGGGTGTTTGCTATGACCAGTACGTTCTCTTAGCAAAACTCCACTAGCCTTTGCCTTGCTTCATTCCATATTCCAAGGCCACAAATTGCCTGTTACTCCAGGTATTTCTTGACTTCCTACTTTTGCATTCCAGTCCCCTATAATGAAAAGGACATCTTTTTTGGGAGCTAGTTCTAGAAAGTCTTGTAGGTCTTCATAAAACTGTTCAACTTCAGCTTCTTCAGCATTACTGGTCAGGGCATAGACTTGGATTACTGTGATATTGAATGGTTTGCCTTGGAAACGAACAGAGATCATCCTGTTGTTTTTGAGATTGCATCCAAGTACTGCATTTCGGACTCTTGTTGACTACGATGGCTACTCCATTTCTTCTAAGGGATTATTGCCCACAGTTATAGATATAATGGTCATCTGAGTTAAATTCACCCATTCTGGTCCATTTTAGTTTGCTGATTCCTAACTGTTCATTAGATTAGTCAATCTAATCACACGGACCACAGCCTTGTCTAACTCAATGAAACTAAGCCATGCCGTGTGGGGCCACCCAAGATGGGCGGGTCATGGTGGAGAGGTCTGACAGAATCTGGTCCACTGGAGAAGGGAATGGCAAACCACTTCAGTATTCTTGCCTTGAGAACCCCATAAACAGTATGAAAAGGCAAAATGATAGGATACTGAAAGAGGAACTCCCCAGGTCGGTAGGTGCCCAGTATGCTACTGGAGATCAGTGGAGAAATAACTCCAGAAAGAATTAACAGATGGAGCCAAAGCAAAAACAATACCCAGTTGTAGATGTGACTGCTGATGGAAGCAAGATCCAATTCTGTAAAGAACAATATTGCATAGGAACCTGGAATGTTAGGTCCATGAATCAAGGCAAATTGGAAGTGGTCAAACAGGAGATGGCAAGAGTGAACATTGACATTCTAGGAATCAGCGAACTAAAATGGACTGGAATGTGTGAATTTAACTCAGATGACCATAATATCTACTACTGTGGGCAGAAATCCCTTAGAAGAAATGGAGTAGCCATCATGGTCAACAAAAGAGTCCGAAATGCAGTACTTGGATGCAATCTCAAAAACAACAGAATGATCTCTGTTTGTTTCCAAGGCAAACCATTCAATATCACAGTAATCCAAATCTATGCCCCAACCAGTAACGATGAAGAAGCTGAAGTTGAACGGTTCTATGAAGACCTACAAGACCTTTTAAAACTAACACCCAAAAAAGATGTCTTTTTCATTATAGGGGACTGGAATGCAAAAGTAAGAAGTCAAGAAACACCTGGAGTAACAGGCAAATTTGGCCTTGGAGTATGGAATGAAGCAGGGCAAAGGCTAATAGAGTTTTGCCAAGAAACACACTGGTCATAGCAAACACCCTCTTCCAACAACACAAGAGAAGACTCTACACAGGGACATCACCAGATGGTCAACACTGAAATCAGATTGATTATATTCTTTACAGCCAAAGATGGAGAAGCTCTATACAGTCAGCAAAAACAAGACCAGGAGCTGACTGTGGCTCAAATCATGAACTCCTTATGGCCAAATGCAGACTTAAATTGAAGAAAGTAGGGAAAACCACTAGACCATTCAGGTATGACCTAAATCAAATCCCTTATGATTATACAGTGGAAGTGAGAAATAGATTTAAGGGACTAGATCAGATAGATAGAGTGCCTGATGAACTATGGACTGAGGTTCGTGACATTGTACAGGAGAGAGGGATCAAGACCATCCCCATGGAAAAGAAATGCAAAAAAGCAAAATGGCTGTCTGGGGAGGCCTTACAAATAGCTGTGAAAAGAAGAGAAGCCAAAAGCAAAGGAGAAAAGGAAAGATATAAGCCTCTGAATGTAGAGTTCCAAAGAATAGCAAGGAGAGATAAGAAAGCCTTCTTCAGTGATCAGTGCAAAGAAATGGAGGAAAACAACAGAATGGAAAGAGTAGAGATCTCTTCAAGAATATTAGAGATACCAAGGGACCATTTCATGCAAAGATGGGCTCGATAAAGGACAGAAATGGTACGGACCTAACAGAAGCAGAAGATATTAAGAAGAGGTGGCAAGAATACACAGAAGAACTGTACAAAAAAGATTTTCAGGACCAACATAATCAGGATGGTGTGATCACTCACCTAGAGCCAGATATCATGGAATGTGAAGTCAAGTGGGCCTTAGAAAGCATCACTACGAACAAAGCTAGTGGAGGTGATGGAATTCCAGTTGAGCTATTTCAAATCCTAAAAGATGATGCTGTGAAGGTGCTGCACTGAATATGCCAGCAAATTTGGAAAACTCAGCAGTGACCACAGGACTGGAAAAGATCAGTTTTCATTCCAATCCCAAAGAAAGACAATGCCAAAGAATGCTCAAACTACCGCACAATTGCACTCATCTCACATGCTAGTAAAGTAATGCTCAAAATTCTCCAAGCCAGGCTTCAGCAGTATGTGAACCGTGAACTTCCAAATGTTCAAGCTGGTTTTAGAAAAGGCAGAGGAACCAGAAATCAGATTGCCAACATCCGCTGGATCATCGAGAAAGCAAGAGAGTTCCAGAAAAACATCTGTTTCTGCTTTATTGACTATGCCAAAGCCTTTGACTGTGTGGATCACAATAAACTGTGGAAAATTCTAAAAGAGATGGGAATACCAGACCACCTGACCTGCCTCTTGAGAAACCTATATGCAGGTCAGGAAGCAACAGTTAGAACTGGACATGGATCAACAGACTGGTTCCAAACAGGAAAAGGAGTACGTCAAGGCTGTATATTGTCACCCTGCTTATTTAACTTATATGCAGAGTACATCATGAGAAACGCTGGGCTGGAAGAAGCACAAGCTGGAATCAAGATTGCCGGGAGAAATATCAATAACCTCAGATATGCAGATGACACCACCCTGAGGGCAGAAAGTGAAGAGGAACTAAAAAGCCTCTTGATGAAAGTGAAAGAGGAGAGTGCAAAAGTTGGCGTAAAGCTCAACATTCAGAAAATGAAGATCATGGCATCTGGTCCCATCACTTCATGGGAAATAGATGGGGAAACAGTGGAAACAGTGTCAGACTTTATTTTTTGGGGGCTCCAAAATCACTGCAGATGGTGGCTGCAGCCATGAAATTAAAAGACACTTGCTCCTTGGAAGGAAAGCTATGACCAAGCTAGATAGCATATTCAAAAGCAGAGACATTACTTTGCCAATAAAGCTCCATCTAGTCAAGGCTATGATTTTTCCAGTAGTCATGTATGGATGTGAGAGTTGGACTGTGAAGAAAACCGAAGAATTGATGCTTTTGAACTGTGGTATTGGAGGAGACTCTTGAGAGTCCCTTGGACTGCAAGAAGATCCAACCAGTCCATTCTAAAGGAGATCAGTCCTGGGTGTTCTTTGGAAGGAATGATGCTAAAGCTGAAACTCCAATACTTTGGCCACCTCATGTGAAGAGTTGACTCATAGGAAAAGACTCTGATGCTGGGAGGGATTGGGGGCAGGAGGAGAAGGGGACAACAGAGGATGAGATGGCTGGATGGCATCACCGACTCGATGGATGTGAGTTTGAGTGAACTCTGGGAGTTGACGATGGACAGGGAGGCCTGGTGTGCTGCAATTCATGGGATCGCAAAGAGTTGGACACGACTGAGCAACTGAACTGAACTGAAGTGTTCATGTTCACTCTTGCCATCTCCTATTTGACCACTTCCAATTTGCCTTGATTCATGGACCTAGCATTCCAGGTTCCTATGCAATATTGCTCTTTACAGCATTGGACTTTACTTCCATCACCAGTCACATCCACAACTGGGTGTTGTTTTTGCTTTGGTTTCTTCTCTTCATTCTTTCTGGAGTTATTTCTCCACTGATCTCCAGTAGCATACTGGGCACCTACCAACCTGGGAAGTTCATCTTTCAATGTCCTATATTTTTGCCTTTTCATGCTGTTTGTGGGATTCTCAAGGCAAGAATACTGAAGTGGTTTGCCATTCCCTTCTCCACTACATACTGACATAAACACACTAAAATACTTGTAATCACACACAATCTTCCTCAACACGCACATACACAGTCACATTCATACATGTACACACACCTATCAGATGTACATACACATGCACACGTGATCTGTGCTCTGATAGGAACTCCGCACAAATGTCCAGCCCTGATGGTCCTCGTGCCTGCCTTGGCTTCAGTGAGGCCACATCTTCACTCAAGGCTTCGCTCAAGGGTTGGGGAGGAGTTTGAGCCTGGGTGAACCGTGCAATGGTTCCACCTGTGACTTTCCATTTCCCCTCGGGTAAGATCTGGGCTGTGGGTGGACATCAGGGTCCAGTGGAGCAGCAGAGGCAGGCACACAGTGAGCCTCCCCCTGGTTCTGCGCCTTCCCCTTATCAACACGTGGCCTCCACAAGTCACCACCCTCTCTGTGCCTCTATCTCCCCGTCTGCCAAACAGGATGGTAAAAGCACCTGTTCGCAGAGCTTGGAATCTTCTCAGGGCTTATGCCCGATTCCCTATAGCACCTGGTGCTTGGTGAAGTGCATCCCATCCGAGTCTCTGCCTTGCTCCTGCTGCAGGCCCACACAAGCTTGGTGGCAGCAACCAGAAATGGTATATGGAGACCAGCCCACAGCAGTGGTCCCCTGCTTCCTTTTCCAGATGGCCACAGTGTCCCGGCTGCTGGAAGCTGCAGAGCATGTGCAGGCCACCCTCCTGCTGGGGAGACTGCCCGGGGGCCTTCCGGCCATGGTGACCACCCCCTCCATCTCTGTGTACACAAACAGGTAATCTGCTGTACTGTGGGTGACCCAAAAAGCTCATCCCCTGACCTGGTTCACTCCACATCCACATCCCAAGACCCTGGGACAGGCAGAGCACAGGAGACCCGCCTGGTGGGACGCAGGGTGGTGAGTGATGGGACCTAGAAGTGGGAAGGCCTTTTCACTGAGAGAAGGGCCCCATACTGGCTGTTTGTACAGCATGAGAAGGGAGGTGGGAAGGGCCACGCCAGTGTCAGAGCCACCCATGTGTCTTGAGAGACAGGTCTTATTGAACTGTGCAGGGAAGGGGGCTCAATGAGGGGGACCAACCCACTTTTAACCTCACTCAGAGTGTGTCTGGCAAGCCCGCTGCTCCATAGACTGTGGGACTTCCAGACACTCTGGCCTTAGGTGTTTCTCTGAGGAGTGCCAGCCTCCTTTCACTGAGCCGTCCTCCAGCACCTAGGGATGACCTGCCACTTCCATGCCACCCCCTGACAATCGGGGGCTAGACGATGCTGCAGGCACTGCTGGGATCCTCGGCACTGAGCACCCTCCCTTGGTTCCTCTGCCACAGCTGCCCTGGATCCCAGGGGCAGTTTCCCAAAGCAGCATTGTGATCATGACTGGGATCTGAAACCAGGTCCCCAGTCTACTCAGATGGGACGAGGTCAATGGCCAGTAAAGATGATCTTATGGGAGGTCAAGTAGGTTGGGGAGATAGGCCTGGAGAAGTGTCTACATCCAAGCTCATTTACTCATTCAACAAAATATGTATTGCCCACCATCACATGCCGGGCACTGCTCTAGGCACTGGGGTGCCACAGGAGAGAAAGCAGGCTGAAGCCCTGTCTGTGTGGGGCCACCTGCCCAGCCTTTTATGCTGCTCCCACTGATGCAAACACAGAACCATCTGAGTAAGGCAGGGGTCCCTAACCTCCGGGGTCTAATGCCTGATGATCTGAGGTGGAGCCGATGTAATAATAATACAAATAAAGTGCACAATAAGTATAATGTGCTTGAATCATCCCCAAGCCATCCCCCTACCTGGTCCTTGGAAAATTCAGCTCCCATGAAACTGGTCCCTGGTGACAGAACTTTGGGGACTGCTGATCTAAGGGCATCATGAAAGAAGCACTGATGCTAAAGCCAGTCCCCATGCAGTGCTAGAGCGGGCAGATCCTCCTCTGACACTGACCTTCTCCTCTCTCTCCCGGCACCTCTGCTCTCACCTTGTGGACAGAATACAGCCCTGGAGTTGGCGAGGCTCCTCCGTACACGTTGCTGCCGCCAGCTCTGCGACCTTCTCCCTTCCCGCTGCCCCCTCCCTTGGCTCCATGGAGGACTATCGGGAGCCTGTGGACATAAGGGTAACAATAGAAAGAACACCCTTGGAAACAGCCCTTTACAGTTCACAAAGCACCTGCACATATGCTTGCCCATTCATGTTGCTAACAGCTCTATAAATTAATCAAGCCCATTTTACAGGTGAGTTCAGTGACTTGCCCAAGGTGACCAGCAAAGCGGCAGGGCTAGGATTCAGACCCAGGCCTTCTGACTCCCCAGACCATTCTTTCCACTGTATTGTGGAATTTCTCCAGCAGCCCTGGTTTAATTAGTCCTTGGAAATGAAGCTCCTCAGACTCCATTCCATAAGTAGACAATAGTAAACTCAGGGCTTTTTCCTTCCCAAATTAGGGCACATCTGACGCTCGGCTCCTTGAGCCTCCAAGAAAGCAGACAAACGTCTTTCTCTTAGAGACCTTGCGCCTTTGCTATAAGAAAGTGTCACACTGTTCATAGTCCAATAATTGCTCAGCTGTAGCAAGTGTGATCAGGTCTCTAGGCCCAGATTTCTGAGGTCACAGCCTTGAAGGTCACACACACACACACACACACACACACGGAAAGATAGCAGCAGCTAGAGACAGGGCCCTCTCATTCACCCCACAGCACAAGGGCCACCTGTCCACCCGTCTGGGGAAACCTTTTCCTTCACACAGGGGCCTGGTTACCTTCTGGCCCTTGGGCGCCTTGGCTCTCTGTTCTTGGTTTCAGATGATGAGCTTCCCCAAGAGCCCCTTTCCAGCCCGAAGTCACTTTGACGTCAGTGGAACTGTGGGTGGCCTCTCTCTGACCAGTCCTAGTGGACAGCTCATCCCTGTGAAGAATCTGTCGGAGTATATCGAGGTAGGCTTTGGGTGTGCTCAGAAGTCAGGTGGCACTTCTGTCTTCTTTTTCAACTTGGTTGGGTCCCAAAGTTGGCTGGTTATGAAAAAAAAATGACTAAAGAAGAGAATCACTGGGAATCACCTGGTGGTCCAGTAGTTAGGACTGCACAATTCCACTGCCGAGGGCCCAGGTTCAATCCCTGGTCAGAGAACTAAGATCCCATAAGCTGCATGCTGCTGCTACTGCTAAGTCACTTCAGTCGTGTCTGACTCTGTGCGACCTCTCAGACGGCAGCCCACCAGGCTTCCCCATCCCTGGGATTCTCCAGGCAAGAACACTGGAGTGGGTTGCCGTTTCCTTCTCCAATGCATGAAAGGGGAAAGTGAAAGTGAAGTCGCTCAGTCGAGTTCAACTCTTTGCGACCCCATGGACTGCAGCCTACCAGGCTCCTCCATCCATGGGATTTTCCAGGCAAGAGTACTGGAGTGGGTTGCCATTGCCTTCTCTGAATCCCCTTCATAGCCTGTCGGAAAATTTGCTAAATATCTGACCAGTGCTCACAGTTTCTTTGGTCTGATCTTTGGCACAGAGACGAGAAAGGACAGAAGAACCCCTACCAGCTTGGGTAACAGCTACTGGGGCTCAGCAGATAGTGCCTTTGGGGCATGCTGAGGAGTAGCCTCTCCAGAGTCCCTCAGTTGTGCCCCCTGCCTCCTGCCTGTTCGCGGGAGGTTCGAGGAAACAAGAAACGAGAGATTGTAAAGGTCCCTCCAGCCATAGAAGTGAGGACCTCTTACCTTAACCAGAGGTCTTCTGGAATCTGAGACTGGGCCGCGTGAGCTGAGTTCGTTTTTCGCTGTCCCGGTTTCCAGCACAATGGGCCTTCCCCTGCGCTGGGTTTCTTCGCCTTCTGCTTCTAGCACGGGAGCTTTGCTGAGTTGGGCTCCTGCTGTGCTTGGCCTCTTCCATGCAGAGGTTGTTTCAGCCAGGTTAAATCCGAGTCACGGCACCATAGATGTCACGCGAGTGTATGTTCCTCGGTTCTTTGTCTTGTCACGACAAAGATTTGGAGCAACGGACATTAAAGCCCTCGGCATGTCACAGCTCTCGGGTCTTAGACAAACCGTGCTACAGCTCTTAGGCAAATCAGTGTTACAGCTCCATTTTGTTTAGAAGATAGCAAGAGAGAGAGAGAGAGAGAGTGAGAGTAAGAGAGAGAGAGTGAGAGAAAGAGTCCGTGATAAGCTGCATAGTGTGGGCAAAAAAAGAAAGAAAGAGAAAAGAAAAAAGAAGAGAATCATGAGAAATTATCCTCACCCTGCTATAAGCATTGCACGCATTGTCGTTTAACATAAAACTATATATTTTATACAGTTTAACATAAAACTATACATTATTTGGTTTTATATATGCTGTGATAAAGAATGTTCAAACGACTGGTTCAACCCCTGGTCAGGGAACTAGATCCCACATGTCACAACTAAGACCCAGCTCATTCAAATAAATACATATTTAAAAAAAGACAAAGGATGGAGGGAATTCCCTGGTGGTCCAGTGGTTAGGACTTGGTGCTTTCACTACTGTGGTCCCAGATTCAACCTTTGTGGTGCAGTCAAAAAAATTTTTTTAATTAAATAAATAAATAGTGGGTGGAAGGCATTAGTTAATCCAGAGAGCTGATTAAATGGAGAGTGGTTGTAAGAAGTTCTAATGTAAGAATAAAAGCAGAGGAATAGCAGTAACTAATTGAGTGCTGCTGTGTATGTGGTGCTTGGCTAAGGATTTTGTACATAATAACATTTTTAATACTCTCAGTGAGGGCTTCCCTGGTGGCTCAGAGGTTAAGAATCTGCCTGCAATTCAGGAGACTGCCTGTAATACAGGAGAACCGGGTTTGATCTCCAATGCAGGGGACATGGGTTTGATCCCTGGCCTGGGAAGACCCCACGTGCCGTGGAGCAACTACGCCTGTGCGCCACTATTGAGCCTGTGCTCTAGAGCCTAGAGCCAAGCTTGCGCACCTTCTGTGCAGGTGCAGCCCCAAGCCGGGGTGCACAGCTTGAGGAGCAGGGGCCGAATAAAGGCCCCCAAGATATCCTCATCCTCATCCCTGAGCCGTGAATACGTCACCTCACATGGCAAAATGTGACTCCGCAGATGTGATTTACGTTAAAGATCCTGAAATAGATGATCCTGGATCACCTGGGTGGGCCCAGTGTCATTGAGAGGTCCTTCTAAGCGGCAGGTGGGTGGAGGTGGGGAGGCAGTTTGATGACAGAAGCAAGAGGTCGGGTGATGCAAGGAGGAGTCCATGAGCCAAGGACTGCAGGCACTTCCAGAAGCTGGAAAAGGCAAAGAAGTGGGTTCCCCCCCTGGAACCCCGAGAAGGAAACAGCTCTGACAACTGTGGCCCCATGCGACTGATTTGGGGGCTTCTGGCCTCCAGGGCTGTAAGAGAAAAAACTTGTGCTATTTTAAGCCACAAAGCTTGTGGTCATTTGTCACAGCAGCCTCAGGAAACTAATGAAAAGAGCAGAGCACAGGTTGGATTTCAGCTCCCCAGGGGCTCACCCTGATATTCACCGGCATTCCTGTCCTGGCACACCCTTGATTTGACTGTTTCTGATGACAGATCCTGCTGCCTCGGCTTTCAGAAGCACACGGTGAGCCAACCATGCTGAACCTGAGCAGACCTGAAGCTCTGCGGGTGAATCTGACGTCAGGCAGCGCGGCTTTGGGGATCCAGCTGCACTGGAGACCTGACGCCCCACTCACGCTCAGCCTGGGTTACGGCTACCACCCCAATGAGACCAGCTACGATGCCCAGGCTCACCTCCCGCCAACAGCTGCTTCAGGTAGTCCCATCACCCAAGGCGGATTCTTGGGTTGCTTCCTGGGGGTGTGACAAGCTTAAAACTTGAGAATCAGAGCCATAGAGAAAATAAAAGAAAAAGAGTTTTACACTTGCTACATTCAGTGCTGATTTTTGTTGGTGGTATTATTATTAGGCAATATACTAGGTGAACAATTAACTATATGTCCTGAAGGAGCTGACAAGCACTCACAGAACTAACCTCATTGCAGTCCTCATGACAGCCCTTGGGGATGAGGATGACTGAAATGTTTACTTTTCAGACAAAAACAGAGAGGTTAAGTAACTGGCCCAAAGTCATACAGCCAAGGAGGAGCAAAGTCAGAATTTGTGCCCTCAGCAGTCTGACTTGGCAGCCTGCTTAGCACACTGAGCTGGGTGTGCCTCCTCTCCTATACTCCTGGGACAACGGGGAGACCATCAGTGTCTGCTTCCCTGCCCGGGCACCTGGTGCTCCCCTCCCATAACATTAGATCCAGTTTCCACGAGGCTTCAGGCTGACCTGGACACCCCCACCCGCCGTACCCATTGCTTCCTGCAGATGAGCTCTCCACGTGGATCCTGAGCCCAGAGGACCTGCATTTTGGAGAAGGCGTCTACTATCTGACTGTTATCCCCGAGTCTGACCTGGAGCCAGCTCCAGGCAGGGACCTCACAGTCGGCATCACCACCTTCCTGTCCCATTGTGTTTTCTGGGACGAGGTCCAGGGCACTTGGGACAACTCTGGGTGCCAGGTAAGGAGGGGGAGGTAAAGAAGATGGTAGAGCTGAGAGTCAAACCCAGGTCTGTCTCCAGAGCATAAGCTTTAAGCAACATGAGGCACTAATTCTCTAGAGCCTAGACCAGGCTCCCAGAGCCCTGGAGGCAGGTGGTTCTATTAACAGCAATCACACCCTTGTCTCAGGGCAGCTCATCTCTGCCTCCAAGGAGCCAAGGCCTGTGACAGTGTCCTGGCAGCAGACATTGGTTTTGAGGCCATCAGAAGCCATCTCTGGGGTATCAGTGTCCCCCTTCCTTCTTCCATGCCTTTGCACATGCAGTTCTTTCCCCCAGAATGCCCTTTTTCCCTACCCTGTCTGGAAAACTTCCATTCCCACTTCGATCTTCCAATCCAAAGCCATCTTCTTGAGGGGGCAGATGTCTGCAGTTTCCCTCTGCTGGACTTCCATACCCTCCCCAGGAACAACCTCCACGTCTAGTTGAAATTTATCACACACCCGTCCCCATCCCCTAGATCATATTCCTTCTTTCATTCATTCTACACATGTTCACCAGATTCCAGGCCAACTGGTAGGGATACAATGATGAGTCAAACTAGTGAGCACTCAGTCTAGTAGAGGACACAGACGAGAAGCAAATGGTGCATATGTCCAATGATAGCAGTCAGAAGTAGTTTAAGAGACCAGGTCCCAGCAGACCCACAAAAGGGGACTCAGAACCAAGCTCCTTTGGGATTTGTTTCTGCTGCTTCTTTGGCTTCCTTGTCAAATCCTGCCTGGCTTCCACCTGCCACACATGGCAGTTCCCCAAAGTACCAAGAAGAGACAAGGGCTCATTGAGATGTCCAAGAGACAGCGTGTTTCCCACACTTGCAGCATAAGTCTTTGTACCTTGTGAACGAGACCCGAGTGTGTTGCCACCTTTGAGAGTCCTCCCTATCAGTGACTTGTCTGATCTCCACGATGCTGATACAGAATGCCCATTGAAGACTGCCTTCTGAGGCCTGAGG
The DNA here is from genome assembly GCF_019923935.1 of Bubalus bubalis. Lineage (NCBI taxonomy): Eukaryota > Metazoa > Chordata > Mammalia > Artiodactyla > Bovidae > Bubalus > Bubalus bubalis. The sequence continues at coordinate 7,506,322 of NC_059174.1, read as the reverse complement.
CTCAGAATAGGAATGGTGCAGGGGCTGGCCGCAAGGAGTCTGCCATTGGACAGACTTGGGTCCAATCCCACGTCATCAGTACTTGCAAGATGACCTTGGACAGGCCCCCTACCTCTCTGAACTTTCCCATCTGAAAATGGGGATAAGGGATGGCTGCCACTTTCCACAGGGGGGGATCTAGACTAGGTTAGAAGTATAAAGTACTCAGCGTGGCAGCTGGTGCATAGTAGGTGCTCCACAGATGAAAGTGACTGCCGTGGCAGACACTCTGGGTTGAGAGAGCATGAGGACAGACTGAGGGAGGACCACTTAGCTAAATGTAAGTTACTGGGAAGTTCCTAGCTTCTGGGTGGAGCCATGGGGTCCAGGTGCTTACCTGTGTTTAAGAACATACAGATACTAATGCACACACACACACAGATGTGGGGCATACAAAAGTCATGTGGGAATGTGCCATATTACCAACATTATGTTAACCTAATATTGTGAACCTGATGGTCATTACAGAAATAGATGTTGATACAGATGAATACTGATACAGAGCCATCTGAAATAGGAAACAGCAACCCACTCCAGTATTCTTGCCTGGGAAGTCCCATGAACAGAGGAGCCTGGCAGGCTACAGTCCATGGGGTCACAAAGAGTCAGACGTGACTGAGTGAATGCGTGCACAGAGAGAGAGAGAGAGAGCCATAAATAATTAAACGGGGGAAAAATAAATAAATAGGATCACCAATTTTGGATGGAAAAATCACCACTGTCTATTCTCTAAATAACTAAAGAAAGCTCCAAATCTGTGAACTGCAGACCTTATCAGTGGAGTAAAGGCAGAATTATTGCAAGGGGTTTGAGAACTATATTCTTCTTTACATATTTTCTCAAAGGATACTAAAGGTGCAGCTTCTGTCATGGGGGAATCTCATGAAGAGTTTCTGTTTTTTTTCCAGATTAGCTTCTGGTTTTCAAAAGGGTTGTCATGCTGGAAAAGAGTAGGAAAGCCACTGCCCTCCAAGTCTTTGTGAAAACCCAGGAAAGTAAAACATTAGGCATGGATCAGGTCTGGCCCCTGGGTGCCTAGTGCTGAGAGGGTCTTGTCAGGGGCACTTGCTTGGGGTTCTTCTCTGAACCAGCCCCACCCCTCCTGGGTGTGCCAAGGGTTTGCGTAAGACCCCAGCTGATGCAAAACACTGATCAGGATTGGGAAAC